>NC_091863.1:22215103-22527185 GCF_037783145.1 Equus przewalskii
ATATCTTCTCCCATTCAGTGGGCTGACTTTTCATTTTGATGATGGTTTCTGTGCTTTGCAGAAGCTTTTTTAGTTTGATGTAGTCCCATTTGTTTATTTTTGCTTTTGTTTCCCTTGCTTTTGGAGTCAGATCCACAAAAACATTGCTAAGACCGATGTCAAGGAGCTTACCGCCTATATTTTCTTCTGGGAATTTTATGGTTTCAGGTCTTAAATCTAAGTCTTTAATCTGTTTTGAGTTTATTTTTGTGCATGGTGTAAGATGGTGATCGACTTTCATTCTTTTGCATGTGGCTGTCCAGTTTTCCCACCACCATTTATTGAAGACTGTCTTTGCTCCATTGTATGTTCTTGGCTCCTTTGTCATAAATTAATTGTCCATATACATATGGGTTTATTTCTGGGCTCTCAGTTCTGTTCCATTGATCTGTGTGTCTATTCCTGTGCCACTACCCTGCTGTTTTTATTAATATAGCTTTGTAGTATATTTTGAAATCAGGGAGTATGATATCTTCAGCTTTGTTCTTTTTCTTCAGGATTCCTTTGGCTATTCAAGGTCTTTTGTGGTTCCATACAAACTTTAGAATTATTTGTTCTATTTCTGTGAAATATGCTGTTGGAATTTTGATAGAGAATTGTATTGAATCTGTAGAATGCCTTGGGTAGTGTGGACATTTTCACAATATTAATTCTTCCAATCCATGAGCACGAAATATCTTTCTATTTATTTATATCTTCTTCAGTTTCTTTCCTTTTTTTTTTTTTTTGAGGAAGATTAGCCCTGAGCTAACTGCTGCCAATCCTCCTCTTTTTGCTGAGGAAGACTGGCCCTGAGCTAACATCCATGCCCATCTTCCTCTACTTTATATGTGGGACGCCTACCACCGCATGGCATGCCAAGTGGTGCCATGTCTGCACCTGGGATCCAAACCAGTGAACCCCAGGCCGCTGAAGTGGAAAGTGTAAACTTAACCGTTGCGCCACTGGGCTGGCCCCTCTTCAATTTCTTCCACTAGTGTCTTAAAGTTTTCAGTGTACAAGTCTTTCACCTTCTTGGTTAAATTTATTCCTAGGTATTTTATTCTGTTTGATGCAATTTTAAATGAGGTTGTTTTCTTAATTTCTCTCTTCGATAGTTCATTATTAGTGTGTAGAAACACCACAGATGTCTGTATATTGATTTTGTATCCTGTGACTTTACTAAATGTATTTATTCGTCTTAACAGCTTTTTTTGGTCAAGTCTTTAGGGTTTTTTATATATAGTATCATGTCATCTGAAAATATAAACTCTTAGTCTTTAAAACAACTAATTTGATATGTAATTTTTTAAAAGTAGAAGGTAAAACATACTCGTCGTTGACATCTTATGTTCCGTGAGAGGAGTGTTTACCAGTGCCCCTAAATTCCATACAGTTAATCAAGTCTTAAAACAGCAGAGTCTGTTTTTCAAGTAAATGCATAAAACTCTAGAGATTAAAGGCATTATCATCATCCACTATACTTTAAATATTCATACCATGGGTAGATATATTTCCTGGTGATATATTGAGTTATAGGCAAGAATGGAATGTTTAAAGTTTCTTCTGTTCTTCAGCTGAAAAATGCAGTTATATCACCAACTAGAGTTTAACACAGTGGATAGCCTAGTGTTGAGTGGAATTAAGCCTCTTAAAAATGTCTTTGATTTATAGCCATTATTCATGACCATTTTATTAACCAAATTTTTTGTTCTTTTAATTCTGTCGTCTTGTAGTTTTATTTTAAAATTCCAAAAGTTTATTGTTTTCGATGTGAATTATTTTGACCAAGTAAATTTGCTTTGTACCTTCCTGGGTAACAGCATGCTATGCTTGCAGAAAGACAGGTTTTAGAGTCAGTTAACACTGTGTTTGAATTCCACTTATGCCTTTCATTTGCTTGTAATCTTGACAAGTTACCAATCTTTTCTTGGTTTCAGTGTTCCTATATGTAATAAGAGATTAACACCCAGTATGCAGTGCTGTTCTGATGATTCAGTTAGACAACATGTATGCTTGGCACATAACAGATGCTCAATAAATTCTTAGTTCTTTACCCTTTTCCATAAAAGCCTGTCTTCTTGGGCCATTTCTGTTAAATAAAAACAAAAACCTTCCCAATCTTTTTAAAAAATGAATTAAATGTGAGTATAACCTGTGGTCTGATTCTGACAAAATGGTGAAACATCAGAAACAAACCTGTTTTCTTCTGAATCTACTTTAAGAAACCCTCCTCCTTTCTCACCATCATCTGGTTGACATCACCACTTACTTCCTGTGACCTTCAACAAGTTCCTTATTGTCCGTGTTCCTTATCTGTAAATTAGAGAATAATAATGCCTACATCTTGTGGTTGTTATGAAGATCAATTGAATTAATTCAAATAAATGTTTATAATCGTGCTGGTAAAATAATAACTTACATCAGCTACCAATATTATTTGGAAAGGTATTGTATTTCTTTTTACTAATGCTCAAGAACCACCTCCCAACCCCATATCCTGTCCTGAATCTAACTTTCAAATTTTCATATACTGCCACCACTAACAATATCCAATATAATTCTGCTAAACTTAAGTGCAGATGGTGCACTTAATTTCAGGAGGTTCCCACAGCCCTTGAAGTCCATTCTTAGATCCCTTAACATACTTACCAAAAATTTAATTTGAGAGGTATGCAAAGGAATTTATAATATTTTTGAGTGCAGAAGTATAACAGAGCTCCAAATATACAGCCTAACATTTGGAGTTTATATGAAATGATTTATATTGTTTTTAAACATCTTGAATATGCATTTATTTCTACATCGTCCAAGCCCTTTCTCTTACATTTCCATGGATGCCTTTTTCTGGCTTTTCTATCCAAGTTCATAGCACACATTTTACTACAAAGGTATTCTAATGTGTGTGTCCTCATTTTGCTGTTTCTAGCTCAGAGGGAGAGTTTCCATTATGTCAAACATGGCGATTATTCCACTAGCTTTTTAAAAAAGCGTTCGTTTTCCTCTCTTCAAAGACATGCAAAACAGAAATCTTTCATAATTCTATTTACATAATAAGGTCCTATTGTGTGAGTCAGCATAAGCAAGACATATCCCGCAGTGAATCACTCTTTCTTTCTTTAACTAAAGGTATCAAGTCCTTGTCTTTTATTGATGGATCCAAATTTCATCTCCCAGGTAATTGATTAAGGATGAATCATCAAAAATTTGTCACAATTCAAATAGACAAAGAATGTAAATAATAGGTCTACAATATGAGATCTGATAAGAAAGGAAGGAAAATAGAAATAGCATCAGAGCAATAGTCCTTTTCATTTTAAAATATTTTGTTCAGTTCATTTCCAAACTGCACACTGTCAGGGATAACGAATAAGCAAGAACATCAATAAATGGGAAAGTCCAGCCTTGACAATTTGTTTTATAAAAGTTTTTCAAATATATGTATATAATGTTGGTCTCCAATTTTATAAATTATGGTCTAGACGGTGCTTAAAACAGCAATTCCACATAGCAGTAATAGAGTCCCGAAAATCTTCCAGTTATGTGCGTTTAGCCTTTTCTTCATTGCTATAGAAATAGGAAGGGAAAGAGGACTGGATCTTTTCTGGAAAATGTAAGGGGATGAGTTCTGGTGAAGTAGAGAAATGTTTTAGTTTTCTGTAGTTAAAAATGACTGGGATCTATGGAAAAGAATGGGTCACTCCAGGGGCATGCAACCTGAAATTCCTGAACAAAAGTGCTCCTTTTATCATTTGAGTATTTTCAAGAATTGATAAAGTGATTGGCATACATTTCATTCCTAATGTCAACTCTGACCTAAATAGTGGTAGAAGCCATATCTTATTTATCTGAATATTTTTCAATAATTGGTATACTACCTGGCATATAACAGACACTTCTCGATATTTTAGTAAATGAAAAAGCCAATAAATGAAATCCCTGAATGTTTTGCTAAACTTGAAACTTAGTGATGTTAAGTTTTATTTGAATATATATGTGGGGGGTGGGTATGAATGAATGAATTTGAATTTATATTTATATATGAAGAATATAAATATGCACAGTTACATATGAATATGTATGCATCTATATATTTGCCTGTATAGGTGAGAACCAAGAGTTGATAGGTCATTTGTCTTGTTATAATATTACATCCTAGAAGACAGAGCTTCTGTTTTCTACTTCCTATGAAGAGTTCTACATCTTCTAAAGTAACACGCTACATAGGTGGGAGCACAGTTTATACAGTGAATGAAGTATATTGCTTATCAGATTTGGACTTTTAAAATTTTCAATATTTGCTTGTTAATTAGCAACAAAATAAAGATAAAAGGAGCAGTTTTCCCACCACTTTGTATGTATAATCTTCCTTTTTTTTAAAATAATTACTACTACCATAAGGAATTTAAAGAATTTTTTTTTGAAGAATCTTCCACATTCCTAAAATTGTGTGCCATATCTTTTTCATTTTGAAGTAAATTAGACTAATTTAAATGTGTTTTCACATTGAGAGTTTTGGCTCGCCCCTTACGTTGTAGCTCCCTATTTGGCTAATTATTATTGTCTTAGTTAGTGTAAAACTGCTTTTATCCTCTCATAGGACTTTTAATATGGTCAGGAAGAAAATACAATAGCCGTATTTTTATATAGGATAACAGATAACTGGTAGTGAAGTTCAGCATTTGGTGTTAAAGCAAAACACACACACACAATCATTACACATACAGGATTTATGTACTATTTCCCCTCAGTTTCACTTTGAATTGTTACTATTTTGATTGGAAAGAAAACTTTTGAGTTTAATAAAATGTAAATATATGTCCAATATGTCATTCTTAAATAGGAAAATTTTTAGTGCTGTTTGTGGTTAAAAAACTAATATATAACCATTTTGATTGTGGTTTTAAGTTTAGAAACAGAGATGATTGCTCTTAAGGCCTAAGATGGCTGCTGGCCTGTGGCAGGAAGAAAGGTGGTGAGCCTTGCTGACATTCTGCAGGTCAACAAATTTCATGCAACACTACATGTAAGTCTCTCTGTTACTGTAATCAGGGCTGCTTTCAGTTGTCGTGGCCGACTGCCAACTGGTGGAGTCAATGGTTGTATTTTATCTTCCTAAGGAAAACTCATTCAGCAAGCTATAGAACATAACTGCTGGCCTGTGACTTGTTTATTTTTTAAATAAACATGCAGTCCATGGAGGGAATCACCATTTGTGCCTATTATTTACTTTAGTCAGAGAGACATAATCTTTTGGTTGCAGTGTATTTGAAAAGAGAATATTGGGGAGGCATAACAGCAGCTGTATCCAGCTTGTATATTTATGGCTTTGCTTCTCTGTGATGGGACCAAGTTTTATATTTTTGTGAGTTTTGTATTTTGAACATAAAAAGGTGGAGAATCTTTGGTACTGAATTTTAAGGAGAAATTCTGGCTAAATGGAACAAAATACAAAAACGACCTTCAAGTATTTTACCTCCTGTTCTTCAACATCATCAGTTAGCTGTGGAGTTATGTTTCCTAAGTATGCATAAAGTACTGAACAGTTAAAATTATTGGACATCTTTGGAAAATATGAAAGCCATAAAATTACTGTGTTGGCTTTAATTCAAGTATGAAGAGATGCCTAATACATGTTGTGGTAATTGGAGTGTACTTTGAAGGATGTTAAATAATGCTTTATTCCACTCTTAACCAGGTTAAACTTGAACATATAAGCGGAAGATTTGCCAAGTTAAAAGTGAATATATGAAAAGCACAGCATGTTAATTGATTGCTCCCTGGAAGAAAAAGCAATTTGACTAGGATTCCCATCTTGAATGGCAACCTTAAGAACAGAGATTTAGTCTTTTTGTCTTGGTGGCCAAACTTTGAGAGATAATAAGCCATCCTCATAATCTTTGTAAATCTCTGTGACACTTTCATGATAACTATACTGCAGTGGTTGAATCTGGTCCATTACTCAAATGAAGAATCCCAAATGAATTTAATATTCTTCCTTTTATCCATGTCTGTTTCATTGATTCTGGCTTATAATTCTGGATGGAATATTTAAGGTAGCTGGTGTGCCAAAATACTGCATCATGTTGGTATGCAAGAAAGGACCGGAGAAAAACAGAAATAGCCTGTGACCTTTAGGCAGTAAATGTTGCAGGCAGGAAGTGATCAGACTCAGGAAACAATAACCTTCAATGAGTTAAGTCAAAGTTTCTGTGAAATACCAAACTAACACTTCTAGTCATTCATCAAAATGGCATTCATTAGTTTGTTCTTTAGGCAGTTATTGACTGCCAGATATGTGCCAGCTGTAAGTAGTTCACCATCTTGTACAGCTTTGGATAAATTTTCCGAGAGGTAACAGATTTACCTAACTCAGCTGTGCTCTCTTGCCAGCCTATCTTATAACCAAAACTGTATATTGTGAGATAGCTAATCAGAGTAGAGGCAGTGAAATGCAGTAAAACTTGTCAGCAAAATATTTATAGAACATGATTTTAGATTCACCAGTACTGCTTTAATGCTGTGACCTCCTACTTTCTTAGCAACCTTATGTTTAACTGTCATCTCCTCTGTATAGTCTTAAAACTTTTACTGGATCCTTTCTATTGGCTAGTAAATGGGTTTTGTTTTGCTTTTCTATGCTTACTGACTTTACTTCCTTCCCTAACATTCATATTTCAATAGCTTTCCTGTCCCAACAATTTCAATGAAATTATCCTGGTTAAAGTCAATGATAATCTCCATTTAGGTCAATCTGATGGAAACATTTCAGTGCCCATCTTAGATTTCTTCTCAGTAGCTTAGGCAGCAAAAGTTTCACGATCACGGGAAATAGCCGTCTGAGTTATGAGTGAGGTGATTTGGGGACCATCAAATGTGTATAGTGAATAAAAGTGACAGAGGGTACTGAGAGTGTAATGATGCCTTAAATAAAGCTAAAACATAAATGAAGTAAACAGGAATTTTTTAAAAGAATAATTGGCTTGCTTTTAGGTGTGTTGAGTGAAATGGAAGCATAGACCTTTCTATCAGAAGGAACACCAAGATACCAATACCTACTTGGGAATGGAGTATAAATGAAATAAAGTGAGAGAACTGAGGCCAAGGTGTACAATGAAAAGAAGGATGAGACCCTGGGAGGATACTGAGGTGGAGGTGGGAAAAGAGAGCAGTGAAAAAAATTGGAAGAGTGATGAGAGATAGAAAAAGCAAGAATAATGTGTCCTGAGTCAAAGAAATAGAACTTTGAGTAATGAGAAAATGTGCAGACAAATATCAAATAATTTGAAGACTGTGTATGGGAGGAAGACATTTCCTCTATCCAAAGTGGGTTCGTCTGGCCGGAGAACGAATTAAATTCACATGAGACAGAATAGCAAGAGAAAATTAAACAATGCTTTATGAGGACCATGGCCCGGGGCCTCACAGCGCTTGATGGGCACAGCAGGTAGTGGTCTGCTGTCTCAGAGGGCGTAGCCGGAGGCAAGTCGATTGTCTTGAGCTGGGTGGTCACAGGTGAGCGCAGCAATCAGTTCCTAGCCTAGGGAAAGATGCTTAATCCTTAAAGAAATGCCAACTTGGGAGGGGGAGGGAAGTCAGTTACAGGAGGTTACCAGACAAGCACAATAAAATGCAGATTTAAGTCCTTGCCTTACCCATTGATTAAGAGTTTCTAGAGATATCTTTACAGATGGAGAGTTCCTTTACAATGTAAATGTCTCTTACAAAGGGTAAGTAAATTCTACTTTTCAGTTGCTTTCCTGTCTGCAAAGAAACCAGCCTCAAATAATCCTCATGCCAAAGAGACATATCTTGGGGTGGCCATTTCCAGGTCCCCACAACTGTCTGGGGACTTTTGGATGCAGTGATTAAAGCTTGATTGTAAGCTATGTGAGAGCAATTTCTTTAGAATTCAGAGAGCAAGTCAGCAAGTAAGTGTAAACAAAAGGTATGGATGTTCCCTTTAAGAATATTTGAAAGTGAAGTAAATGGGATTTGGAGCCATGGATTTGGGGGGAATCAGGATGGAGAGAAAGTTGTTTTGTTGTGATTTTAATCTGAGTAATACAAACACATAGAAACAAATTAAACAAGAATCCCCTGCTTTTAACCTTTTGTTTTTAAGTCTCACTTTCCAAAGTTAAGCTATTTTTAATATTTTTGTCCTTCTGGTGTAAACCTCCGTATTCAGACAATATGCTTCTACTTATATCCTTGAATTGTCACCATAATGTAAAAGAGATAAGAGTTTAACTCAGTTAAATACTAACACTTCCTTTGTCTCTAATTTTTGATGTCCACTTTATGAATTGTACACATTTGTTCTTTTATTTCTTCATCAGAATTTCACAATATCTCTTGATTCCCTATTTGATGATATAATGATATTAAACCACTAAATTTTTCATCCACTTTTTCTCCCTGCTTCCATCTCCCAAATTTAGCAGCTCTGCTTTTACTTTTACACTGGCAATGGTATTAACATCTATATTGTATCCTACAGTCACTGTAAAGTCTTCTGTGCTCTCTCCATAGGAAATGTGAAAGATCCCGTTTCTCTCTCCTAGCATGAATCATCATGATTCAAAAGAATGTTTCTAGGGGCCAGCCCTGTGGCTGAGCAGTTAAGTTCGCATGCTCTGCTTTGGTGGCCTGGGGTTCACCAATTCAGATCCTGGGTGCGGACCTACATGCCACTTTTCAGGCCATGCTGTGGCTGCATCCCACATAGAAGAACTAGAATGACTTACAACTAGGATATACAACTATATACTGGTGCTTTGGGGAGAAGAAAAAGAGGAAGATTTGCAACAGTTGTTGGCTTGGGTCCAATCTTTCTCACCAAAAAAAAAAAGCAAAAGAATGTTTCCAGTATCAAGAACAGATGATTTTCTTTTCTTATATTTCATCAATTACTTGAACTAGTAGAACATTTTAATTGTTTCCTAATTGGGCCATTAATTTCTTTTTTTGTTTTTTGAGGAAGATTGGCCCTGAGCTAACATCCATGCCCATCTTCCTCTACTTTATTTGTGGGACGCCTGCCACAGCTTGGCTTGACAATGGTGCATATGTCCACACCTGGGATCTGAACCGGCGAACCTCAGGCCGCTGAAGCAGAGCACACAAACTTAAGCACCAGCCACTGGGCTGGCCCCAAGCCATTAATCTCTTATAGAAAATTTTCCCTTGAGTTTCTATTGGTGTTTATTTTATACCGTCTTTTAAATTTTTATTAAATATTAATCACATAAAAATATTTATAGAAATTAAATATTATGTAAATTAAACTTAATATTTAAAGTTATTTATTTCTGTTTATGCATTTTAATATATCTTATGAAATATTTTGTAAATTTTTAAATACTTATATATAATTTATAAATAAACCTATATGTCTATAATTACAGTCATGTGTCACTTAACAACACGGATATGCTCTGAGAAATGCATCCTTAGGCAATTTCATCATTGTGCAAACATCATAGGGTGTATGTATACAAACCTAGATGGTATAGCTTACTACATACCTAGGCTATATGGCCCTAATCTTATGGGTCCACCATCGTATATGTGGTCCATCGTTGACCAAAAAGTCATTATGCAGCACTTGACTATATTAATTTCTAATATTAAAACTAAAGTTAGATATAAACATAAAAGATTTTATAAATATCTGTAAAATGTTGAAAATATATAAGTTTTCAGGGTTAGCAATAATGTAAACATTTATGCATCCATCAACTATTTAAAAAGATAAAACATTACCATTAACTTTGTAATCCCTTATAGGAACTTCCCTACCACTGTCCCCTTCCCTCCAGCTTTGAAGGCAACCACTAACATGAATTTAATATTTATCATCCCTTGCCTTTTTATAGAGGTTTAACACATATATTTGAATCCCCAAAATATATTGTTTAATTTTGTGTGTTTGGGATATTTACATAAATTGAATCATAATTATCTGAATTCTCTGAAAACTTTTTTTTTCAAAATTTTGTTTCCGAAATACAACCAATTTCTTTTTTTGCTAGAAATCATCCTATATATCTTTATATTCCATTGCGTGAGTATACCCAATTTGTGTGTTCAGTCTACTGTTTACAGACAGGTAGACAAGTTACTGATTGTTTATGGTTTTGTTGTTTTTGTTTTTATCATTGTGTTTTATGAAATTTCTTGTACATTTTTCTGGTGCACATTTGCAAGAGTTCAGTGGTATATATCGAGAAGAAGAATTGCTAGATCATAGAGTGTGCATATCATCAATTTTTTTAGGTAGTCCCAAAGTGTTTTCCAAATTAATTGTACTCACATATACTCTCATCAGCAGTAGTTGTTTCTATTGCTCCAGACCCCTGAAAAATTAATTGAGATTGTCATATTTTAAAAATATTTTCCAGGGGCCGGCCCCATGGCTGGGTGATTAAGTTTGCACACTCTGCTTTGGTGGCCTGGGGTTTCGCTAGTTTGGATCCTGGGCGCAGACATGGCACCGCTCGTCAGGCCACGTTGAGGTGGCGTCCCACATGCCACAACTAGAAAGACCCACAACTAGAATGTACAACTATGTAGTGGTGGGATTTGGGGAGAAAAAGCATGAAAAAAAAAAGGATTGGCAACAGTTGCTAGCTCAGGTGTCAATCTTTTTTTTTTTTTTAAGTGGTTTAAAAAAACATTTCCCAATCTGGGGTAAAAAAGTACTATTCCTCTGGCTTTATTTGCATCTCTCTGATAACTACCAAAGTTGAGCATCTTTTCACGTGTATATTGGCCATTTATGTGTCTTCTTCAGTGAAGGACCTGATCTGTTGCATTCTTCTTTGTTTCA
Organism: Equus przewalskii; assembly: GCF_037783145.1. Taxonomy (NCBI): domain Eukaryota; kingdom Metazoa; phylum Chordata; class Mammalia; order Perissodactyla; family Equidae; genus Equus; species Equus przewalskii. The sequence continues at coordinate 22,225,956 of NC_091863.1, forward strand.
TAGATTTATTTATTTATTGAAGTATAATTGGCATATAACATTATATTATTTTCAGGCATACAACATACTGATTCAGTGTTTGTACGCTCTGTGAAATGTTCACCACTATAAATCTAGTTATCACTCATCACCATACATAGTTATACAAATTTATTTTCTTGTGATGAGGACTTTTAAGATTTACTCTCAACACCTTTCAAATACACAATACATTATTATTATGTATGGTCACCATGCTGTATGTTACATCACCAAGACTTATTTATTTTATTATTGAAACTTTGTATCTTGTGACCCCCTTCACCCAATTCCCCCCCAACGCCTTCCACTCCAGCAATTACCAATCTGTTCTCTATTTATATGAGCTTGTTTTGTTTTGTTTTTTGTTTGTTTTGTTTTTTGGATTCCATATATTAGTGAGATCACGTGGTATTTGTGTTTATCTGTCTGATTTATTTCACTTAGCATAATGCCCTCAAGATTCATCTATATTGTTGCAAATGGCAAGATTCCATTTATTTTTTATGGCTGAATAATATTTCATTGTATGTATACCACATCTTCTTTATCCATTCATTCAGTGATGGACACTAAGGTTCTTTCCGTATCTTGACTATTGTAAATAATGCTGCAGTGAACATGGGGGTGCAGATATCTTTTCAAATTAGCATTTTCATTTTCTTTAAATAAATATCCAGTAGTGGAATAGCTGGATCATATTGTAGTTCTATTTTTAATTCTTTGAGGAACCTCCATACTGTTTAACATAGTGGCTGCACCAATTTACATTCCTGCCAACAGTGCCCAAAGCTTCCTTTTCTCTATATCCTTGCCAACACTTGCTTTTTCTTGTTTTTTTGATAATAGCCATTCCAACAGGTGTGAAGTGATATCTCATTGTGGTTTTGATTTGCATTTCCCTGATGATTAGTGATATTGAGCATCTTTTCATGTGCCTCTTGGCCACTGTATGTCTTCTTTGGAAAAATATCTATTCAGATCCTCTGCTCATTTTTTAATGGGATTGTTCATTTTCTTTGAGTTATATGAGTTCTGTATTTTGCATATTAACCCTTTATTGAATATATTATTTGCAAATCTCTTCTCTCATTCAGTAGGTTGCTTTTTCATTTTATTGATGACTTCTTTTGTTGTATAGAAGTTTTAGTTTGATATAATTTTACTTGTTTATTTTTGCTTTTATTGCCTTTGCTTTTGAAGTCAGATCCAAAAAATCATCGCCAAGACTGATGTCAAGGAACTTATTGCCTATGTTTTCTTCTAGGATGTTTATGATTTCAGGTTTTATTTCCAATTCTTTAATCCATTTTGAGTTAATTTTTGTGTATGGTGTAAGATAGTAGTCTATTTTTCTTCTTTTACATGTTACTCTCCAGTTTTCCCAGCACTGTTTATTTAAGAGGTTGTCCTTTCTCCACTTTATATTCTTGCCTCCTTTGTTGTAAATTAATTGACCCATATATGCATGGATTAATTTCTGGGCTCTCTCTCTGTTCCATTGATCTGATCCATTGTGTCTGTTTTTATGCCAATACCTTACTGTTTTGGTTATAACAGCTGTGTAATGTAGTTCAAAATCGGGGATCATGGTGCTTCCAGCTTTGTTCTTCTTTTTCAAAATTGTTTTGGCTATTTGGGGTCTTTTGTGGTTCCATACAAATTTTAGGATTGTTTGTTCTATTTCTGTGAAAAATGCCATTGAAATTTTAATAGAGATTGCATTTAATCTGTAGAATGCTTTGGGTAGTATGGACATTTTCACAGTATTTTTTCTTCCTGTCCTTGAGTGTGGAATATTTTTCCATTTATTTGTGTCATCTTCAATTTCTTTCATCAGTGTTTTATAGTTTTCATTGTACAGGTCTTTCACCTCATTCATTAAATTTATTCCTAGGTATTTTATTCTTTTTGATGCAGTTGTAAATGAGATTGTTTTCTTAATTTCTCTTTCTGGTAGTTTGTTGTTAGTGTATAGGAATGCAATAAATTTCTGCATATTGATTTTGTATCCTGAAACTTCACTGAAATTGTTTATTCTAACATTCTTTTTGGTGGCACCTTTAGGATTTTCTATATATAAAATCATGTCATTTGCAAATAGTGACAGTTTTACTTCTTCCTTTCCGTTTTGGATTCCTTTGTCTTGCCTACTTGTTCTGGCTAGGATTTCTAGAACTGTGTTGAATAAAAGTGGTGAGAGTGGGCATCCTTGCCTTGTTCCTGATTGTAGAGGAAAAGCTTTCAACCTTTCACCAATGATTATAATGTTCCCTTTGGGCTTTCCATATATGGCCTTTATTATGTTTATATATGTTCCTTCTATGCCTAATTTGTTAAGTGTTTTTATCATGAATGAATGTTGAATTTTGTCAGATGCTTTTTACTACAAGGATCATATGATTCTTTTCTTTCTCTCTATTGATGTAATGTATCACATTGATTGATTTGCATATATTAAACTATCCTTGCATCCAGGGGATAAATCCCACTTGATCATGGTGAATGATCCTTTTAATTTGCTGCTGAATTAGGTTTGCTAGTAGATTGTTCAGAATTTTTGCGTCTATATTCATCAGGGATATTGGCCTGCAGTTTCTTTTCTAGTACTGTCCTTATCTTGATTTGATATCAGTGTAATGCTGGCCTCTTAAAATGAGTTTGGAAGTGTTCCCTTCTCTTCAACTTTTTGGAAGAATTTGAAATGGATTGGTGTTAATTCTTCTTTTAATATTTGGTAAAATTCACCAGTGAAGCCGTCTGATTTGGGGATTTTCTTCCTTGGGAGCTTTTTTATTATTGACTGAATCTCCTTACTAGTAACTGGTCTATTCAGATTTTCTATTTCCTCCTGATTCAGTCTTGGTAGCTTATATGTTTCTAAGAAATTTTCCATTTCTTCTAGGTTGTCTAGTTTGTTGGTGTATAATTGTTCATTGTAGCCTTTTATGATGCTTTGTATTTCTGTGGTATCAGTTGTAATGTCTCTTTTTTCATTTATAATTGTGTTGATTTGGTTCCTCTCCCTTCTTTCCTTGGTTAGTGTAGCTAAGGGTTTCTCAATTTTGTTTATCTTTTCAAAGAACCAACTCTCAGTTTAATCTTTTCAATTGTTTTTCTGTTCTCTAGTTCATTTATTTCTGCTCTAATCTTTATTATTTCCTTACTTCTGATAACTTTGGGGTCAGTTCTTTCTTTTAGTTCCTTAAGTTGTAGAGATAGGTTGTTCATTTGATATCTTTCTTGCTTCTTAATGTAGGCATTTATTGCTATGAACTTTTCTCTTAGAACTGCATTTGCTGCATCCCATAAGTTCTGGCACATTGTGTTTCAATTTCTATTTGTCTCAAGAAACTTTTTTTATTTCCTCTCTAATTTCTTCTTTGATCTGTTGGTTTTTTAGGAGGGTGCAGTTTAATTTCCACATATTCATGAATTTTCCAGTTTTTCTCTTGTTGATTTCTAGTTTCATACCATTGTGGTCAGAGGAGATATTTGGTATGACTTCAACCTTCTTGAATTTGCTAGGACTAGTTTTGTGGCCTAACCGCTGGTCTGTTTTAGAAAATGTTCATGTGCACTTGAGAAGAATGTGTTTTCTGCTGTTGTTGGGTAGAATGTTCTCTATATGTCATTAGGTCCATTTGGTCTGTAATGTTGTTCAAATGCACTGTTTCTTTATTGATTCTCTATCTGGATGATCTGTCTATTGTTGAGATTGGGGTATTAAATCCCCCAACTATTGTTGTATTACTGTTCTCCTTTTAGCTCTGTTAGTTTTTTCTTTATATATTTAGGGGCTCTGATGTTAGGTGCATAAATATTTACTATTGTCATATCTTCTTGATGGATTAATGCCTATATCATTACATAGTGACCTTCTTTGTCTCTGTTTACCATTTTTAAAGTCTATTTTGTCTGATATAAGTTTAGCTACCCCTGGTTTGTTTGGTTACCATTTGCTTTAAATGTCTTTTCCCATACTTTCACTCTCAATCTGTATGTGTCTTTAAAGCTAAAGTGAGTCACTTGTGGGCAGCATATTGTTGGATCTTGTTTGTTTTTTTTTAAATTCCTTCAGCCTTTTTGTGTCTTTTAATTGGAGAATTTAATCCATTCACGTTTAAGGTAAGTGATAAGTAATGACTTACTATTGCCATTTTGTTAGTTGTTTTCGGATTGTTTTGAAGAACCATCGTTCCTTGTTTCTTATCTTGCTGTCTTTTTTGTGTGTTTTGATATCTTTTGTTATCAGTATGCTTTGATTTCTTTATTAGGTTTTTTTTGTAATTGCTACAAGTTTTTCCCTTGTGGTTCCATGAGGCTTACATAAAAATATCTTAAAATTGTAACACACTATTTTAAGCTGATAATAATTTGACTTCAATAGAATTCCTACACTTTACACTTTTACTTCTCCTACCCCTCACACTTCTCCTACCCCTCACACTTTAAGTAGTTGTTGTTAGAATTTATACATTTTTTATCCTGTAACTATTAACAGATTATAGTAGTTATGGTAATTTTTACTGTGTTCATTTTTTCTTAACTTTTCAACTAGAGTTGTAAGTAAATTATGCATCACCATTATCATATTACAAAATGTGGCTGTGACTATATATTTACCCTTGCCAGTGAGTTTTATGCTATATTTTCATGTTTTTATGATGTTAGTTAGCATCCTTTTACTTCCACTCAAAGAAATTCTTTTAGCATTTCTCCTAAGGCAGGTCTAGTGGTAAGGAACTCCCTCAGCTTTTGTTTGTTCAGGAAAATCTTCATCCTTCCTTCATTTCTGAAGAACATCTTTGCTGGGTATAGAATTCTTGTTTGACGTTTTTTTCTTTCAGTATTTTGAATATGTTGTCCCATTCCCTCCTGGCCTGAAAAGTTTCTCTTAAGAAGTCTGCCTTTAGTCTTATGGTAGTTCCCTTGTATGTAACCTCTGTCTCTTCTCTTGCTGCTTTTCAAATTCTTTCTTTGTCTTTGACTTTTGACATTTATAATGTGTCTTGGTGTAGCCCTATTCAGATTTAACCCATTTAGGGTCATTTGGGGCTCATGGACCTGGATTTCCATTTCTCTCCCAGGTTCTGGAAGTTTTCAACAATTATTGCTTTAAATATACTTTCTGTCCCTTTCGCTTTGCCTTCTGGAATTCCTGTAATGTGAATATTGTTTCTTTTCATGTGTTGCATAAGTCCTGTGGGCTTTCTTCACTCTTTTTCTTCTTTTTGTTTTTGGTGCTCCTTGGACTTTATAATTTCTAATGTCTTTTCCTCCAGGTCGCTGATCCTTTTTTTGCATAGTCAAACCTGCTTTTGAAACTGTTTATTGTAAATTCTTCAGTTAAGTTATTGTATTTTTCAACTCTATGATTTCTGTTTGGTTTTTTTTTTTTGATGGTTTCTATTTATTTGTCCAATTTCTCAGTTTTTTCATGCATTGTTTTCCTAATTTAATTCAGTTGTCTGACTTTGCATTCTTGTAGATCGCTAAAGTTCCTTAAGAGGATTACTCGGAATTCTTTGTCTGACAGTTCATAGATCTTTGTTTATTTAGGGTCAGTTAGTGGAGCTTTATTAGTTTCCTTTGGAGGTGTCATATTTACCTGATTTTTTTGTTAAACTTGATTCCTTAGATTGGTATCTGCACATATGAGTTATTGGGTACCTCTTCCAGACTTGACATATTTGCTTTGGCAGAGACAGAGCTTCACCAGTCACCTCAGTTTGGGTTTGTGGGCATGTCTGCTGGTGACATCCTTAGGTAGATGGAGGCTGCTATTATGGTTTATTTTGGGGTGAGGCAGCTGTTTGACTTCTGAGGACAGGGATGGGGAGGTGTGCCACTAGCTGAGCACAGCTAGATAGAACTGTTGGCTTGGTTCCCTACCCAGGTGAGGCTGTAGGACGGGCTCTGCAGTTGCCTGGATTCTCTGGCCAGGCTTCCTAGTTGGTTGAGACTGGGTACTATATTCAGTATTAGATGGGGCTATGAATTAGCTTCCCTGCCCTGGCAGGGAAGTAGGACAGGACCCAGGGTCTGTATGGCTTGTTGTTTAGCGACTTGAATCAGGTGAGAATGTGCAGTGAATTCTCTGGTCAGGTGAGGTCACTGGTTTTGCTCTACAGATCAGGAATGCCATGGGCTGTGCAGTCTGTTCAAGTGCCACTGTATGTGGGGCTGTTGGCTGAGCTACATGGAGCTTCCTGTGTGCTCTGGTTAGGTTTCCTTGTCAGGCAGGCTGAAGGCTGTTTTCAGTAATGAGCAGGGCTAAGAATTTTTTTCCCTGCTTGGGTGCAGTGGGAGAAACAGCTCTAAAGCTGGTAAAGCTTTTTCTTTTCTTGTCTTAACTCAAGCTGACCCATGCCCCACATTCCCTAGCTGAACAAGGCCACTGAATGCTCTGCAGACTATCAGCTCTGCCTGCTCATCTCTCAGCTCTAGCATTGCTGGCTTACATAGCTTCCAGGTGTTCTTGCAGCCCTTCAAGTCAGATGGGTCCGGGAGACGCTCTCCAGAGCAGGTGGGGCTATATCTCAGTTTTGTTGCCTGGGCGTGATCGGTAGGGGCCACTCCAGGCCTCTTGATTTTTCCCAAACAGGCTTTCTGTCAGGAGGGGCCAGGTGGGAGCTAGCCTCAGCCTTGGCTATGAATTAATCCACCAGCCTGTGATTACAGGGAACCCTCGATGCCTGGTACTGGCGTTGCTCTGGAGTTGATCAGCTCCACCCACCCGCCTCTCAGCTGGAGCGTTGCTGGGCTACACAGCTTCCAGGTGCATTCACTGGCTCCTCTGGCCAGATGGGTCCAGGATACACTCTTCCCAGTAGTGGAGCTGTGACCTAGCTCCTTGCCTGGACATGGGCAAACCAGGCTCTAGGGTCAGCAAAACTCCTTGTTTGAGGATCCAAATTAGGCAGATCTGCACTCCAGTGAGTTTCCTGGTCAGAGTGTGCCACTGACTTGGTTCTGCACATGAGTAAAGCTGCTGGTTGAGATTACTGCTAGGGCAGCTCAGGTGTGAACTTGGTCTGCCAAGATCATGGTGCTGGTTTTTGAGAGTCCCTTTCCCCTTCTCCATCACAGTCCGGTTCCCAGTGGTTGACTGCTCAGATTTCCCTGCCACCCCCATGATATAAGACTGGAGTAGGGGATCCCACAAAGCGACTCACAGTGCCAGGAGTCTGGTTAATCCCCCTGGGCTTTCTTTTCCCACTGGAGGAACTGGAGGCTCGTGGGAGACCTCTAGGTGTGGTGCTGCACAGGCCTGGGGTGAGAGCAATTTGGTGAGCATGTAACTTACCCTTCTAATGCAGTCTGTCTTGATCTCTGTGGTGCTAGGGGTACGTCAGCTCAGCCTCACTCCATGTTCTAGGATTCTCTCAGTTGTGTTTTGTTCATGAATGGTTGGTAGTTGTTCTTCTTGTGAGGGGGAGCAAAGTCAGAGACAACCTATGTTGCCATCTTGATGATGTCACCCCCCTGATTACTTCTTTTTTTAATTTTATTTATTTTTTTTCCTTTTTCTCCCCAAAACCCCCTGGTACATAGTTGTATATTCTTTGTTGTGTGTCCTTCTAGTTGTGACATGTGGGACGCTGCCTCAGCATGGCTTGATGAGCAGTGCCATGTCCGTGCCCAGGATTCGAACCAACGAAACACTGGGCCACGTACAGCAGAGTGCGTGAAATTAATCACTCGGCCACGGGGCCAGCCCCTGATTACTTCTTTTTTTAATAACACATCCTCCAGTGGGATGCTAAGAAAGAAGGAATTTTTTGTAAAGACTCTTCCAACTCAGTATCTGGGGCACTATTTCCTACCCATTTTGTGTGGCTAACACCTGCGCATCCTTTACGTCTCAGCTTAAATACATACTGTGTCTCTCAAGACTAAGTAGGCTTACCCTTGCTATATGCTTTTTTAGTACTCAGTCCCTTTCCTGGATATCATTAGATTACATGTCTATCTATTTAACTGATCTTTCAATATCTTTCTTCCTCACCGGACCATAAGCTCCATGATGGCAGGGATCATTTCAGCTTTATTATTTACTATGTCTAGCACAGGGTCTAGGACATAGTTAGTACTCAGTAGATATTGGTCAACTGAATTAGAGTAATTTATTTAGCGGCATGGCAATGGTTCTAGAAGCCTTTCAAATGAAACTATGCCAAGTTTAAATATCTGGTCTTCTAATGGCACTTCAGATTTATTTCAAACATGTTATTATGCTCGCATAAAACTATAAATACATCTTCATCTGGTATTCTTTAGATGCTTGCCATTATTAACAAAGTTTATGGGTATTTTATATAATAATACAACTCCCCAAATTGACATTAGGTTTATAAAGGACATTCATATGTAAAATATAAATTGATAAATTTGTATAACATAGGCTTACACACTGTTGGTTGGGTTCTCCTGAAGCAGATGCTGAGACAGAGTTTTTGTGGGGTACAAGACATTTATTTGGAATCGATACCTATAAATGGAAGAGGGAAAAGGCACGACTAGACAGAGAGAGTAGCTGATCCGTGATGCAGGCCTGACAAAGCCTCAGTCAACCATGTAGGAGGACTCTGGAGTGAGTACTGCCCATCACAGTGTCCCACTCTGGGCTGAAATGGCAGGGCCTTTACACCCCTGCCTGACTCAGTCACTGGGCACAGGCTGCCACTGGGAAGAGAATGGCCTCAGACAAGGCAGCTCACAGCAGCTGAAGCTGACCCTGAAGGGGCTGCCAGCTGGAGGCTGCCTGCTGACTACACTTATCACAGCTGGGCAGCAAGCCCTTCCTGTACTTACTATGTAAGTTCACCATTCTGAATGCTTGAGAGTTTTGGTGCACAAAGCAACCATAAGAATTACTAGTAAGTAGCAAAGCTGGGATTCAAACCCAGTCAGTCTGGCTTCAGAGTTCATGGTCTTAATCATAACTCTGCTGTCCTGTTTCCCTACCCTGTTCAGTACAGAACTGCATGCGTACTATGAACAAATGGCCAGCCTGTCTTCCTACTAATAACATATATATAAAGAACATGCAGGTTGAACTTGTTTTATTATATGGTAAACTGTGAAACCATGTTAATCCCCAAGAAGGTATCAAGAAGGCTCTCAATCAAGGAAGGTAAAAGTACCATTTTTGCCCAGATCCTTTTTTTTTAATTGTCCACACTAGATATTGTTCTCTGACTGAAGTGGCCTACTCTATTCCAAGCCAGTCTATTCTAACCTTTCTCATCTAACCCAGGTTTCGCTGGCTTTTGAGCTAACCTTTTAAAGTAGACATTCCCACCACTTGTAAACCCTCAATCCCTTGGAATTTCTTGGAGTCCTGAAGGAGTGCCTCACGTGTTGTCATAAAAATGTTTGGTCTTCTACAACATAGCGTTGGGGTGTATTTCTGCTCCCCTTGCTCTTTTCTTTCCTTCTTCTGCTGTGCATAGGTGTATCCACAAGTTATGGCCATGTCCCAGGCTGCTTAGCCTCCAGGAGGGTGCTGCTGCGACGTTTTCCACTTCTGATGAAGAGATGGAAGAGTGAATGATACCCCAGAGTACTTAGAATTGTTCATCTCCCCTGACTACTAGGAAGTTATTACTGGATCAAACTGCCTCTCTGGTTTTCTTTTCCCTCATGCTAAATTCTCTCTCAGGACCTCAGATCCTCATCCACATAGATGTCTATTGATCCATGGCCACCAGTTCACCAGGCGTGTCTTAGCGTTAGTGGCTACAGGCCAGTTCCAAGGTATATGTCTTATGTTACGTTTGCTGAAAATTGATTCTGAGATGGAGTTTTGCTGGCAGGAGGTTTATTGAGGAAGGGCCTCAGAATCAACACCTGAGGTGGGGTGTGGGTAGCCTCAAGGGGCAGAGGGAGAAATTAAACTGCTACGCAGTTACAAGAGAAACCTCATCACCTTTGGGGAGCTCTGGAGCTGGGATGGCCCTCCAGTGTAGTCCTAACAGTGCATGGATCAGTCATTGGATGCCCCAGCTATAACCTTAAGTGAGGGATTTCCCTTTCAGGAAATTCCTGGGGAGAGTCTCTTCTGTAAGCTGCCATCAGATAACACTCCCAAAAGCAGGGAGAATGAGTGCTTCAGTCCTGAAAGGAGGATCTGAATGGCACCTCACACCATCCAATGCACCATCCATATTATTTATGCCGTCGACCAAAGTTTGGTTTTTAAACTTATAAGATGGTCTCAGAAATACTCCTTGTTATATTTTTTTGGTTCTGGATAGATTATTTTTTCTATTTGCTATTAGAGTACACACATACACACAAAGCAGTTACTGTTAGGAGTCTAAAGCACTTGGCCCTTTTACTCTGCCTGCTGTAAGTATAGTATTTTTCATTTGCAGAGGGTTACAGAATGCCCTGGCTTCAGGCAAGTGAAGATAGTGTCTTCTGAGATGAGTGTTATCTGGAAGATTTTCTCTGTAACTCACATGTGCTTCCCTAGATGCGCAGTTCCTTTCTTTCAAAAGAGCTATTTCCCTGAGACAGGATGCTTATAACAAAATGCTGCCTCACTGAGGCCACTGAGTGTGAGTAACAAAACTTCCAGCCAAAAGAGTTCTAAATAAGCTTTTTGGGTACTTAGTTCAAGAAATTCAAAAAGCATACATATCTCCTGCTCAAATATGAAACAGGCAATGCACAGAGATACTATGGATGCTGTAGGGAGACTATAAGTATCCCTAGCATGTTTACAGTATTAGGCAAAATCCATTCTGTTTAATTTGTTGATAAGTGTGCCAGGGTCTCCTCGTGCAAATATCTTAGGAATATGTAAGTGACAGTTATTTACTTATAAGGATGTCTCCAGGGTGACTTGGTAGTCCACAGTTTCTTTTGGGCTCTCTCTCACTCTCCCTTAGGTCATGTTCACTCTCTTCCCATGACCTCCACCAGCAGGCCAATACCAGGATGACCAATCACCTGTTCCCCATTGTCCTATTTTTGTCCCTTGTCTCTCTTTCCACCCTCAGAGCTATGGATGTCTGCCGAGTATTAGGGTACTGATGAGATCAAACACATTGGCTTTAAGGTGGGAACAGTTTGTTTAATCCTTCTAAATATTTGTGTGTGACACCATGAAACCTATTGATGAAATTTAGGGCTGTGAGGCAACAATGAATAAAATATTTCTAGAAGTTTGGTTGTGAGAAAGGAGAAGGCCGTTCCTTGTGCCCCTTAAAAGGCCCAATTTAGGTAATTTTTCCTCATACACAATTGGCTTGCTAAAATCTGATGAGCTTAGTGTGTGATGTGGGGCACGGGACATGTGGAAACGCTGACTTTTGGGATATAGTGAAAGGAAAATAACTACTTAGGACTCTAAAGTACCATAGAAGGATGCCAGCACACTAAAGATTAACCATTGATTGACTTTGTCATTTGCTTGAGTATGTACAATTTGAGTTTTAAAGTATAAATCAAATTATATAATATCATGTATTTTTTGTGAGCTAAGATAGCTATCTAGTTACTCAGCTACTTTATAAGAAATTTAATCCCGTTGGTTGTATGTTTTGCTCTCTGAAGTTTCTATAGCTCTAGAAAAACCACAAGGAAGAGGACCAAATAAATATTTTGTTGACAATACAATAAGTGGAAGAAGTATGTTAACTGTGTTTTGGTTGATTAATGATGGAGTTGTTCATTGCCATGCGAGTGCTTTTTCATATCAGTTTTAAGTTATTTACTAAACAAATAAGTCCTTTTATCATAAATATATATGTTAAATGTGGTTGTGGACAGCCTGAGAATCCTCTTTATTTATAACATTTTGAAAATTGCAACCAACTGCAAGTTAATGATTAGTATATTGAAGTCACAGTTGTTCATCTTGAAACTGGAGGTTATGTCGGGCAACTTAACCGATAGCATTCAAGGTTTTTTTTTTTTTACTTCATGCATAATTATTTCCCCCTGATTGAAATAATGAGAAACACTAAAGTCATCACAAATAATGACAGTGATTCAAGGCAGGACAGGCTTTCCTTATGAATCTAGATCAAAGTGAAATAGGGGCTCTTAACCTTCAAAAATATGCTGCTGTGATTAGGGTAACATTTGTACAAATTTTATTTCAATAGCACTTTAGCTCCTCCACTAGAAGTTACACAGGCGAAATGACTACATATATCACAGTGATGACTTAATATTATAAGAGACATAGAGGGTTAAGTCAGTGTCAGTGAAGGTCAACTAGTTTTGTAACTGGACAATAAGCATTTGCTATTTTATATATATGTATTTTATAAAATATATATTATATATTTATATATTTTATGTATTTATAAAACTTACAGGCATATAATTTTTATGTATGTGCATATATACATATATGTTACTTAAATATATATGTCCATATGTTTATGGATATATACCTATGTTTTATTTAGGTTTTATGTAATATAACCTAAATAATATAGACTATATGTAATAAAATCTGAAAATAATTATTTAGGTTATTCAGATTATTTTATTTGGTTGTATCTTAACCAATACATGAAGTATATGAATTGCGTTTGCTAATGTTGTGATGTATTTCTTAGGCACAGCTTTTAGTGCTTTGATAAATGATATTATACACTTTCAACCACTTTTAATTATCCCTGATAACCCCAAAAGGTTTAAAAGTGTTTTCAACCCTATTCAAAGTGGCTTGCTGGCTATTAAAGGCTGAGTACCTCTGGCTGAGAGGCATCTTGGCTGCTAACATAGGTAATTATAAACATTCCTAAGGCTATTAAATTCGTAAGGCTATTAAAATATCTAATGTTTCTTAGCTTTGATTATAAGACATCTGAAATTGCCTGGCTGGATTAGGAGTATCTTGTGTTAAGCATTTAGGTCATAAGATCTCTAGACTAAGTCTTATCTATGTTCTATGATGTAAAACTACATTTCAGTTACTCCGTAAACATTAGCTAATACCTAGTTTTTGAAGACTTAATGTACTTCCCATGCTATAGTTGAGCTCCTTATTTATGCAGCATTTCTATAGACAATGAAGAATTAAATCTTGTACTTAGATTGCATTACTTTTGGAATTCGGTACTGTGGGTAAAATTGAAAACACACATACATACACAGGATATTGCTATTTTTATGTCATACTGACATATGCAAATATAAATATATAAAATAATAGATAATTTTTTAAACTGTAAGTGACCTTAGAGATAATGTTGACCAAACTTCTAATATTTTAGTTGATAAAGCTGAGGCAGCTAGAGTTTATGATTTATACTGTTACACAGCAGGTTATTGGCAATATTGAAGTTGTATGGAACTATGGCTGCCAGTTCTCAATAGAGAATAATAGCCCATTATGTTAATATAATCCTCTCTTTGTAAAATAGCAAGCTCTCCCAGTTTTATCTTCTCCTAAGTTAATTTATTACAGTAGATGATTCAGTTGTTTGTGTGAATAAACCTGGTGGTTGTTATTCAGATGGAATACAAATAAAAATTAATAATAATTAGTTTCTGACAGTTCCATCCTGTCAAATTGCCTGAATCTATTTTAGAACACGTGTACTTTTCAAAGCATTCAAATCATCTTTCCCTAAAATAATCTATATATGGAATGTTTCAGGAGAAAATAATTTGGTCTAAAATAGGGATGTATCCTCCATTACCTTCATTAGGTAAGGACTTGAAAATGGCTTTTGGGTCCTTAACCTAAATTTCAGTGCCAGATATAATTGGCAAGAAACCAGGAAAACTTTTTGATTCTAAAATCAGACAGAGCTTTTTCAAATCCTGGCTCTGTTCATTTTATCATTTTAGGATAGTTGTTTACCTCACTGCATCTCAGTTTCTTTACCTGTGAAATGGGGGTAATGCTACACTCATTAAGCTTATCTATTTTATGGATATTAAACGAAATAATGATTATAAAGTATGTGTCACAGAAAATACCAAATCCATCAAGATGGTGTGGCATTTATTTATTTACTGCAGGCCTCCACAAGTAGTTCTCAGATCCTATAAGAAATAATCTTTCACTTTTAGCAACCCAGAGTTAAATGGACACCAAATACCAAAGGGTACCGGGAATGTGCATCAGGTAAACATCTCTGGGGGAAAAACGAGTAACTTAATTACAATTAGTATCAGTTTTTGGCCATTCAAGAGATAAGATGAAGTGAAACTGTATATTATAATGAGCACATAAACCTATCAAGAATTCAGAAGAAATAGTGTGAGGAAAATTAAAAACCAGACTACTATCCACATAAGAGAGAATGATTCACTGGGCTTTACTCTAGAGAGGATCTGTTTCAAACCAAAGGTCTCCAGTTGCTCAAGTCCATGTCTTGTGTAACTACATAACATTTGATTATTTTTGAAAAACTCTAGTTTGTAAGGAAGCGGTTACTTTTCCTACTTAGTTTTTGTCACTTCTTGTCCAGAACACTTCCCATTGACTTTGGTTTTTTGTTTTTTTTCTTTTTAAAGATTGGCACCTGAGCTAATAACTGTTGCCAGTCTTCTTTTTTTTTTTTCTGCTTTATCTTCCCAACCCCACCATATGTAGTTGTATATCTTAGTTGCAGGTCCTTCTGGTTGTGGGATGTGGTATGCCACCTCAGCGTGACCTGACGAGCGGTGCCATGACCGTGCCCAGGATCCGAACCCTGGACCGCTGCAGCGGAGCGCGCGAACTTAACCACTCAGCCATGGAGCCAGCCCCTGACTTTTGTTTTGACGTCAGTGTCTTTTCATGGTCCTCTAGCGCTTCCTAGCTTGTTTTTATCCTTAACTATGGTTCATCCTTTCTTGCATTTTTCAGGGAATTTCTAACAAGGCTTATACTCAATATTGGTGTTAACAAAGCTGTATTGAAGAATGATGCTAGGGAATAATAAAAGTTGTAGAGATAATAGGAAAAAAATTAAAAACTATAGATCAGAAATTCCTCTTCCAGTTATGACAAAGTAGTTAGATAAAATACACTCACACACATAATGCTGTAAGACATCAGAGAAGAACAATGGTGGCCAATAATTGAAGGATATGATCTTGAAGAGGAGGAAAATGTGTTTAGGTGAGTCCTGCATTCCCCACTCCTTTCCCCCTGGGGAAGTTCAAGACTCTCAGTGTAGAACTTGAGACTAAAAAGAAGTAGCAGCTTAGAGCTTTTGGCACTCTCATTGGCCTGGGAAGAAAATAATTGGAGCTCAGGACTGCCGAAAAGTCGGAACCTGATAGTGTAAGATGCTAGAAGGGAGGAAACTGCTGAGAATTGAGGTCTATATTCTGTGCGCATTTTCCTCTTTTTGAGGCATTTGCCAGACTCCAAGCTTCACAAATAGCCAAGCAAAACACAGAGAGAAGGATGTTACATAAAGTGTTCATGGATTGGATGACACTCTTGTTAAGATATCAGTTCTCTCGATATCAATCTAAAACTTCAATGAAATCCTAATATCAGCTGTATTTTTTTGTGGAAATTGACAAGTTGATTTTTAAATGTGCATGAAAATATAAGGCCAAGAAGAGTCAAGCCTAGCTTAAAGAACAATGTTAAATATCTTACATTACCAGATATGAAGATTTATTACAAAGCTTCAGTGACTGGAAGTAGAATATTGTCTCAGAGAGAAACAGACCAACTGAATAGAACAGAGAATCCAGAAACAGACCCACCCTTACATCACATTGCAGCACAGTGAAGAAAAGATGTTCTTCTCAATGATGGTGTGGGATCATTTGGGTGTACAGATGGGGAAAAAGTGAAACTTGACCCCTATCTTCCATCATTCACAAAATCAATTCCAGGTATATCATAATCGTAAAAGTTAAAACACTAGAGCTTCTAGAAGACATTATAAGAGAATACCATCATGAATTTTTGAGTAAGCAGTGGTTTCATAAAAAGCATTAAAAATACTAATCAAAAAGAAAAAATGATTGAGAAATTGCTTGATTAAAATTGAGAACAACTATGCATAAAAACATTTTTAAAGAATGGAAAGACAAGGCACAGAATGGGAGAAGATATTTGCAATATGTCAATCCAATACAGGACTCATATATAGACATATGAAGAACTTCTACAAATTAACAAAGAAAGAATTGACAATGCAAATTGAAGATTAGATAAAATATGTAAAAAAGGACTTCACAAAAGAGAATGTAATGGACTGAATGTTTGTGTCCCCCCCCCCAAAAATTCATATGTTCAAGTCCCAACCCCCAATGTGACTCTATTTGGTGATGGGGCCTATAAGGAAGTAATTAAGGTTAGAAGAGGTCATTAGGGTGGGGCCCTAATCTGGTAGAATTAGTGTCCTCATAAGAAGAAACATCAGAGGGTGCTCTCTCCACCATCTGAGGGCACAGTGAGAAGGTAGCCATTTACAAGCCAGGAAGTGGGCCCTCACCAGAAACTAACCATACAGGCACCCTGGTCTTGAACGTCCAGCCTCCAGAACTGTAAGCAAATAAATTTCTGTTGTTTAAGCCCTCCAGTCTGTGGTATTTTGTTATGGCAGACCAATGAGACTAATACAGAGGATTTCCAAATGGCCCGTAAGTATGTGTAGAAAGGTGCTGGACATCATTAGTCATGAATGAAACGCAAATTAAAAACACAAGATACCATTGTCCACTGACCATAATGTGGGGAAAATGATAATACGAAATGCTGGAAAGGATGTGAAGCAGTCGTAATTTTTGATCACTGCTGGTGGGATTGCAAATTGGTTCAACCACTTTAGAAAACTGTTTTCCAGTGTCTATTAAAGCTAAAAATATATACCCAAGATAAATGAGTATATATATGTACATTAAGTTCATGAAGCCTGGATGCAACATATTTTAAGAAAAAGGTGATTTACTTTGAAGGTACTATTATGAAAGTAGTGCATCCAGTAAGAGGCACTTATAATTCAATTGTCAGATGCCTGGCTTTTCTTAATTTAATGCCCTAGTATTATGGTTAGCAAATGATTAGCATATGCCAGATTTTACTAAGTTTTATTGATTGACCAATTACCATATTTCTAGACCTTCAAAGTTATAATCCTGATTTCTGCAACTTACAGAATCATCTTAAAAATTGATGAATTTGAGCAACAGACACACAAACAGATGGGCATGGAAGAGTTAAATAATAACACCCAGCAAAGCAAAAAGTGGATGAAGCTGCAGGTGAGTCGTCCCTGAGACAAGAATTTTTAGGCTTATGAAATGAGAAGACGCATAAAGTGACTCAGAGAGGTCCATGTCACCTGGTGAAAGAAGCCAGGTGGTATTATTAGGGGCGTCATCTCCTTGGTAGCTCTGTCACCATTAACCTGGTTGGAGATTAAGAAACTTAAGTTTTTGAGCACACTGAGAAAAGCTCCATCATCTGTAGGGACACATTCATATTTACAGTTGTTACAGACTGACGTATAAAATCAGAGCTCTCATAATTAGCTTCAAAATAAATTATTACAGAAACCGAAATGCTCAAACATGCCAAAGGAAGCCAAATTATTGGCTAGATTGATTGAAACGAAACAAAGGAATTTCCTGTATCTGATGTTTAATGGCTCAAGCATACCTAGATACCTAGATGCATACAACTTAGAATTGTAAAGACCTTGTCAATGGAATAGAATTCTTAATCTCAATTGACATTTTTTTCTTTCCCCTCAGGGGTGCTTGAATGTGTACTACCAATAAATGCCTCAATCTCAATGTCTCTCATTTATACTTTCATGTCTAACTAAATCCCTTTTGGATTGACTCTCTTTAAATACATTAATATATTGAAACATGTTAAAGTCAGGTTCAAGCTGAATATCTTTCTCTTTGAGGTGACTAGGTTGACCCATTTTATGTTGATGTTGAAAATCATATTTGTATATTTTTCAAATTTTTAAGGAAAACCACTCTCCCATATTGACTGCATTGAGTAAAGACATAAACATGGACCACTAAAATTTGAAGATTTTGTTTTCCCCTGAGAACAAAAGGAAGGTCTGTAAAATTTTTCCTATGGAAGGAGAGGGAGAAAAAAGATATTTTGAAGCAGGTAGGCATTTCTTGAAGAGTTCAAATTCATACGTGAATCAATGCATTTAATATTTCATCAATAAACATTCTTAGGAGAGTATTATGCACTAGGGACTAGGAATACGGAGATGCAGAGTTTGGGGCATGCTCTCTCTTGAGTTCTAACGATCTATAGGGGAAACCGAAAAGTAACCACATGGCTCAGTTCAAACGTTATTCACTGTCTAGTAAGAGATGGAGAAATTCAATTCTATGTAATAAATATTATGGTAGAGAAATGAAAATAAATATACGGGAGCATAGGGAAGTTAGATTCCTTACTGAAGCCTAAGGATAGAGTTCAGAAAGAGTGTTCAACCTGGTAAAGATGGAAAACTCAAAGATACAGGAAGGAGAAGGAGGAAGGATATTTAATGAAGCAATTTCTCTAAGCAGACCAAGCTGAAAGTTTGTTTAGTTAATGACTGGGGTAGAGGTGGAGAGAGAATAATAGATGTCTACACAGAATTTGTAAGCTGATGGTAAAATCTTAAGGAGGGGAGAATTTTTCTGCCTGATAACTTATATTATTTTTGTAAAGCAGGGGAGGTAACTTGCTGTAAGTGAAAAGAAGCCATAATTGGGGAATAGAGGAGAACCCAGGTGAATTTGAGGACCAGGGATTTATGGCATAACCAATAATAAGAATTGAATGTGCTTCTCCAGCAACCACCAGTAGTCCAGGTAGAGAAAAGGGAAACGTTAAAGTATCCAGAGTTTGAATTGTACAAGTCATATTTGATGGAAGGACAAGGGGAAGGAGTGTGATGGCAATGATGGATCACATGATAGAGAAAAGATAGCAAAGATGAATGAAGTTAGGAAGGATCTAATAGATTGGAGGACATTAGGGGTTGTGTGTGTGTGTGTGTGTGTATACATGTATGTATGGGGGGTGAGATGAAGAGACTGCAGAGCTTAATGAGCTGGAAGAACGGTGTCTGCATTTAAATGAGTCTCAGCAGTTATAAATAGGAATAAAAATAGCTAGACCACTAGAAACATTGACAACATTCTGCAGTTAAGAGATAACTGTAAAATTGCAGACATAGAGTCTGAAGACATTAAGAGTAGATCAGTTCTGATACAATGAAGTCAGAGGTCCAACATGGCCCAATAATAATCAGCCCAGGACTCAAAAGCAGGTCAATGGATAATGCTTGATTGGGAAGATTTAAAATGATCTCAAGGACTTCAACAATAGTCCAAGGAGGAGGGTTATGAATTACCATGAGGTACTACGGCTGAGTCCACCCTGGGATTCAGACTCAAGTTGTGTGTAAAACTGTGGGCCAGGAACCCTTCTCCTTGCCTCTGGTTTCTATTTGTAATAGTTGTTGTCCATGAGGATTTTATTTTCTGGAAGAAAGGGAGAATAGATGGACAGTCTTTGTCTTTCTGGTAAAATGTAAAAGAATATAATGTTACTCCAATGATCATATTTAATACCCTGAGGATTTTGTAATTTTATGGGAAGAGGCAACTGTGGGGAGGGAAGGAGAGGAGATGGACTGACTAGAACCCTAGGTGGAAACACAGGTAACCTTAGCAGGTCTCGAGTAGCAGTAACTGTATCAATTGGCCCTGACTTAATTTTAGCAGATGTGTGACATCCGCTGGAGAGGAATAAAATGCTTGTTGGAGGGAGGACTTTTAAGAGGTTTGATGTTCTGCTAAACACAAATTTAAGGGTCACTATTGCCAAAAATCCAGAAATAGCAAAATTAAAACTACTAAATCAATAAATAGGATTTATAAGAGTTTATTGTGCATATAAGAAGAGTTTATGAACTGGGAGCTTCGAATTTCAGAGACTGATACGAAGCTCAGAGGCATGAAGTTACAGGGCAGCTTACAAAGTAGAAATGGGGAAGCTGTTAACCTTTACAATGATTAGTTTTTACAGTGGGGTTTCCCGACGGCAGAGGATTGGTTGAAAGTGATTATCTCATACCATTTTTAGGAAGATGACTTAAGTTTCTTTTATGATTGTCCAAGGCATTTACAAGAAATAACCTAAGTTGAGTTCTGCTTATGTTCATGAAATAAGCTAGATTTACTTTTGGTTATGTGGCTTAAATGGTTTTGTCTGCTCCGAGAATTCTCAAGTCCAGTTTTCATTATGTATTTAATTTTAACACTATCAAGTAAACTTTTAGTAATATATCCTCACTTGTACCCACATAAAATGAAACAGTGCCACACCACATTTATATCTGCATATAATCTGCATTTTACTGTACATCTGGATTTATGCTTCAGCTAATTACTCAAGACATTATAGATGTTTAATTTCTTGAATGTATTTTTTAATATCATGTTAAACTTCTGTTATTATTATAAAGTCCTGATTAAGAGAGTTTTTTATATTATTTTTATATGAGAAGCCCAGGTTGACCTCATCATCTTTATAACCAAGATGCTGAGGCCCACCATGAGAAGGTTGGTGGGCAGATCTGTCTTAATATGCACAATAGAATGCTGCCTAAACAGTGTCTTCTCCTATTTGGGGGAATATTAGTTTCTCTTGATGCTGTAACAAATTACCACAAATTTACTGGCATAACATGACAAATTTATTATCTCACACTTCTGGTGGTGAGAAATCCTAAAATCAAGATGTTGGTAAGGCTGTGCTCCTTCCGGGAGCCTCTAGAGAAGAATCCATTTCCTTGCTTTCTTCAGCTTCTAGAAGCCAGCTGGGTTCTTTGATTTATAGCCCATTCCTCCACCTTCAAAGCCTCCATCTTCAAAGTATCTTTAAATCTCTCCCTCCTTCTCCCTCTGTCTGCTTCTCTGTCTCTCTCCAAGCTCTGCTTCTGTCCTAACATCTCCTCTGACTCTGACCCTCCTGCCACCCTCTTTATAAGGACCCTTGTGATGATAGTAAACCTACTGGATAATCCAAAATAATCTCCTCATCTCAAGGTCCTTAATTTAATCTCATCCGCAAAGTTCCTTTTGCCGTGTAAGGTAACATGTTCACAAGGTCTGGGGATTAGGATGTGGACTTCTTTGTGTGTGGGGGCATTATTCTGCCTACCATACGGAGTATCTCCCAATACAAATCAACTGTGGAAAATTCTTTTCCTTTTACTGATGTTTTCTTTCATATGTATTTCCTGAGCACCTACTAGGTACCTGGCTCCTAGTGAAAGACACTAGACAAATCGTGAAGGCACTGTCCCTGCAGTCAAGAAGCTAAATGGCTGTTGGTAAACTAAAGTGGACTTTGGACTTCTTAAGATTTTTTTGAATAGTTGTTCGGCTGCACAGTGATCTTGTTTATGTGTAAGTCCTCTTTGTTGGTAATGATAATATTTGATACCATATTTGTATTTACAATACAAAGGTCAGTGCCTCCAGCCAAAGACTACCAGTAACATAACCATAGTGGAACAAAGTGAGTTTGTTACTCATTGCCGTGAGGCAGAATACACACCATGGAGAGTATGTGGCATCTCTGTAAGAGGTCATTAGAAAAGACTTATTCTAGGATTTGTGTTTTGCTTAGGAAATCTTGGGGAAAGTGTAAGAAAGTGGAGACTCTCTTTAGATTGGGTGCTGTCACTAAGCCAGGACAGTTCTGTGATTGGGTATCTCAAACACCTTATCCGTAGGGAGGGCAGACTAGAGTGGGAATAAAGCTGTAATAGGCAAAGAAGCAACAGTCACTCATATTAGCCAAGATGGAAGGATGTTTGGTATTCTCTGGGTGACACAGTGACCTTGTTTATATCTCACTTATTCATGATCTCAGAGTGACCTTGTCTGATGTTGGTGTTCTGTGAGATGGTTTATGTCCAACAAGAGAACAACATGGCTTAGCAGTGAGCCTCAGGCCAGCTTATAATAACGTAGAGGCCTAGGTCATTCTAGTTCCCATATGCTAGATTCGTGGTGTTTCCTGTCCCTGTCCCATGTGTGGCACTTGTTAAACATGCAGAATTCTGGATCCACCCCACAATCACTGCACCAGAATCTGTGAGGATTGATTTGACCAGGTGATTCTTATACACACTAAAGGTTCAAAATACCTCTGTAAAAAAAAGCACCTATTTATCAATGTTAAATACTTATTTGTTTGTGATTACTGCCTATAGTAATGATTTTATCATATTGTTAATTTTTTCATTTGTAATTCACAATAATTAAGCTTATATTTATGCATGACTGTTTTAGATATTTCTTGGGAATGGCTGAGCTGTGTCTTAATGAAAAACCAAAATAGGTGCGTTTTTGAAGAGTTTTAAACTAGACACTAGTGATGCTTGTGTGGATTCAACATCTGTAGTTTAGTCTTTTATTTTCACAATTTGCTCTTCTGTTCTCTGGGTATCATCTGCAATCAGCACTGCAAGCCACAGCAGGACTGAACAACCATTCTTGTTTGGGTTCTGAATGCACGCTTTACCATCATCTCTCTGCATCATCTTCCTGTTGGCAAGCTTTCCCATGTGCTTTAAACCTGAAACCACATAAGCCTTACAACTTCACTCTGATGAGCATGCCCTTTAAAAGCTAAGCTAAAGGTGTTTTCCTAGTCCCCACATGACAGTGTGAGGAGTGCAGAAGGAGTCTGTGCCTTCAGAGTAGCATGCATGACAATCATGTCTTAATTTCTGTTTTCTTTTTTGCAACAGTATAAACATGCACAACAGGAAGACGAAGTTAAAAGCAAATATACTCTCTTCAGTACAATCTAACGTAATTATTAATATTAACATTCTAAAATATGGCTCTCAGCCCACAAAATAAATTTTTTGATGCAATAATAAGTTCTCTATCATTCTTTAAGTGTTTGTGCTTTTATAGGTAACTTTAGAAAAATGAATGTTCGCAGAGAACATGCTAAAGCTCAACATAAATTAACGAAGAGAATATAGGTAGAAATATAAAGTGTGTATTTAGCCATAATTTGTTGCAACTTGTAATTCCATAAGAAAATCAGAATTTAACAGGCATTCTGGGAGAGTGGCAGTGAAAGATTGCCACATTCTAAGTGACAACAAGGTGGCCTATGCTGGTACTTTTCAAACTGTTTCCAGCAAAGGACCAGTATTTTTTAAATTTTTTTATTTGTTCATTTACTTTTTAAATGTCATTACCAATTTCTGCCAGATGGATAATTTTTAATGGAGTAATATCTAATTTATAAAAATAATTGAAAAAAATACAAACTATAAACCTGTCCTTAAATTATTATTAGAGTCAACAAAAATAAAATTACTTTGTCAAATTGCTATAAAAATTTCTAAAGATTCAGTCTCAATTTCTATACTTACTTCACTGTAGACCTGTAAAAAATATTCACAGATTTCCACAATTTGAGTGGTACTGTCTGATATCACACACTGGGCTTTTAATATTTATAAATCATAGTTTGTTAAAAGGGAGCTAAGAAATTTAACTTCAGATTTTTTTCCAGTTTTGTTGAAAAATAATTGATATACATCACTGTATAAGTTTAAGGTACAGAGCATGATGATTTGACTTACATGTATTGTGAAGTGATTGCCACAGTAGGTTCGGCTAACATCCGTTCATCTCATATAGACATATTAAAAAGAAAAGAAAAAAGAATTTTGTGATGAGAGCTATTAGGATTTATTCTCTTACCAACTTTCTTATATATCCTACAGCAGTGTTGACTATGGTCATCATGTTGTATGTTATATTCCTAGTACTTATTTATCTTATAACTGGAAGTTTGTACCTTTTGACCAGATTCCTCCTATTTCCCCTCCCCTAAACTCTGCCTCTGAAAACCACAAGTCTGATCTCTTTTCCCATGAGTTTTGTTTTACTTTCTTCGTAGATTCCACATATAAATGAGATCATACTTTATTTGTCTTTCTCTGTCTGACTTATTTCACTTAGCATAATGCCTTCAAGGTCCACCTGTGTTGTTGCAAATGGTAGAATTTCCTCATTTTTTATGGCTGAATAGTATTTCATTGTATGTATGTCACCACTTCTCTATCCATTCATCCATCAGTGGACACTTAGGTTGTCCCCATATCTTAGCTATTGTAAATAATGCTGCTATGAACATGAGGGTGCAGATATCTCTGGGAGTTAGTGTTTTTGTTTCCTTTGGATATATTCCCAGAAGTGGAATTGCTGGATCATATGGTAGTTCTATTTTTAATTTTTTGAGGAATATCCGTACTGTTTTCCATAGTGGCTTTACCAACTTACAGTCCCACCAACAGTGCATAATGGTTTCCTTTTCTCCACGTCTTTGCCAGCCTTTGTTCTCTTATCTTTTTGGTGATGGCCAGTCTAACAGGCATGAGGCGATATCTCATTGTGGTTTTAATTTGAATTTCTCTATTGACTAGTGATGTTGAGCATCTTTTCATGTACCTGTTGACCTTTTGTATATCTTCTTTGGAAAAATGTCTATTTAGGTCTTCTGCCCATTTTTTAATTGGATTATTTGGGTTTTTTGCCATTGAGTTGTATGACTTCTTTATATGTTTTGGATATTAACCCCTTATCTGATATATGGTTAGTAAATATTTTTTCCCATTTCATAGGTTTTCTTTTCACTTTGTTTATGGTTTCTCTTGCTGTATGGAAGCTTTTTAGTTTGATGTAGTCCCACTTCTTTTTTTGTTGTTGTTGTTGTTGCTTGTGCTTTAGGTGTGATTTCCAAAAAGTCATTACCAAGACCTGTGTTTTCTTCAAGGAGTTTCATGGTTCCAGGTCTTACATTTAAGTCTTTCATCTATTTCAAATTAATTTTTATGAGTGGTATAAGATAGAGGTAAAGTTTCATTCATTTACATGTGAATATCAAGTTTTTCCAGCATCATTTATTGAAGAGGCTGTCTTTTCTCCATGAGTGTTCTTGTCTCCCTTGTCAAATATTAGTTGACTTTGTATGCTTGGGTTATTTCTGGCCTCTTGATTCTGTTTCACTGGTCTATTTGTCAGTTTTTATGCCAGTACCATACTGTTTTGATGATTATAGCTTTCATAGTATAGCTTGAAATCAGAAAGTGTGATGCCTCCTTCTTTGTTCTTCTTCCTCAGGGTTTTTTTGGCTATTTGGGGTTATTTGTGGTTCCATATAAATTTTATGAGTGCTTTTTCTGCTTCTGTAAAAAATGCCATTGGAATCTTTATAAGAATTGAATCTGTAGATGGCTTTTGGTATATTGACACTTTAACAATATTAATTCTTACAATCCATGCACATGGGACGCCTTTCCAGTTATTTGTGTCTTCTTTGATTTGTTTCATCAATGTCTTGTAGTTTTCATGGCAGGGATCTTTTACCTCCTTGGTTAAATTTATTCCTAAGTATTTTATTGTTTTTGATGCTATTGTAAATGGGATCAATTTCTCTATTTCTTTTTCAGAAAATTCATTGTTAGTGTATAGAAAAAGGCTACTGATTTTTCTATGTGAATTTTGTATCCTGCAACTTTACTGTATTCATTGATTAGATAGAACAGTCTTTTGCTCGAGTCTTTAGGATTTTCTATATGTAAGATCATGTCATCTGTAAACAGAGACGATTTTACTTCTTTCTTTCCAATTTTGATGCCTTTTATTTCTTTTTCTTGCCTGATTGCTCTGGCTAGGACTTCCAATGCTATGTTGAATGGTAGTGTTGAGAGTGGGCACCCTTGTCTTGTTCCTGTTTTTAGAGGAGAAGTTTTCAACCTTTCACTGTTGAATATGATGTTAGCTGTGGGTTTGTCATATATGGCCTTTATTATGTTGAGATATGTTCCTTCTATGCCTAATTTGTTAAGTGTTTTTATCATGAATGGATGTTGAATTTTGTCAGGTGATTTTTCTGCATCTATTGAGATGATCAAATGATTCTTTTCTTACATTCTATTAATGTGATACATCACATTGATTGGTTTGTGTATGGTGAACCATCCTTGCATTCCAGGGACAAATCCTACTTGGTCATGGTGAATGATCCTTTTTAATGTGCTTTTAAATTCGGTTTGCTAGTGTTTTGTTGAGAATTTCTGCATCTATATTCATCAGGAATATTGGCCTGTTGTTTTCTTTTCTAGTAGCATCCTTATCTGGCTATGGAATCAGGGTAATGCTGGCCTCATAAATTGAGTTTGGGAGTCTTCCCTCCACTTGGATATTTTTGAAAGAGTTTGAGAAGGATTGGTGTTAATTCTTCTTTAAATGTTTGGTAAAATTCACCAGGGAAACCATCTGGTCCTGGGCTTTTCTTCACTGGGAGATTTTTGATTCCTGATTCAGTCTTAATTAAGACTGTTGAAAGAGATGAGAATGACATTCTTGGTCAGGGACTTGGCAGATCCAAAAGCAAAGATAGTCACTTAATGAACTGAGTAGGGAGAGGCTAATGCACAAGAAGAAATGAATATTATTTGGTTTATATTGTATATTTAGAAAAAATAAAGATGAGAGAATAATGCTATTTATAATTTTAAAATAATAGTAGGAATGAGTTAATTGTGGAAAAGATTAATTTGAGTTTTTTGATATACCAAATGTAGATGTTAGCAGCAAACCTAAACAGAACTGTGATCCATTTTTACTTCTCAGAAAACTATTCTTGTTACTGTGACTGAGTTCATCCTTCCTTTGTCTTTTCTCTCCACTCCCACTTTCAGTGTGTCATCAGTCCCACTGAGATGGCTGCTTAATGATGCCTCAAGTAATAGTCTGATTTATCCCTGGGACTTTCAGTAGTGCCAGACACATAGTGAAGTGTTGTGTAAGTATTTGTCAAAAGGTCAGATGTTCTCCAATACATGCCATGGTCCTATGTTTTTCCTTGTCTTTGTGATTTTGAACATGGGTTTCTCTTTGTATATAATATTGTTGTTTTCTAAAATCCTTGAAGACAAGCTCCATTCACATGGCACTACTTCTCTGAACTCTTCCCCCACATCTCTAGAAAAAGGCCTCCTTAACTCTGCTCTGAGCCTAAATGAATTCTTTCATTGCAATTATGTGCTTATATTTGTCTTCCACAATAGGCAAAGTGATCTTGAATACAGAACTTGTCATTTTTCTAATCATCTTCTTCTGTGCCCTAGCCTAGTACCTGAAAATTGTAGGCAATAGATAAAAATTTATTCTATGGATGAATAAGTGAATTATCGAGATCAAGAGAAACTATAAAATGGATTTAGCTCTATTTATCACACATTGAATTTTTGTATTTTGCTTCTCTTCTTTGTGTAAAGCTTCTTATTTCTAAAGTCTGATAGTTATAAGTTTCAGTTTGATTGATAACAGGTATACTAGAATCCTCTACCCAAGTCTTTTTGTTGTGTTGTTGTTTGTTTGTTTGCTTGCTTATTTTTCTAAAGCAAGGAAGAATTTAACCAAATACACAAGACATGCTCTCATTAATATTCTAAAATATACAGTCCTCTCTCTTGGAAATAATTGTGGAGGATGCATTATCTACTTTGATGTTTTCTCTGGTCTGGGATGCACTTCTCAATACCAAAGATTTCTTGCCTCAGTACTGACCCCAGTTTTATTAGAAGAAGTTTATAATTGGGGGCACACTCAGCTGATCCCTAATCTTTGTCAGGTTACTTTCCTTAGGTTAATTATGCAGTACTTAAGTCTCGCG
Organism: Equus przewalskii; assembly: GCF_037783145.1. Classification (NCBI taxonomy): domain Eukaryota; kingdom Metazoa; phylum Chordata; class Mammalia; order Perissodactyla; family Equidae; genus Equus; species Equus przewalskii. Next base: position 22,253,659 of record NC_091863.1, read on the forward strand.
TTTGACCCTCATACAAGAGCATATTCAAAAGTATTCTAACCTTACTGAGGTAATGGATTGCATCTTTTCATAATTTTCTCCTAGTTGGATTAATAAAGTAATTTGCAACAAAGTCTAATCTCTTTCCAACTTTATGTCATGCTTTGCAACATCACCAGATAAACCTTCTTTGAAGATCACTTATATAATGTCACACATTTTGTCACAGTAAGTTTCACTAATTTATAGTCCTAACTCCTATACTCACATTTTATCTTGTGCTGAATAAATAGATTAATAGAATTACAGTCCTCTGATGTACCCTAAGTATTTGACAATAAAATTTAGGGGGAAAATTTCCTTTATTTTATAATTCATGACTAGGCCACCTGTATCATCAAGTCACACATTTGGATTTCTCCGTTTAATTTTTTCTTAGCGAACTCTTCCAAATTAATGTTGAAGCATCGTGACATTTAGATATATGGCATACAAAAAATGCAAAATATCAGTTTAACTACGGTCATGTGCCACATAATGACGTTTCAGTCAACAACAGACCGAATATATGATGGTGGTCCCATAAGATTATTACCATATAGCCTAGGTATGTAGTAGGCCATCTAGGTTTGTGTAAGTACACTCTATGATGTTCACACAATGACAAAATCACCTAATGATTCATTTCTCAGAAAGTATCCCCATCGTTAAGGGATGCGTGACTATATAGTTCTTACTCATTTATTAATGTCCCTGTTTAGTGAATACTTTTTGAGGACTTACTTTGAAGTGGCCTCTGGTTTTAGTCTGGGGTTTCAGTGTGGAGAAAGACAAACAAATTTCCCATATTGGGCCTTATATTCTAGTAATAAAAAGTAGATAACAAAAAAGTGGAAAACTGCATAAACAAGATAATGTCTTACCATTATGTACTGAGAAGTACGTACAGGGAGATGTGATGGTGACTGGTATTTAGGGAAGGCATCTCTGAAGAGATGGTCTTTGATCTGAGGCTTGAGGGATGAGAAAAGGCAGCTAAGGACAAAGGAAAATTTTTCCAAGTAGAGGAAACCAGCAAATGCAAAGGCTCTAAGAAAGGGATGCCCTCGCCATATTCAATGAACATTAAAAAGGCCAGCCTGATTGGGGTGTAGTAAGCAGGATTTGCAGAGAAAGGAGTGTATGGATTGATGTCCAGGGTTAGGCAACAGCCAGATCACATAAGGGTCTTAGAGTGGAAAGGGAAGCCATGGAATGATGTTAAGCAAGGAGATGACACAACTGGATTTATGTTTTTAAAAAATTGCTCATAGGGGCCGGCCCCATGGCTGAGTGCTTAAGTTTGCATGCTCCACTTCAGCGCCCCAGGGTTTCGCTGGTTTGGATCCTGGGCGCGGACTTGGCACCGCTCATCAGGCCACCTTGAGGCAGTGTCCCACATACCACAGCTAGAAGGACCCACAAGTAAAATATACAACTATATACTGGGGGGATGTGGGGAGAAACAAAGCAGAAAAAAAAAAGATTGGCAGCAGTTTTTAGCTCAGCTGCCAACCTTAAAAAAATAAAATAAAAAATTGCTCATAGTGCTTTAAGGTGAATGGATTTTAGGGGGTGGAAGCAGGAATCCCAGGTAAGAGATTATGACAATAGTCCAGGAATAAGATGATGGTCACCTAGACTAGGAAAGAATTGGACTGGTTTGAGATAAATGCTAGAAGTAGAATAGACAGCATTTGCAGATGGATTGATTTCCTGAGTGAATAAAACATAAGAATAAAAAAATTGCTAAATTTATTTGAGCAATTAGTTAAAGAATCATGCCTCTTACTGACACATCTACTTTGGGGGAATATAGAGGATAACTGTTACTTTTTTCCTGTTCAGCTTCTATTCCCACTTCTAAATATAGCATCCTGATTTTTCATTGGGGATTCTCCCACCTCCTGCTCAGTCATGTTGTTTGTGTGGGAGTTCCTCCAATTCCTAGCTCAGATATGGTATGAGATGCAAGCTTGGCTAATCAGCCTTTTCAAATCTTCCTTCAAAGTGACTGACTTGGTGACCACACTTGGCCTAGTGAGATGCAACCCTGAAACTTTAGATTGAACTAATGGAGATAAGGTGCTTTTCTTCTAAAGTGCTTGGTAAGTTAGTAGGATTTGCATTTGGAACAGCTAGAGGTTACCACACTGAGAGAGCATGCCAGAGAATGAGGCCAATGCAAAGGCAAACCAGGCCAAATGGTAGAGTGAGAAACCAAGTCCTGATGATATTTTTTTTTTTAAAGATTTTATTTTTTCCTTTTTCCCCCCCAAAGCCCCCCAGTACATAGTTGTACATTCTTGGTTGTGGGCCCCTCTAGCCGTGGCATGTGGGACGCCGCCCCAGCGTGGTTCAACGAGCAGTGCCATGTTCACGCCCAGGACACGAACCGATGAAACACTGGGCCGCCTACAGCAGAGCGCGCGAACCCAACCACTCGGCCACGGGGCCAGCCCCCCTGATGATATTTTTAATCCCCTTAAAACCCCATGCATGAAGCCAGATTGACTCCAGGACCTTTTATTTATCCATTCCAAAAATTAGCTTTCACATGCTTGAGACATTTCAAGTTGGGTTTCTCTCCCATTTAAGCAAGAGTTTTTATTAATACAGGTGAGAAATTTGTTTTAGGTATATTAAAATTGAAATGCCTATTTAGTGTCGTCAGATTAAAATACAGGATGCCCAGTGAAATTGGAATTTCAAATAAACAATGAGTAATTTTTTCGTATAAGTGTGCCCCAAATATTGGTAATTCTGGTGAGCCTATGCCTGTTAGATACCTAAGTGGAAATGTTAAGTGGACCATTGCATCTATAGACCTGGTACTCAGAAGAGAGATCAGGGATTTTGATATATATTTGGAGGTCATGGATATAGTAACAGCATTCAAAGCCATGGGACTAAAGAATTACATCTTGGGAAACAAGGCAGATAGAGTTGAGATAGTATCCAGGGCTAAACCTGAGGGCAACCCACTCTTAAAATCTAGCAGAGCAGGAAGAAATTGTAAAAGATTGAGAAGAAGGTGGAAATAGAGTGTGAAGGAAGGTAAGAAAGAAATGAGTTTTAAGACTGGAGTCCTCAACTTGTCAGACAAAGATCATCAAACTTCCCTGTCAAAACAACGGGTACCCTTTCCTCCCTATTACTTACCTACTGAGTCCTCTCAACATTTCCATCATTTCCTGTAACTGTTCAGATGTCAAGGCCCCCTTGGCCATTATTGGAGACATCTAGAAGCTTACACCTTTCTTATTAGTGCAGAGATGTGACTTCTCTGCTGCCTTTGATATTTTTGGACTTAAAAATCCCTTTTCTGTTTTTAGCAAACAGCTTAACACTTCAAAGGTTTAAAGGTAAAGAACAGTTAGAACAGATAGATACAATGACTAATTAGTAATTCAGAGTACTCTGTTCAGGGGTCAGAACAGGGAAACAAACAGCTCTAGTGAACAATGGTTCATGACCAGAGTGTTACCAACATTGCAGAACCTACTGACCTTTTTATTTCAACTTCACTATCTGACTTGTCCTTCATCTTCACTCTATCCAGGTGTTCTTATAGGGCCACCAGTCACCCGCTTTGTCTCTCCCCAGTAACTTCATTTTCTTCCTTTTTCTCCCCCCTTTATTAACTGTGGAATTGGAAGTATATTGTGGGAGGAGTTTTCCCTTATTTTTGTGATTCTCTTTTTATTTTTAATCAGATTGCTTATAATTATAAGTAATAAAAACTTGCATAGAAGGAAAAGAAAACAGTGTATATAAAGGACAAAAATTGAGAAAAGTCCCCTTTCTTCATTCTTACCACAGTCCATGCCCTTGAGATAATTGTTAACAGTTTTTGTCTGTCATCTATCTATCTATGTATCTATCTAATTACTTACATTTCTTGAGTGCTTACTATGTACCAGAAACTATTAAAATGCTTCAGATATAATAATTTATTTAATCCTCACAAGAGCCTTTTGGCAGATAAAGAAAATGAGCCACAGAAAAGATAAGTAACTTTCCCAAAGTCACAAAGCTAGTAAGTATATAATATACATGATTTAATATGCATGATATAAAATATTCTTTGATTAAAGTAAATGAACAGATGTTTTCAGTGAAATCTATTTAGAAAACATCATGCTGTTTTAGACATACTGTTTATTGATACAAACACTAATACAATTTTCTGTCTGCAGAATTACTTTTGTGGCTTTGGGCGCTCCACATCTGTTATTATTTTTGTCTGTGAGCTCAATTTCCACTAAAGTTATCCTACCACAGAAGTTTTCTCCCTTCTGTGATCTGAGTGGGAATCTTCTCTGTGGGCATAGTTTAAAACACCTAGAAATTCAATTTTTGATATTCAGGCCTAGCATTTCCACATGAAGTGGACAGCACTTGTGGGCCACACCTACAGCTTTGTCACAAGCTTGGAATTCCCATCTTCCAAAGATAGCTTTTTCCACCCATGAGATGAGGCAGGTAGCTTGTGCTTGGCAAATAAGCCACTCAGCTAGCTGGCAGAGCTAGCTGCAAGTTTTTTCTCAGGAACAAGAAGCATGGTCTAGGCTTCTGGCTTCCTGCAGGAAGTTCTGTTCTGGCTTCCAGCAGCACTGGGGCTTGTGGCCTCCATTTCTATTGTGAAACAGGCATTAACCCCACAGCTTTCAATTTCTGTTTTGTGTTACAAGTTTTCCCCACTAGCCAAAAGTTCGCTTTCCACCACTTCACTTTTACTAAAGACCTACATTAGTACCTGTTTTCAATAACCGAAAGAAATCTGAAGAGGAGTTTAACTTTTATGAAAAAAGGGAAAAAATGAAAATAGCTTCAGCATTTATTTTGCGGCCAGCTGTTATAGAGGCTGAGCAGTCAAGCATACTGTCTTTGTTTCAAGCCTTGTACATCAGCCACAGCAGACAACAAGCTTCAACCTTTGCAGGTAGGCGGACATGGAAGAAGGTGTAGACATTAGTGACCTGCCCTGATGGATTCAGACGACGATGAGTGTGAATAGGTGACCCATCTTCCTTTCTCTCCTACATCCCAGTCTCCTGCATTTCCCACCACCCCAGCCTCCAGTGAATCAGCCTAACACCCCACCATCACCACCACCACCTCTCAGCCTTCCAGTGTGCTCATTGTCTTCCGGTTCTGCTAAGTGAAACGTCACCGTACATACATCATTTCTACTTTATATAGGCTGGGTATTTATCATATCATTCCTGCTTTTACTATACATTAGTGTTATTTTAGGTTTTATGTGGGTTTTTTGTATGAATTGGTAGGTTATTTTTTGGGTCTGGGAACACTGAAAAATTTTTCCCATATAAATTAATGGTAATTGCTTCTTCACTTTATGCTATTTCAGCTTATGAAAAATTTCTTAGGAACGCTCAACTCTCAGATAGCAGGGGGAACCTGTACAAAGTTATTTCTGGTATTCTAAAAATGCCCATTTGCTTGCACGTTTAACTATGTATTTTTATTTAAGGTTCTCCGAATACTTTATATAGCATTTTTAATGTATTTGGAATTGGAGAGAGAATGTTTTTTTGACAATTCTTTTCTCTTTCTTAAAGATTGGCACCTGAGCTAACAAGTGTTGCCAATCGTCTTTTTTTTTCTTCTCCCCAAAGCCCCAAGTATATAGTGGTAATTCTAGTTGTGAGTGCCTCTGGTTGTGCTATGTGGGACGCCACCTCAGCACGGTCTGACAAGCAGTGCCATGTCCATGCCGGGGATGCAAACTGGCAAAACCCTGGGCCACTGAAGAGGAGCACGCAAACTTAACCTCTCGGCCACAGGGCTGGCCCCTGGAGAGAGAAATTAATGCATGTTCTCAGTTGTTGGTTTTGACTCAAAAGTTTTAATACTGCTTTTATCTTGGAGATAGATAAATCTTAGAAGCATGTGGTCCACTCATTTTTTAAAATTACTCCTTGATATTTAGTTTTTAAGTTTCAAAAATTGTTTCACACATCCTTTCTCTTTTTACCATCCTCCTCCATTCGCAATCTCCGAACTTAATATTTTAACTTAGAGGAAATAGAGAAAGACTTAAACAAAAGGGCTGATTTCTTCCACTTTGTTTTGTTTATGAGTTTAATTACAGTTTTGGTTATGTAAAAAAATCTATCTACAGTAATAAATATCTATCTAAAGTAAGACTATATATTCCCTCATTTATATAACTAGGAAGAGTACTAAAACTAAAAAAAGTTCACTCACATTGAGAGAATGTAGGAAGTAACACATACTTCAAAATGAAATAGCACGTAGAAAGATTTTCTCTACCTCAGAAATCTTTCTGTGCTTTCAAGATAAAATAAATTTCTAATACAATTTAAATATTTTTGTCTACGAGGGATGGGAACTCTAATAGTTTGCTTGTGTTGAACAACAAGAGAGAGAAGTGGAAACCTTGGGGAAGATGGGCTTGGGAGATTTTCTACAGGCAGACGTGATTCTAAATTGGGCAAGCTGATTGCATGGTACCCTGGTCAGATGGTATTAATATATCTGTTTTTAAAATAGCTTTCTCAGCTCTTATATTTCACTTGATTCTCTCAAAACTTAACTTGTTTGAGACCTATCAGGGCAAGGTCAGAATTTGGATCACTGTCTTATTTAATACCTAATGTTTGCTCATGATAATAAAGAAAAAAATATATTTTAGAGCCCAGTGCCTTCAATAGACAAAAATATTGGTTGAGCACCTACTATAGGAAAAGCACATTATTAATTAATTACAATTTCTTTCTTACTAATCTTTCCTGTTCTGAATTTGCTTTTGATCCAGGACTTTTTGCTTTTTAAAAATTGTGACTTTTTTTTTTTTTGAGGAAGACTGGCCCTGAGCTAACTGCTGCCAATCCTCCTCTTTTTGCTGAGGAAGACTGGCCCTGAGCTAACATCCATGCCCATCTTCCTCTACTTTATATGTGGGACGCCTACCACAGCATGGCGTGCCAAGCAGTGCCATGTCCACACCCAGGATCCGAACTAGTGAACCCCAGGCCGCCAAAGCAGAACGTGCCTACTTAACCACTGTGCCACCGGGCCGACCCCTAAAGATTGTGACTTTCAATAAGTGCCTGCTTAGCTACTTCCTAGGCTTTGGCAAATGATTCTATCAACACTAATATTTCATAGGTATAAACCAGGTCCTATTTGCTGTGATATCAAAGTCAGTGGTCCTGAATAGAAACTAGAGAGGAGCAATGAAAAGGACCACAGTAATTCACAGTTTTAAAGAGTGTCAAATAATATTGCTGAAAAATTCGCTAGAAGTAGACTCTTTAGTTAGAAGAATTTCATTTTTAAGGGGAAAAAAAAGTGCTGCATATATTTTGAGACCATAAAGCCTTGGCATTTATTGTAAGAGACTTCTGAAAACTTTCAGTGAAGGAAGGCATAGAGGTTATCCGGAAGTCTTTTATTGACCTTCAGGTTTATTTACTCATGATAATATATTTTGATTTGTTTAAAAAAATTAAGCACCCTTCTCTGCTAAAGCAAATACTGAACAACTCATATCTGTTCTGATTTTTCCATCTAAACTTAGTAAGTCAGTAACATTTTTAACTTTAGCGCATGTGATTTCAATATTTACAGTTTTATATACATCCTGGCATTTCTTGAATGGTTATCAGATAGTATTTTTATAATAATGTTTTCCAGGGGTTTTGACTGCTTCTCCAGTTAGCAATCAAATATCTATTTTTGTTTGCATTGATGAAGACTACAGTGTGATTTGGCCTGACATAATGGATAGTTTTTTCTGTATTTGATAGCTTTTCCTATCCTTTTCTTGCAATTGCAAATTTTAGATGATTCCTTACTTACATCGTTCTCCATTCTAACATAACACAAACTAAAGTAAAAAAAGCATACTGCGTTCCAAAGTCAAAGTGTCAGGTAGTTCTTCAGGATGACTCGATGATCCCTATTCCTAAATATTTGCATTCATTTCAGGACTCAGGAAAATTGCCACAAATAATGGCTGTAATTATTACAGTACATTTGTTCCCTAAATCGACTTTAGGGAGAAAATGTTATGCTGTTATTTTTAGCGATGATATAAACTAGGCTGTTGAATTGAGGGATCGCTCCCGAACTGACCTGGAAAGGAGACACAGCTACCGCTGCTTCAATTACATTAATATGGAATACCTGCCTATTTTAAGACCTATTTAGTCTTCTATTTTTTGGCCAGGAATCACAAAGTTGCCACCCCCTCAGCAATTTAAATGCCCAAATAAAGAAGGAAATAGGATTTATTTATCTGTTTTCTATTTTTATTCTTATTATTATTTTAACATAATTCATTTTTAATTGTTGAATTTTAAATGCTGAAATTTTATTTAGACTTTTGCAGATGTGAAGGTAAAGGAATTCAGGATTTAAGTCATGAAATTAAGGTGTGGTTCTTTTATAGATAATTTTGTAGTGATAAAATCAAACCCTTCTAAATCAACTGAAATTGTATATATCTTTCAATAGAGTCCCAAACTGATAGCTTTATTCTCTATGTCACTCTTGGACGACTCAGCCCAACAAAAAGCCTAGTAATAATTGGATTTTTAAATTGACTTTAATATTTTTCTTGATTGTAACCCTAAATTCCTATTTCCCAATGCAATAGTGTATCTAACTTAAAACAAAATAATATGGATGATGTTTGCATATAAACCACCCTTAAAGTCTTCTTTCAATTTTGCTTTTGTCACCCTTCACTTGTTCTTTTTTTTAGGTATAGTTTTTTGTTTATCCAGCTAATTGTGTCCCCCACCCCCATATTATTTACATGAACCTGAATTATCTAGCTTAGTGGCTGTAAATCATTTTTTCCATTTTTGAAAGTAGAGAATATTTTCAAAAACATAATAGTAGTCTAAGTAAAAAAATACATTTTAAGAGGAGAATAGCACTAAAAGGGAAGAGGAATAATGATTTATATGGTTACGATATTAAATAATAACAACAACAACAATACTAATAGTATTACTGGGTGCCGTTTAAATAGTATTTATCATGAGCTCTGTACTGTTCTAAGTGCTTCATGTGCACTAACTCGTGTAATCCTTACAACAGTGAGAAAAATCAAGACAAAAAGAGGTTAAGTAATTTGCTAAAGGTCGTACTGGAAAAGTCAGAAAGGAAAAATAGAAAAGTCAACATTAAGAAGATTTAAAAACTAAATTTCAAGAACGTTGTTAAGTGCAGCTACTGAGGAATGCAGGAATGAAAGTTATAAAAATATTAAGAGATATCAGGGAAAAAAAACTTATCTAATTTTCAGGGACCTGAATGAAAAAGAATAATAATACCATGAGTTTCTTGCTAGAAGTAAATCAAATTAGCCTGTCAACAGGTCTTATATTGAAAGACCTGATTTTTGAGGCTCAATTCTGTTCCCATGTTAGCTAATTTCATTGGGCAAGTCATGTTAAATCTAGGCCTGGATATCTTTCACTGTAACAGAAGGAATTTGATGAATTATAGAGACCCTTCCCCCCAGATCAAATAGGTGACGTTTATTTCATACTGTTTATCAGTCATGGGTTTTTTGGCTGAAAGCAGTTTTAAAAAGTGGGGTTACCTGAGCATAATGCCTTGGAAAGATATTGAAGAATTCATAGTCTTGCAGGGAAGGGCAAAGAACCAGGTGTGGTCAGACTGGAACCTGGCAGCTTTAGAAAACCTTCATGATGTTTGTGTGGCAATCCACTATCCTTCATCACTAGAGCCAATGAATCTAAAGGCTCCTTTTTTTTTTTTTTAATTTGCTGAGGAAGATTCTCCCTGAGCTAACATCTGTGCCAATCTTCCTCTATTTTGTATATGGGTTGCCACCACAGCATGGCTGCTGATGAATGGTATAGATCCACACCGAGGACTTGAACCTGGGCCATGGAAGCAGAGCATGGTGAACTTAACCACTAGGCTACAGGGCCGGCACCTCTAAAGGTTTCTTTTTTTATTTTTTAGGAAGATTGGCCCTGAGCTAACATTTGTTGCCAATCTTCCTCTTTTTTTTCTCCCCAAAGCCCCAGTACATAGTTGTGTATCCTAGTTGTAGGTCATTCTAGTTCTTCTATGAAGGATGTCACCACAGCACGGCTTTGTAAGCATTGTGTAGGTCCACACCCAGGATCCAAGGCCGCAAACCCTGGGCCACCGAAGCAGAGCACTTAACCACTTGAACTTAACCACTTGGCCACAGGGCTGGCCCCTCTAAAAGTTTCTTAAAACCTTAGATCACACACATTCTAGGTCTAGGAGAGAGTCAAGTTGGTCAAAGTTTTGTCCGGTGTCCAGATATTGGCAAAACTAAAGCAGTGAGACAAAAAATATGGTGAAAGGATCCTTACATAGAAGAACGACAGGGTCACCCAATGGAAGAGAGACAATCCTCTTCTGTCTACTAAGGTTTAATAACCATAGTTGCTATAGGACTCCTATAATACATTTTTTAAAATGTGAGGCTTTAGTATATCACTATTTTCTTTTGAGATAATATCTAAATTGGGGCTAATATATTAATAATGAAAAAATAAGCTGTTAGAAATAGTCTACATTTCTTACCACTACAGGTTTATATAGAAAGGTTGTAAAACGGACAAGTAGTGTCTGTTAAAAAACTTCCCCTTCAATTTTTAAGTCCAAGTATATAATTATTGATGCAAACTCATAAGAATTTTTTTAATCTTATAACTGACAGGTTAAACTAATTTCTTCCCAGAATTTCTATCTTTGATAAACTTATAGGAGCTTTTTTTTCCCTCAATAGATACCTGATTGAAAAATCACAAAAAGAAAATACATTTTTAAAAAATCAGGATAATATCTGAGTGGAAAAATGGCAAGCTTTAATTGAGAATTTTTATATTATTACGAATTAAGTGAATGATTAAAAATGCCAGGGAACAGAAGATTGTTTCATATGGCTCTCTGTTCACTGTGGATTGCCAGTGTGGGAGAAAATCCTTGTAAATCTTAGCATTGCTCCCACACAACCACCTACACAGATGATCGCTTGACTTTCACGCTAACAATAGATGTGTTAGTAGAGCTCTCACCATCTGCAAAATGAAGTGCACTTAAAAAAAAGTAACTGCAGCAGACAGTAGTAGTTGCTTATATATTGTGATTAGCATTTATATTTACATTTAAAAGGTAAGAATTTAAGCAGTGATGACTCCCACTTTAAATAAGGTCAGTCGCTGTTATAGCTCTCAGATTAAATAAGGTCAGTCCTAGATATCAGATAAACCTATGTTAGAAAATTGATTTTTAATTTCTTTCTACTTAAAATTTATCTGTATCCAAAAATGCAGAATAAAATGTAAATTAAATGAATTCTGATATACTCAGAATTTTCTTCTCCTCTAGTAATAACACTCAGAATTATGTACATTAGTTATAAACCTCTCTACAAAGTATAATTGTCACAAATGTCCTAGTTTTTTTATAGAATTCTTTCAAAGTCACATTTATTTGGGTTTCCCTGTTCTTAAATCTATTTTATTATCAATACACAGTAAGTATTGTGAAAAATAAGCCTTACAGCTTTGGAGAATACAGTCTTTGGCCTCTTTTACCTTATTGATTTTTTGTCAGGTATGGAAGGGTCCATGATTCCACTACTGGAACTTAGTGGAGGATTCTGAGGCAAAGTGTTAGAAAATGAATTATCTGGATTCTTCATAGGGAGTAGAGCGACTTAAGGGCTCATGTGTAAACCCTGCTCATACTTGGAAGGTGATAGAGAGGAGAGCAGGCATGTGGCTGATGGAAAGCAGGATTAGACCCATTTTTCTCAAGCCAACACAAACAGGCGGAATTCCACTCTGTACTGGCAGAGTTCTCATGTGTTTCCAACCCATGTGTTCCTAACATTTGGCCTAAATAATCTTGTCCTTTCATATAGATGATGGAGGCAATCTACATGAGCCATGAGAGCTACTATAACTCTAAAATATCATCGTAAATAGCACTGCCTAAAATTCTGTGATGAAATGTTCATTTCTTTATTATAAACATGGCCTTTCCCAAGACTATTTTAATGCAGATTATTTTAGAAAGAGTAGTACATTGAGGTAATAATAACTTAGTATGATTTAGTTTTATCTAATTTATTCTCCCTCTTAAATAAGTTATAGTTCTAGAAATTTAATATTAGAAGGAAACTTAGGATTAAAAAGAAAATAAAACATCATCTAGTCCAAGCACTTCATTTTACAGATGATAAAATTGAGGCTCGGTAAAGGCACACATACCTAGTTAAGCACAAATCCAGAACTAATCCCTAAGACTCCTGACTCTGGTCCAGTGCTTTTTCCATTATGCTATCATAAAACATTAAGAGAATAGTGGTCTCTTGGGGTGAGGGAGAGGGGATACTGGAAAGGAATAGAAAGCAGGAGAAGAGTAGAGAAAAACAGGTATGCTGATCCCATATAATTATTTTTCTGGAGTTGATCCACATAACAGAGTCATTAGCAGGATTGGATTTAATTAAGTCACTGTTAGATATGTAGGTCAGTTAGCCCCACCAGTCAATGGTACCTTTTTGTTGAAGTTTAGTAATAGGAAAAAGTCTCATAACATCAGAGTTAGGGAAATTTGCACTCACATCATTTGCATCTGAAAAGCCATGAACCAAAAATAAGATAGGAGCAGTTGTTCAAATATCTCATGTACTAGCCAGTTCTGCTGCAAAAGCAAATTGCTTAGGATTGCGAAGTATATAAAAGGAAATCATCTTTGCTAAGGTTGAAGGGTTAATATTTCTCTTCTAAGTCAGAAAATAAATAAATATAAAGAATCAGGCTCAAAGGTATACAATATAACCAAAAAAAATCATTTAAGTACATTCTCTACTCATTTCAAAAAAATCTATATATATAGTAGGTTCAATGAATAAGAGTAGCCAGAAAACTTGAAACATGCAATAAATAATCTATATCATGTAATTTGGTAAGTCTTAATACATTTGAAATTATAAAATATCTCTTTTTTTATTCATGTTGTATTGTTCATATAGTATTATTCTGTTAATCAATTTTTATTCTAATACATGAGGCAAATCCATGAGACTTTAGGAAATTAATGCCATCTTCAGTGGTTAGCTCCAATTATATACTATGTATGTGATAAAAAATAAACTCATAAATTGAATAAAACCAGTTAATGAAAACTACATCGTGTATAGTAGGTAATTAATAAATATTTGTTAGGTAAAATGTTTCTTGAAAGTTGAAAGGAAGTTTACTCTTTTTGGTTTTTTTTTCTTTTCCTAATTAGAAATCATATCTGTTGTTTTCTCTGTTTAGGAAGTTGACTTCTGATGGGATAATGCAATTAGAATCAGAATAGTCTAGGATAAGACAACATCTTCAAAATCTCAGTGGTCCAACTTTAGCCAGGAGGATGTCACTGGAGTTCAGGGGGGAAGCTTAACTTCACTTACTACACTCATCTGTAATGAGGCAGTGTGTGTTAGTGCCCCACTTTTGACAGGGTGGTATCAGTGAGGTCCAGTGAGAAACTGAACATACACACCCACCCAGCCCTCAAATCAATGGGAAACTGCCTACTTAAAAAAGAAAATTAAATGGAATCCAATGTCTCATAATGTAGTATCTTGGATGTCCAGGATACAGTAAAAATATCACTCATTATACCAAGAACCATGAAAATTACAACTTGACTGAGAAAAAAAATCAACTCATGCCAACACTAAGAAGAACCAGATGTTGGAATTATCTGACAAGGACTTTAAAACAACCATCATAAAACTGCTTCGTTGAGAACCCACATGATCATCTCAGTATGAAGAAAAAGCATTTGACAAAGTTTAGCATCCATTCATGATTAAAACTCTGAACAAAATAGGTATAGAAGGAACTTATCTCAACACAATAAAGGCCACATGAGAAACTCCCACAGCCAACATCATAATCAATGGAGGGAAACTGAAAGCTTTCCTTCTAAGATCCACTACAAAGCGAGGATGCTCCCTCTCACCCCTTCTATTCAACTTAGTACTGGAAATCCTAACTAGAGAAATTGTACAAGAAAAAGAAAGAAAAGTCCTCCAAATCAGAAAGGAAGAAGTGAAAGTCTCTCTGTTAGCAGCTGACATGATCATATATGTAGAAAATTCCAAGGATTCAACAACGCAAAACTGTTAAAACTAGTAAATAAATTCAGTAAAGTTGTGGGGCACAAAAATCAATATAAAAAAATCAGTTACATTTCTATACACAAATAACAAACTATTCAAAAAGGAAATTAAGAAAACAACCTCACAATAGCAACAAAAATAATAAAATACTTGCTAATAAACATAATCAAAAAGGTGAAAGACTTGTATCCTGAAAAGTATAAAACATTGATGAAGGACATTTAAAAGGATATAGATAAATGGAAAGATATCCCAAGTTCATGGATTGGAAGAATTAATGTTGTTAAAATGTCCATACTACTCAAAATTATCTACATATTGAGTGCAATCTCTTTCAAAACCCAACGGCATTCTTTACAGGGTTTCTTTTTTAAATCCTAAAAGTCACATGGAACCACAAAAGAGGCTGAATAGCCAAAGCAATCTTGAGCAAGAAGAACAAAGCTGGAGGAATAACACTGCCTCATTTCAAAATATATTAAAAAGCTATGGTAATGAAAACAGCATGATACTGGCAGAAAGACAGACATATAGACTAATGGAACAGAATAGAGCGCCCAGAAATAAATCTACACATCTATGATCCAACCGATCTTCAACATGGGAGCCAAGGACATGCAATGGAGAAAAGAAAATCTCTTCAATAAATGGTGTTGCGAACACTGGATAATCTGAAGATTGAAGTTGGACCCTGATCTCACACCATATACAAAAATCAACTCAAAATGGATTAAAGACTTAAATGTAAGATCTGAAACCGTAAAACTACTGGGAGGAAACAGGAAAAAAGCTTCTTGGCATTGGTCTGGGTAATGATTTTTTAGATATGACACCAAAAACACAGGCAACAAAAGCAAAAATAGACAAGTAGGGTTGCATCGAACTAAAAAGCTTCTGCACAGCAAAGGAAATGATCAACAGAGTGGAAAGAAAACCTATGGAATGGGAGAAAATATTTGCAAACCATCTATCTGATAAGAGGTTAATATCCAAAATATATAAGGAACTCAAAAACTCAATAGCAAAAAAGCAAATAACCCAGTTTAAAACTGGGCTAATGGCCTGAATAAACATTTCTCAAAAGGCATACAAATGGCCAACAGATATATGAAAAGGTGTTCAACATCACTAATCATTAGAGAAATGCAAATCAGACCACAATGAGGTATCACCTTAGACCTGTTAGAATGGCTATTATCAAAAAGATAAAAGATGTGTTGGTGAGCATGTGGAGAAAAGGGAACACTTGTGCACTGTCAGCGGGAATGCAAATTGGTATAGCTATTATGGAAAACACTGTGGAGTTTCTTCAGAAAAATTAAAATTAGTACTACCATAGGATCCAGCACTCCTACTTCTGGTTATATATCCTAGGGAATGACATCAGTATCTCAAAGAGATAATTGGCACTCCCGTGTTCATTGCAGCATTGTATATATAGCCAAGATATAGAAGCAACCTAAGTGTCCTTCAATGGATGAACAGATAAAGAAAATATTTTATATATACATTATTCAACCTTAAAAAAAAAAGGCAGGGGCCGGCCCCGTTGCCGAGTGGTTAAGTTTGCGTGCTCTGCTTCGGTGGCCCAGGGTTCAGATCCTGGACACAGACATGGCACCGCTCATTATGCCATGTTGAGGTGGCATCCCATATGCCACAACTAGAAGGACCTACAACTAAAATATACAACTATGTACTGGGGGGATTTGGGGAGAAAAAAAGCAGGGAAAAAAAGGCAATCCTGCCATTTGCAACAACATGGATGAACCTGGAAGACAATAGGCTAAATTAAATAAGCCAATCACAGAAAGACAAACAGTGCATGATCTCGCTTATATATGGAATCTAAAACAGAACTTGTAAAACAGAGTAGAATGGTGGTTGCCAGGGGCTCGGGGGAGAGAGAAATGGAGAGAGGATGGTGAAAGGGTACAAACTTGCAGTTATACGGGATGAATAAATTCTGGATTTCTAATGTACAGCATGGCGACTATAGTTAATAATACTGTATCGTATACTTTAAATTTGCACAGAGAGTTGATTGAGCATTCTCACCACACACAAAAATCCTAACTGTGTGATGTGATGGATATGTTAATTAACTTGATTGTGGTAATCATTTCACATTGTATATGTATATCAAAACATCACGTTGTAGCCCTTAAATATATACAATTTTTATATGTCAATTATACCTCAGTAAAGCTGGAACAAAACTGCTTCAGCAAGCAATTACAAATTCTCTTTATAGAAATTAAAGAATAGAACATCTCAGCAAAGAAATAGAAGCTACAAAAAAGAACCAAATGGAAATTATAGAACTGAAAAGTATAGCTGAAATAAAAGCTAGATAGATAGAATTTGCATAATCTGAATAACAGACAAAATAAACTTAAAGAAAAAAAAGAACAGAATCCAAGTGACCCTTGGGACAGTAACAAAGGAGTTAACATTTGTGTCACCAGAATCTCAGAGGAGATAAGGAGATAGGAGAGAGAGCAGAGGACTCTACTTCTACAGGGTCTCTCTCTCTCTCTCTCTCTCTCTCTCTCTCTCTCTCTCTCTCTCTCTCTCTCTCCCCCTCCCTCCCTCCCTCTCTCCCTCTCCCTCCCTCCTGAGAGAGAAAAAGTATGGAAAGTACTCTGAAAATATACTTTAAAAGGTACTGAGTACGCTGAAAAAGTACTCAAAGAAATAATGGCTGAAAACTTCCGATGTTTAGAAAGGACAAATTTACAGATTTAATGAGCTGAGAACATTCCAATAGTGTAAATCCAAAGAAATCCATTTCAAGAAACTTTGGAATCAGACTTCTGAAAACCAAAAACACAGAAAAATCATGAAAGCAAGACAGAAAAATGACATTATTTATAGGGGAACACCAATTTGAATGACAGTAGATTTCTCATTAGGCTACACCTACACCTAATTTTATATAGATAGAGATCAAGCATCTTATCCTATGTTAAGAAAGAGAGTTAGAATATTTGTGTCCATCCTAATAATGACCACAAATTGCTGTATAGCACCATTTTCCAATAGAAATATAATGTGAGCCGCGCAAGCAAGCCATGTATGTAATTTTAGATTTTCTAGTAGCCACATTTAAAAAAGTAAAAAGAAACAGGTGAATGTAATTATAATAATTATTTCATTTAAACCAATATATCTAGAATCTTATTTCAACATTTAATCAATATGAAAATATGTTAATGACCTAGTAACATTATTTTTTATACTAAGTCTTCAAAATCGTCTGTGTTTTACACTGATAGCATATCTCAATCGGACTAGCACTCACTCCTGATTTTGCTTTCCCAGGAATTCAGATAATGACCCCTTCTTCACTTTCCTTTGACCTAGAAATGTGGTAAAATACAGTCCCACTCTTGCCTTTCTCTTTGGAGGAAATTCACTGGTTGGATATTTGGGTTGGATTCTTGGCAAAAAAAAAAAAAAAAAAAAAAACCAAAATACACATGCCACTGTGGAAATCTGACATCCTGTGTCTATTCCAGAAGAGGAAGTTACCATTTTATCCGAGAATTTATCCTAAAAGAAAATAGTAGATTATGTTGGTGACAATTTTTTAGACATATTACAAATATTTTCTTAGGTTTTCAAGGCAGTGTGGCTTCTTGACAATTGCCAAGTTGTATTACCAAGTTATATAGCCCTATAGTTCAGCCAAGAAGATGAAATTCAAACCACTCACCAGCTATATAACTTTAAACAAAACAAATAGACTGTTTGATCCTCATTTTATTCTCCAGTAAAATGAAGACACTAAATCACAAGATTTCAGTAGGGTAACATATACTGTATGTGCGTGTGCCAGATGCATTGTTGGCATTCAACAAATCTAGTTCAATATAAATTAGAGAATTTAACAGTGCTTATTTTTAGTGTTAGGGAATAAATTAAAGGACTGTATTGGAAATTAACAAAAAGAAATTGAAACAAAATATTTCAAGTTGACTGAAATTGCCCGCTCTGGTAAATCTTACTGAACACTCACACAAGGCAAAACACTTTATGAGGTCACTGCCAGTTATCTTCGTCCTGAAGTCAAGAGACTGAGATTGGCTGTTATTTTGTATTAATTACTGAGGAAAGATGCTTCAATTCAAAGTATATTTTTATTCATGCAAAACTGACTACAGTGAGCTCCTTCTCTCAGAACATAAACAGCAGTAAATATCTAATATGGAAAAAAAAAACCCCCAGAATTTTAAGCATAGAAGAGAAATCAAGAACTGAGTTATTCTGAAATTAGTGGTTACTGGGGGAAAGGGGATGGAGGGTGGGCACAAGGGGTGAGGAGGCATACTTATATGGTGTATGACAAAGAATAATGTACAACTGAAATTCGCGATGTTATAAGCTATTATGACCACAATGAAAAGAAAAAAGAAATGTTATTCTGTTTCATTAAAAATACCACCAGAAATAAACACCTTGTGACCTTGAACACTTGACTTCATGCTTTATAAAATGGCAACATCAAATTGGATGATCTCTAAGTTTTCATTCTGTGTTAATATTAAATTAGATAACAATACCTACAATGAATGTTTACTGAGTGTGCATATTGATCAGAGAAATTACAATGTCATACAGCTGGTGAGTGGAAGAGACAGGATTCAAACTTATAACACCAGAACCCTTGCTTTTAACCGCTGTGATAGGATGATTGATGAAATGTTTGTAGATAACTTTTTATTTTAGAGCAATAATCCTCTACATAGTTAATGTGTTTATAATATGTTTATAGTTTTAAAAGCACTCTTAAACAAATTTCTAATATTCTCCAACACCATGGAAGCTTTTAGCCTCTTGATCCCTCCCTGTTCAACCTGGCTGCCACCACACTACTGGTTTTAAGTGATTCCCTATTCATTCTGGGTCTTGCATCAATCCCCTAAAACTGCTTTGACCAGCATCGTCAATTTATTCATGTCTTTATTTCTTCCTTGCATGTGCCCCTCTAAACTTCACCAGTGTATCGATCATAACTAAATATTTGCTTTCTTTACCCTTGCCCCAGGGCTGCCAATCTTTACTAAGAAAAGACATCATATAATTGTGAATCGGCATCATTAAACTCATGATTTCCTGTCTTTTTCAGCTCTTCAGCACCACTGAACAGTAATTTCATTTAACCCTAAACAGTTGCCTTCTACTTTCCTTGTGTGGACTATGCCAGACCTTTGCCACCCTCCTCAGGCCTCCTTTCCTTAAGTAAATGGTTTGCTACATCAGAAAGAAAATATAGGACATCAGTTTACTGAATAGTTCACATTTATCTGCTCTACCACCAAAGGTATCTGTAAGAATCCCTCTTCTCATGTGTTTCCATCTGTTCTGGGTAATGTGTTCGTTCTCCTCCCCAAAGCCAAACTTTCTACCTGCATTCCCATTCATTCTTGCCTCTTGGCCCCATGGATTATCACTTTTCTTTTTACCATGTTCAACACCTCCCCTCTCCCTTCAGTCCTGAGCTACCCAAACGCCCCTGTATATCTTCCAGGAACCAAAACCTCAAAATATATGTGACTAGGTTCATTACCTTTATTCCCAATCAACCTCAAAATATATGTGACTAGGTTCGTTACCTTTATTCCAAATCTACTCTTCTTTATATTTTCACTATGTTGTTTAGAGATTTCATTTCAACTTAGTCTCCCAAAACAGAACCTGGGTCCAATCCTTCTATCTTCCTCATTCTCCTCACCACGAAGTGAGCTCTATGCAGGTTGGGAAATTTTCTGTTCTACTTACCACTGTATCCCCATAGCCTGGAACAGTGCCTGCCATTGAGTTGGTGCTCAATAGATATTTGTTCAGTGGATCTAAACTTTCCTCCAAAGAAGCCCTCGACATGAAATAATTCAATTATGTCAACTCTACTTCCATAATTTCTCAATTTATCCTCTTTATAATCAGTCTACACCTTTTATGATCCAGTTTTAATCATCTGTCATCTGGATTATCCACTAGCCTGCAAATAAGGCAACTGCCTCAGTTCTTTTTCACTTCTGCCTTCTCTCCAGAGATATTTTTTGAAAATACAAATATGCCTACCTTCCTTAAATATAGGGACTTCTCATTGCCAAGAAATATAAAGACAATGATTTTGTACATCTTTTCCCTTCTGTCTAAACTGGGTTTCTCCTTCCTCTGTTATGATCAAATTCTCACTCAAAAATTTTTTAAATAATTGTATGAATCTAGAATTTCCTTATTTTTTTTAAGGTGTGCTTTTTTGGTGAGGAAGATCAGCCCTGAGCTAACATCTGTTGCCAATCTTCCTCTTTTTTTTTTTCCTCCCTAAAGCCCCAGTACATAGTTGTATATACTAGTTGTAAGTCCTTCTAGTTCTCTTAGTAAGACGCTGCCACAGTGTGGCTTGACAAGTGGTGTGTAGGTCTGCATCCGGGATCTGAACCTGTGAACCCGGGGCCACTGAAGTGGAGTGTGCAAACTTAACCACTACACCACCGTGCCAGCCCCCTTAGTATATCTTTTTACCCTCTGAATTCATTTTTTTGCTAGTATATACAATACTTTTATGTAATTGTAGTTAATGTGCACATTTTACTTTGTATCCAGCTTATTTGTTTTTTGCCCTAACATTATTTTATTTGCGCATGAGCTTTATCTCTATGGCCCACATATGGCTCAGTATTCTGTCCAGTTAATCTTCTAAAATTCAGAAAGAGATTAAACCGTCAGAGTCAAATAATATCTTTGTATAATACAAGTATATCTTCTAGACTAGAAGATAATTTGCAGCTACTGAAAATGCTAATCAAGATAAATAATCAGGGAAATAGTGGATCAAGAATGTGACTATGCTTAAACAACAGAACAGATCCATGAAATAAAATGACTCCATTACTTTGGAGCACTATACTGTGGTTTTTAAATGTCATTTGACTAAATTAACAGTTTTTCACCTGGATGTTTTTCTACTGTGTAGATGCTACCTAATTCATTTACAGAGTTAAAGCCACAATCATTTTACAAATTGAGAAATCACATATAAAGAGACAGTAATTTTCTTTCTGCTTTCAATTGCAGTCAATAATCTTTTTTATTCTCCAGATGGTATAGTCTAGTCTTTAGCAGTACAATATTGTTTTGAGTTATTTTCCTGGTGGTTGTCCTGGGGATGAAAATTAGCATCATAATTTAAAACATAATTCAGATTAATATTAACTTAATTTCAATAGTATACAGAAACTTTGCTCCAATATGGCTCCATTCCCTCCTCCTCCTTCATGCCATTATTGTCATACAAAATACATCTTTATTATACATTATATTATTAATATACATTATATTTATTATACACCATATTTGCTATACCTTATAAACCCATCAACACAGTTTTATAATTATTGCTTTATGTCATTGTCATTTTTTTCATTTTTTTTTCTGTTTTTTCTATTTTTTTGTTTTTGTGTTGTCTTTTAAATCATATAGATGAAAAGAGATACTGAGAAAAATACACTTATACTGTCTTTTATATTTAGCTATACAGTCCTGTACTTCATAACAACATTTCAGTCAATGACAGACTGCATATATGACGGTGGTCCCATAAGATTAGTACCATATAGCCTAGGTGTGTAGTAGACTATACCATCCAGGTTTGTGTAAGTACACTCTATGATCATAACGTTGAAATCTCCTAACGATACATTTCTCAAAACTTAGCCCTATTGTTAAGTGATGCACAACTGTATAGTTACCTTTACTTGTGCTCTTTATTTCTTTTTTTTGTGTGTGAGGTATGGTTGACATACAAAAAAGTTGTATGTATTTAATGTATATTTCTTGATAAGTTTGAAGATAAGTATACACCCATGAAGCCATACCATAAATTGAACCCTCACCTCTAAAGGTTTCCTGCCTATCTTTTTTTTTTTTGATAAGGATAAGTGAAACTATGTACCCTTTGACCAACACATCCTGTGGATTTGAGTTACTGTCTAGTGTTCTTTGATTTCAGCCTGAAAGACTTTCTTTAGTATTTCTTGTAGGTAGGTCTCCTAGTGATGAATTCTCTGTTTTCGTTTATCTGGGAATGTCCTAATTTCTCCTTCATTTCTGAAGAATAGTTTTGCCAGATATAGGACTCCTAGTTGACAGTCTTTTTCTTTCAGCACTTTCAATATGTAATCTCACTGCCTTCTGGCCTTCAAGCTTTCCAAGATTTTTGGTCAGGCTTGACAATCATTCTTTCAAAGAGAGAAAGCTAGTACAAAATTCATTGCCCTATAGTGGGAAGCAGGTCTGACTGCTAGGTGATTCAGTCCAAGGGGTGATGTAGCAATCTTCAAATGTGATTCATGGAAATTGAAGTCTAACGTCAAGTAGAAGAGTGTTCATTCAGGTATTCAACTCTACCAAAATATGTCAGAAAGCATTCCCAAAGGATGAAATATTTTGAAACAAATAGGTATTCACCTAGGTGGGGGAGCACATATACAAATCAGAGCACAGAAAGGGTGTGGTCTAATTAGGAAGTTCAACTGTTATGCAGGTGGACTGCAGGAGTAGAAGAAAATGGTGAGAGGTAGGTAGTAACCACATCATAGCTGGCCCTTCAGATAACCCCATGGAAAGTAGATGCAATACTGATGTATGTGGTGAAAGATAAAATCAGATTTGCTTTCTAGATATATGTTAAAGTAAGAGAATTAGGAATACCTTTTCAGGTCCATTTATCAGCACTGGATTCAGTCCCAAATGAGCCTAAGGACACCTGAGGGAAGCAGTGGGGGTTTTAGAAACTCAGTACTCACACCAATAGAAGCATATTTGTGCAAGATAAGGGACAGGATTAGGCCTCATTGTGGACAAGCAGGAGTGCTGTGAACCCACACAATGTGGAAGACTTAAGTAGAGGAAAGACTGTGTATGTTTTGTTTCATCATTGACAATCTAAAAGTTACCTGATCAGTGAATTAGAACTGAGCTAAAATTTTAAAGGTGAGAAAAGTATAGATTTGAGGAAGGTGGTCATAAAGGGAGGCTATAGAGGAATGTTTCCTTGTGGAGAAGGAAGGAACAAGCTTTAATGTCAGACTGAACTGATTTTACACCATGGCCTGGCCACTTTGTCAGTTTATTAGCTTTCTTATAGTTGTGAAGACTGTATTATTTTAAAAATCATACTTGTATTTATCACTTACTGCTCTCTGACATTGTAGACAATAAGTTATTGTAATTATTCTTCAATCATAGATATCTCATTGGAATAAGAATTGAAGTAAAGGTTTTGCTCAAACAAATAAATTATTTTTCGGTAGCAATTATTTCTAGAACCTGTGAGGGACTTTGTGCTGGATGTTGAACAGAAACTCATGCAGGAATCAATGTTGGTGAGTCACCACACAATTAAATTCAGAATCATGGTGGGAAAGGAAGTCAAAGGAATACATAATATAATTATTCAGTATACAAATGAAACTCTGACAAAATACAATATAAAGTCAAATTTTGAAGATAAAATGTAGAAGTCAATAACCCACAGGAAACCAGTGGACTATTTAAAACCACCTTATTAAAAATTTGAGATAAATGTTTTTAAAAGCAAAACAGCCAGCCATTCAAGACAGCTTTCTGGATCCTTCACCTCCTTCCATTACTATGTTTGATACCCTATTTCAGGCTCTTATTAACTCCTCTCACATGAACTCTGGCAATAATAACCAAACAGTTCTTATTGTCATCAGATATTTGTTTCTGTGGACCATCCACCACACTGCTGCATTTATCTTTCTGTTCAACCTTGCATTCATCCAGTCATTCAAATATTTATCCATCTACTTGGTGCTGTGTTTAACATTGGGGCTCTATTTAAAAATCAGATCTATTAAAAACAAACAATACCTCTAGAATTTTCTGTTCTCAATAAATAGTCCTGTGAGAAGGGCACATAAGTCATAAAATTATAATGCAATATGATAAAATAATCACTTCTAGGAGTTGGTTAAATGAGTTAGAGGATGCCTGTACATTTAATTACTATGCAGCTATGCATGTTATTAAGTGAAAAGGGAGGTAATAAAACAGTATTAATATTGATACCATATGATGTTGATATCAATATATCTAATCTATGTGTGAATTATACAAATATGTTTTAGATAGCTCTATATCTATATATGTGTATGAAAACATAAGAATTATGTTCATCCGAGTGCTAACAGTTTTCTGCTGGACTGTCAGAGTCAGGGGGATTTTTACCTATCTCTTCACTCTTTTGCACATTGTTTGAATTTTTTATGACAAGCATGCATTATATGTGTAATTAGATTTATAATTGAAAAGCTGTGCAGATAGACAATATCAAGGTGTGCTTGACTTGGGGGTTTAAGTGAATCTCAGTCCCACCTGTTCCTAGATATGTTACTTGACCTAGCTCTGACTCACTTCTTCATCTGAAAAATAGAGGAAATTACAGTGCCTTCTTCATAGACTTGTCAGTATGAGATAAGATAATCCAGCTAAAGTCATGTTCCAGTGGTACCTGGTGAAGAGTAAGTGTTCAAAAAAGTTTGATGATGAAGATAAAGAAAAGAAGAAGATGAAGGAGGAGGAGGAGGAGGAGGAAGAAGAGAAAACTTAATCCATTTAAAGTCCCTCCTACCATAGACCTGTCTCAATAAGGAGTCTCACAGTCAAAGAAGCAATAGACTAGAAGGGCTTATCCTCTCTTTTGAGCTAGATTAAGTGTTTTCTCAGATTTTCCCAGTGGAAGGACCTGCCGCTTATTAGCACCTTTCAGGTGGGTCTCATGATTCTTCCTTGTGAACCAAGGACCACAGTTGGCCCGTGAAAAGAATGGAGTAATGGAAAGTGGATAGCAGAAGTCATAGGTCATAATGTCAAACATCTTTCTCACCTCAAAGAGACCCATGGATCAAACCCCGACTTCACACATGAATAGAAATTAGTTTTTGGGTGGTGAACATGATGTAATCTACACAGAATTTGAAATATATTACAATGTACATCTGAAAGCTATATAATGTTATAATCCAATGTTACTGCAATAAAAAAAAGATTGCAAATAAGCACATGCAAAGATGATCAATGTCAGTAGTCACTGGAGAAATGCAAATTAAAACCAAATAAAATACAATTATTTACATATTAAAAAAAAGAAAGAAATGTGTGTGCACAGTGCACGAATACATTTCCCAGTAAGATGTTGTATCCTAGAGTCTGGTACCAGTTGATATTTCTTGTGTGGGCTCTTAGAGCTCTTGAGGGTATCCAAGTGTTCTCTTTTAGCAAATAAAAGCTGTATATCCAGAGTATCAGGACAATAGGGAAATAGCAAGAATGGGATCAGAGTTGTGGTGAAAAGGTTACTGTGAAAGTTAGTGTGCAGGGACTCAGATTCTGCTATGAAGAGTCGGGAAACAGTAATGCTATTGAAGGCAAAAATAACACTGATATATTCTTTTCAATCATATTGATACGATTTTCTGATCTGTGATGAAGAAGTTGAACCATGCTCTCTAAATTTGAAATATAGTCTTGGGGAAAGATGTGCACCAAACGTGGCAAGAAGGCTGCAGAACGTTTGGACTTGAGGCAGTTTGTAGAGTCAGGACATGAGCATCTCAAAGGTAAGCTATGTGGAGAGAGGAGGCTGACTATTTATGCCTTTATGTTGTGTAAGGCCCCAAGGCTATTGAACATTTCTGTCAAAGGAAGGAGAATAATAATGACCGAGACTGAGTATCTTCCTCAACATTCTTAACTAGGAGTTACAGTTTTGTTGATGCAAAAGATATTAAGGAATTTCCTATTTTTTAAGGCTCCTGAATTTGTAGATTAAGACTCTTGTACATTACATATGGAAACCTCATTCAGGCTTATTAAGAGTTCTTGTACAGAATTTATGCAGCATGGACCAATTTCAACCCCTACTATTGGAACTTACTCGTTTTGAGACAACAATCATGATCATGTTTAAAAAATGGTATGTAGATATAATTATAAACTCTGAGAAATCCTTTCAAATATGTAGGATAAAATGGACTCCGATGAGAATAAGTCTGAAAGAGTACTAAATGTTGCTTAAGAACCCCTGTTAACATATATGAGGTAGTTGTCAGAAGGAAGAGAGAGAGGAAGTGAAGCTTTGTTTGAATCTGCTGAAGACTCATTTCTTCATGATTCCCAGAGGATACCTAGAGATGGAGGCACCTGGATGTTGAATCTGAAGATGCCTATTTCAAACTAATAAAAAGTAAAACCAAAGATAAGACCTCTTTCTACAGCTGAGGAGTCACAGAGTGGAGAATACAACCATAGTAGTAGTAGGACATCAAAACAACCTTAATAAGCCAAGACACGGGCCTAAAATGATAAAAGAGAATATAGGTAAATTTATTTTGCCAGGGATGGAAATGATGACTCATCAAAATGTAAAGGTGTTTTCTGCTGATGATAAACCGCTTTCTCCAGAAGACACATTTGAATTTTGTTTGAAACAATGTAATTGATGGTGCCGAATAGCAGGCCCCTGAGACATCCAAGTATTTGCAGATAATGGACATTAGTAATCTCAAAGCAAACAATGCTACAGGAACTATGAATTATTGAACATAAGTGTTAGAAGAAGCTAACAGACATTCAAATCAGAGAACATACTTAATAAATTTGGTAAAGGTTTTCTAGGAGGCAAGAGTGCCATCATACAAAAATGGAAGACTGGCTCAGAAGACACTGGCCTTTGGGAACTTAAGACTCAGAAATCCTGGATCTGGCCCTTTCAGAACATATCCAGGCAAGCACAGAATTGAACTTGATTGCCTGCAAACTTTTCCCAAATGATGATGCTATTACAGGAAGAGGAGAAGGTTAAGGTAATTGCTGTTCTCCATGGATCCAGGGAACTCAAGCATGGAGAGTAGGTTTCAGTGATACCATTTCTCCTTGGGGCACCCTTGCCTCAAGGAGAAGCAGGGTCAGCTTCGTGGGTGTACAACCTGTGCAGTTGCACAGCGCACTGCACTTAGAAGAGCCCTATACTTGGTTTAATTCTCTGCTGTCACTGTCTTGAAATTCCTAATAATTTTCTAACAAAGGGCTCCGCATTTTCATTTTGTGCTGGGCCCTGCAAATTTTATAACCTATTTTGAGGAAAGGTTTACGTTTTGAGGCATAAAGTCTTGCAAGATATTTCTCTTTCTGGTACATAGCACAGAAACATCAGAACTTCAAGACTAAAGGGACCATACTGGCTGAGACAACAGATGTCTCCCTAGTGTTAAGTGTGGCCAGGCAATGACGCTTTGGGACAGTAGAAGGCTCTGGAAATTTTTATGGAAGCCTGAGCAAGGTAGAGAAATTGGATTTCAGACATTATTGAATTTCCCACATCCCAGGAGGATGGGGCCAGTCATAAATAATTGATTTAACGAAATAAAGAATCTCATTCTCTTTTGCCTAACTGACTTTGTGGACTGAGATCCAAAACCATTATAAGACAGTGAAGAGTCTCTTACTGTGGGAGTTCTGAACTCAACACTACATACTAACTGTACTAACTTGAACAAGCCACTGAAAAATTTCATGAATCAGTTTAAAAGCAGGATGTGATCTGCATACTGGTAACTATAGAGTATAATAAAATACTGTAAATGTGTTTTATAAGTTATAAATAATGATGTAAAAGTAAGTTGGTGGATTGTTATTAGTTTGATTCTTATTGCCACACTTGAAAGATAAAATTAAACTTATGAACATTAAATTGATAGATACGCAGTGCTATAATAAAGTTTAAAAGATTTTAAATTAAAACACCTTATATTGGAAAGACGTAGACTAAAAGGACCTGCACTGAAATCCATAATTTCATAAAAATAACGACATAAAAATAATGTAGAGCAAAGACACATTCTTTGAAGCATACCAAAGGTAAGTTTTGTACAAATGGAGGGAAACCCTAATTCAAACAGTAGACAGTAATTTATGGAGTTCACCCATCCTAGTGGATGTAAAAGGTGAAAGATGAAAAAGATTCAAACTGATATGAGGTAAATTAGTGGTGATAAACTACTGGGAACACTAAGGAGACCCCAAAATATATAGGTGTATATTCTTAAACCATGAATATAACATCAAAAAGGAAAGTCATTGGATTCTGCTAATTTTCCCTAGCACCTAACAGAGAGAATACTTGTGGAAAGGGCTATAGACTGTTTAATAATTCTTAAACTCTTAATGTGTGCTCCTTTGGAATAAAGGTATTCTCAGAAAAATATATTTCAGCTCTTCTGTCAACACTTATCTGCCCCATATTTAATTTTGAGCAGAAAGTAGTTTTTCATCCTAAAGTAGCCAGGTATACAACCATCAAAACAAGAAGCTCAGAATTAAAATTTCTAATCCAATAATAAATGATACGTATAAATTGAATGTTAGTATTCTGCAATATCATGTCATACTCCACATAACCCAGACAAGCATGGCATATGTTTTCATTCTCTTTGAAGCAAAGGAAACGAAAGCTCAGAAAGGTTAACTGATTTTCTCAAAGAACCTGTGCCTTCTGACTCAGAGCTAAGCGTTAGTGCTTACTAGAGGGGAAGGGGGCAAGAGGGAGGGAGAAAGGTAAAGGCGCACACGTATATAGTGACGGATGGCAACTAGACTTTTGGTGAGTGAGCATGATGCAGTCAATACAGAAGTAGAAATATAATGATGTACACCTGAGATTTATATAATGTTATAAACCAATGTTACCTCAATAAAAATAATAAAATTTAAAAACGTATAAAATGTGTTTTATCTACCAGTCAAGTAGTAATTATGTTGTGACTTATAGTGGCTTTGTTTTAGTCTATTCAGCCCCTCTGCTACCCCTCACCCTTCTTCTAGGAAAAGGCCTTACCTTCCTTAGTGGATGCTGTGGTATTCTGCCCAGACCCCCATCCCTTTCCCCTCCAGGACAAGAGAACCCATTCCCCCAGCTCTTGGGAGTGTTGGCAGCTGACAGCTTACAGCCGAGTCCCCTTCCCGAGAGTACACTAGCTAAGAGAACCACAAGCCTAAGGTCACACCCATTCTCAGGAGCAATTCTCATCTAACGACTAGTGGATTCAGGGGTAAAATATCCTGAGTCCCCCCTCCAATGCCAAACAATTCTACAGAGACATCCCACTTCCGTTGCTCTGTCTGGAATTAGGTGAGGCTTTTGCCATGACTGCATCTCAGCTCAGTGTCTCCTATTGTCCGATCTTTTCTAAACTTTCTCGCAGATAGTGATTTTAAGAGCACTTTTAAATAAACTCCCTGCATGCAAATCTCTATCTCAGAGCCCACTTTCCAATGAACCCAACGTGAAACAACACCCTTACTACAGGGATGAGCACAAGACCCAGTGAGATCCAATCAAGGGATCTCACCTGTACGCTGTGATTGCTTCAAGGACCAGCTAGACCAACCAGAGTTTCTCTTAGAGATGTTTTTCAAATTTGGGCAGGGTAAACGACTTCCTTATTCCTTGGACAACTTAGAAGGTTGTGGGACTCGATCTGCATATTCTGCCCACTGCCATGTAGTGTGAGTGAATGAAAGAAGCAGAAAGCAGAGACAGAATTCTGCACCCTGCCCTTTTTATCGTAGTGGATAATTGAGCCTCTGCATTAGCCTTTTTGCTTAAGTTGAATTTCTGCGTATAAAACCAAGGGACTCAGACCAGTGAATACTGTATCTTCAAGGCTTATAAAAATAAAATAATAAAATACCACTCATTTATTAAGGTGATTGGAAAAATTAAGGTTTCTTCATATAGTCACCATTTGGAGGAAAGGAAATAAGCTGTTTTTCTCTAGAAACCATTATAAAAAGAGTCCAGAATTATCTTGATTGATTTCAGACCTCAGAAAGCTAAAAACACATTGTTTTAATATGAGGGAATGAATATAAGCTGCAGGCAGACGAGATAGGTAGGCCCTTTCTCTTCTGCTTGGGGATTTGTGTTTGTATTAATTTGAACAGTAGCTGTTGCACAAATGATTATTTCTTTGAGAATATGTATAGACTTTTATCAATGCCTTTTAAAAAGCAAATTTTCTTTCCATGAATGGCTTTTCACCTATGAACTGATAGAAACATATGCCTTTATAATATATTAGTTTTTGTGTGCTTGATACAAAAGAGAGATTGGTGTCTTGGGTATTTGATATCCTTTAATTCCTCTCTGTAAATCTGACAGACATTTTCCCTGGCTGAAATCTAAATCATTGTGTGTATCAATAAAGTCATATTGGATCAGGAGATGGGAAGACATTGAGGAACCTACAAACATGCCTCCTGTAGATTGTACTTTTTATTTTGCCCCTATGTTTTCAATCCCATAGCTTTCCAGTTCCTCGGGAATCTTTCTCTATCAACAATTAGCCAGCTCTGTTTACGTGGTTCAGCAGATATTTACAGAGAACCTATTAGATGTCAGGGACTACGATAAGTCCTGTATTGCGTTTAACATCTAGACTTTTTCCTCTCTAATGTGGGTCTTTTTGTGACAAACCTTCTGTAGCTTTTTTTAAATGCCTGATGTTATATTTATTACACTCTCACATGTGAATGTGGATTTCACTGGTTATATGTATCTAGATGAGAAAATTTTTTCCTTCAATACTTTACAAACATCATTCCCTTGTCTTCTTGCATCCAAAGATAGTATGATGTCAGTCTCATTCTTCTTTCTTTGAAGTTCATCTGGACTCTCTTTCTGGAATTTCTTATCTTTTTTCCTATGGTCTTTTATGTGCCTTTTCAATCTAAGGTATTTATTTCACCTTTAATTTGGCAGTTTTTATCTTTATCATTTCTTCAGATCTCTCTTCTCCCTCCTTCCGTCTTCCTCTCCCTCCCTCCCTCCCTCCTCCTCCTCCTTCTCGCCTCTCCTCTGTATCTCTCTTTAAAAAATGTCCTCTGCTTCTCTTAGTATATGTTGCTACTGTTCTGTATTCTATATTTTCAATCTTTTCTTTTACATATACTCTCTATCTGCTTTCAGGGGCATTCCATTTATTGTTATACCTCACTAATGCACCTATTGTGTTCCTTGTTTCAATAATCATAGGTTTTATGCCCTAATAATTCTACTGAATTCATGATTGTTGTTCTAGTTTCATATTGTTAATATCTTTACTAATTTGTAAGTAATTTACATGGGAACTCTTTTTGCATACTTTTAGGGTTTTCTCTTTATCCTGGAATTCTGAACGTCCCCAGTGATTTGACATGGTGTAGGTCCCCTTTTGTTCATGTTCTAGGCTCTTGGTGGGTCATTTTAATCTGGAGATTTATCATTCAATTTGGGAAATTTCATTCTTTGATAATGCCACCTGTTTTCTCTATTCTCTCTTTCTGGTACTGCAATTAGTCAGATGTTGGAACTAGTCAATTGTTTACCTATTTTCTTATTTTTAGTGTCTTATTTTCCATCTCTTTATCTTATTCTACATTTTGTGAGATTTTTCTCAACTTTATTTTCCATCCTTTCTGTTGAATTTTCAGTTTTGAATATCTTATTATCAAGAACTCTGATATTTTCTACCTTTTTTTCCTATTTTAAAAGAATTCTCTTTTGATTTCTTGGATGAAATATCTTCTCTTGCGCTTTGTGGGTGTTAATGTTTTCAATTTTCTTTTACTGTATACCTTGTCTATGTTTCCTCCAGTTTCCTTTTCTATTTTTTTCACGTTTGAGTCTCGTCAGATGCCTCCTAATTTGGAGCTGTTTTCTTTAAATTGAGAGTGAGGCACTACAAAAGCCTCTCTTCTGGTTCTCTTAATTCCAGGGTTATCGCATGTCCAATCCAGCTTTTATTAATGGATCTCCCAAATGTCAATTTAGGACATTTTTTTTCTGACGAAATTAGGAATATAATTCTCCACTCTCCTGCCTGGTGAATATGTGCCTAAGTGCTCATGTTCTAGGAGCATGAAGGAAGAAGCAGGCTAAGAATACCCACAGTTCAGTATGTAGACTTAGACTTAATTCTGCCATTTTGGGCTGTGCATCTGAACCACGAACCATGTTTTCCACTGAGACTAGTATCCCCAATCAGACCCTCTCTGTTTCAATTTCTGTACAGACTAATCCTCTCTGCCCCCAAGTTGGTAAAAAGAAGTAGTAATAGTCAACTGACTTTGCAACGTGGAGAAAGGACAGAGGAAGGGAATCAAACAACTCTGGATACAGGATTTCAAAATAAGCTCATAATGCCAGTCATGATCCTCAGCCCCACCTGCCAAGCTCCGTGGTATTTGCAATTGCTGAGCCACTCTTGGGATTCCACAGGAAAATGATGGTTTCCTTTCCCCTCTGAAGGCAGTTGCATTGTCGTTTCCTTTGCTTTGCTTGAGTCCAATACTCCTCTTCCATCTTTCTGCCTTCCAACATTTTTGAAATGGCTTCTGTGCTATATACTTGTGTTCTCAGTGATCTTGTTTGTTAATAATACCTTTAAAAAAATTCAGTCTTTGGTGCCACTTTCAGAGGAAGAGGACATATGAACATGCAATGAGACCGGCAAGATTAATTAGAATTATATATTTGTCTGCCTATTTCATCCTTCATGATTGCAAACTTCTTCGATATTTATTTCTGTTTCATTTTTCTGCTGATCTTTTTAAAATATATATATTGACCAAATGTTCCCTGCTATGAAATTTTTAAAATCATAAATATTTTTATTCTGCTATCATTAGACTCTATTTTTCTGCCAACACCTAAAATGTGTCAGTGTCCTACCCCTCAGCAGGATAAGGCAAAGCATAATTTTACTGCCTGCAACCCCTTTGTTTGATTGAAATCTTATTTTTGAAAAGGAGGCATTTTAAAATCTTTTAACTTTATTGTTTCTTATAAAAGGTGTTTTAATTGTATTTCTGAACCCTGTTAATATAGCCCTTATTTAGACATTCATGTTTTAGTTTTCACGAGTGGCTAATACCATTTATTATGTCTTCCTTACACTTGAGATATTTAGGCATTACTCAACTGGCTGAAGTACAATAGCCCACCTTATCCATGGTTTTGCTTTTCACGGTTTCAGTGACCTGTGGTCTGTTGTGATCCAAAAATATTAAATGGAAAATTCCAGAAATAAGCAATTCATTATTTTTAAATTGCACGCCATTCTGAGTAGCATGATGAAGTTTCTTGCTATCCTGTTCCGTCCCATCCAGACATGAATGATCCTTTTGTCCAGTAGCATATCCACACTGTATACACTACCCAACCATTAGTCACTTAGTAGCCATCTCTGTTATCAGATCCACTATTGCAGTACTTGTGTTCAACTAACGTTTGTTTTACTTAATAAGGGTCCCAAAGCGCAAGAGTAGTGATACTGGCAATCTATTACAGTATGTTGTTATAATTCTTCTATTTTATTATTAGTTACTGTTGTTAATCTCTTACTGTGCCGAATTTATAAATTAAACTTTATCAAAGATGTGTGTGCATAGGAAAAAACATAGTATATATAGGGGCCAATACTATCTAAGGTTTCAGGCATCCACCGGGGGTCTTGGAACGTATTCCCTGTGGATAAGGGGGGGCTACTATACTTCTATGAGATTGTTTTTTTCAGGCAGGGGTACGTGGACAGGCTAATTCTGAATTCCTATGACGGTGTCTCTTTTGCCCTCATATGTAAACATCACATAATTTTACTGCGAGGTAGATTCATAGACAGTCTCCCTTAAAATTCTATGTGCTTTAAGCTCCACTGGACCATCTAGGATATGTGAATGGGCTTCAGGAAGTTTCTGAACCAACTCCTTGTGTGAATGAGTACATATACATTTTTCCAGAGAAAGGGCCCATAATCAGATTGTCAAAGGTAATCATTTCTACAAAACTTTATTTATAAACTTTGTACCAGTGTATTCTAGTATTTAGTATTATCAAAGTTTTTTTTTTCCTTTGCTGATAACTTGCCTGGAAGCTTGTAGGAATTATACTTAATGTTTTAATTTCAGAAATTTCACCCTGGTATGTCTATGTGTTTTTCTTTTTCCATTAACTTTGCCAGGTACTTGAAGAGTTCTTTTAGCCTGAAGACTTTAGCCTTCTGTAAACCCTGGGAATTTTTTTTCTGTTATTTCTTTATATAATGCACTTTCTCCATCATCTTTGTTTTCTTCTTCTGAGAAGGAGAAAGATCCTTCCTTCTCTTTCTTCCTCTAAAAACTCTTCTTTTTGCATTATATTTAATCACTTTACCCTTTACCTGAAGGATTTGAAAACAGTGGAGTTGTTAAGGTAATTCTCTCCTAAAGTGAGGTGGGTTTTTTTGTTTTGTTTTGTTTCCATTTTTAAAAAAATTCCCCCGTTCTTGTAGCAAACTGAGTTTAACTGAAACAGTACGCACTCTATCTGGCACAACTACATATGTAGGAATTGTGCTATTTTCATAACGGTACTCATTTTCTAAAAATGCCAGATATTCTAGGGGAATATAGGAGCAGTTTTAAAGATCAGTTCATTGTGGTAGAATTATGATGGCCTGCAGGGGTGTGAAGCATATTCTTTCCCTTTCTCTACCCTGCCCATCCTTTAACAGTCCACTGTTTTGATAATTGAGTAATTCCCCCTGCTTTATTTACTCTATACTTAGCTGGAATCCAAGGCCTGAGTGAGTCTCCTGAAATCTTGTTTTACCCCTGCTACATGCATAGACTAGCCTGCCTCTAGTTTCCTATGCTCAAGTGTTAGGGATTTTCCCGGAATTTTCTTGGCACACACTTGCTGGAAGGTTACAACTGTTGTTTCATTATTGAATTGGAGACTGATTCACACTGATTATTCTTCACACAGATGCCATCTGATTCATTTTTTTTAATTTCTGAAGACTTTCTGTTTCACTTTTGGCATTATTATGCATTTTTCATGTTAGTTTAGGGTTTTTTCTTCATTTAATAGGTTTTGGGAAGGTTTGGAAAGTAAATACTTGGACTCAAATCACCATCTCAAAATTTAAATCTAAAGTCACCTTCTAAAATGCTGTTTTTTGGAATAATAATGCACTCTTACTCCATACCCCCTACCATTCCCTAAATGTTACCATGCTCAAAACATTTTCCCCCAAATAATGAAATCCAAGAAATCTTGCATTTAATAGATCCCTAAATCTAGCCACTACCCATTTCTCCAACACAGAAGCCATCTGTTTCAACTAAACAAGTCAGTTCATTGTTTCCCAGATAGCCCTATCTTTGATACTTTATTTGTGCTACTCTCATGTCCAACATGTCCTCTTCCATCTTCCCCTGTATAGATGTTAAAGAACTGGTTAGACACCCAGGAGGCTACTTTAAGATCTGACTCAATGAAGGAGTTGATAAAATAAAGTCTCTTTCATTTGATTGGCAGTTAAAACCTTGATGAAATTAGAAGGCTCTACTGGTAAGTGAAAGTTCTCTTACCCTTCAAAGCTGTCAATAAATTTCAAGAATACAAAGGACTGTATCAATACCTAGGAGCTATTTAGATAGACACAAAGCCTAGAGCTTTGAGTTTTGTGGCATAAACTGATATAAATAGTAACGTCTACTTGATTACATGGATGGGTCAAGAAGCACCAACCAACCAACCAACCCAGAACTCATGAACCAAACTCCCATGAGCTTAGACAAACTTCACTGGATACAGCTCATTTCTATGTGGAAAAACTGCTGACACTTTAGTTTTTAACCTAATTTACTTAAAAGCAAGCAAACAAACAAACATAACAAAACACGGAGGTTTTGTTACCCACTGGTCACAAACACAGATTCTTTTACCTGTCACGCAAGAGAGAAACCAAAATAAAAATAGGAATGCCAGGCTTATGGCAAGGAAAGAGTTTATTGAAAGGCAGCCAGACGAGGAGATGGGAGTTTGTTAGAACTCAGATCCACCTCCTCAAAGGAAAAAAAGGTAGGTGGGGTTTTTATTTGAGATTTTCAATAGGGGATCGGGAGCATGTGGCCTTGCAAGTCAGTGCTTTCCCACCAGCATGCATTTGGCCTTGTGAGGCAGCTCGCAGGGAGGAGGATGGTGAGATAAGGGAATCCAGAGTTGGGTATTCTTGGTTGTCTGCCTCCATGGTGGATGGTGGATCCTGGTGCCAGGAAGCCCAGGAGTTGGGGGTCTCAGAAGCTTCAGCTTCTTGATAGTCTTTGGATATCAGTTTCCCTGTAATAAAATTTCAAAGGACCCCTAACTACCCAAAATGTTAGCATGAGGCCACCAGGGCTCTTGTAACTTTCATTTGCCTTGTGAAGTTCAGGGATACAAAGGTTTAAAAAACTGATATTTACATATGATTGTACCTTAGAGAAGCAGGGAAAGGGGATGTGTGCTTTTGGTTTTAACCCCATATGTGCCGGGTTTAATGTAAGGGAACTTATATCAGGGCAAGTATCAGTTTTTTTAGGTGCCATGATGAGTAAAGTGCTAGTAGAGCATTACAAAATTATCATTCTTTCCCTCTTGCAAAATTCCAAATTAATCTATGCAACTTCCCCTGGGCTCCTTGATGATAAAACTCTAATGGAATATGGTAAGAAGGAAACACATGGAAAATTCCAAATATGCCATACTTTATTGAATCTATAGCACCATGAATTTCAGAGATATTTAAAAGTAAAATAAATATGGCAATGGTAAGATGGTATTTTTGTAGGATAATTTTCTACTTTTAAAATATGATGTGGAAAAATGAGCATTTTATAGAGTTAGTGAGTCCAGGGTGTCCCAGTTGTCACCAAGGAGCACTGTTGTCAGAGCCTTCATAATAGTGTCCCTGCTTCCTTGTTGAATGCCTTTTAACTTTTCAATAAAATACCTAAAGTTGAACTCAGTTGATATTCCTATAATGGACTCATTTTTTAGAAGACTACTTAAGCTGCTTTTAATCACTTTGATCTGAAACTGAGAGAAATTGGAGAGTAAATTTAATGTAAGATAATGTCAAGCATCTGCTAAACCATTTGGAATTTCTTTCCAAACAGGATGTGGATGTGGTTACAGCTGCTATTTAAGAAATAAAGGTAAAAAGTAACATTGCTCTACATTTGATACTACCATTAAAAGAAAAACATTTGCAATCGTATCCGAAGTGTACCTAATGTTAGGTAGGAACTACGCTTGACTATTTTGCTTATTAATGCATTCAGGCAACTCAGAATTTAAATAAAACCCAAGGCACCAAATTTGGAAGAAGCACTGCATAGTAAGATATGTATGGTAGGCTATAGGGTTAGAGATGCTTTTTAAATTATTACCTTTAATTAGCTTCTTTGTTTTGTTATTTTTTGGTGTGGTATACTAACTTTAGGGGTTTCTTCCTTATTTATTGAGGAATAATTGGCCAATATGATTGTATTGTTTACATTGTACAATGTGATATGATATATACACATAATAAAATGATTGAGGTAATGAATGCATTAATTATCTAGCTTTAGTTTTGATCTAGGAAACATACATGACATTAGTAAATCTTATTGTAAGTTAAAACAAATGAGTCATTGAGACATGCTTAAAAGTTCAAATTCTTTGTAAAATAAGACTTTAAAAAAAACTGCAACAGACATTATACATGACATATTTGGTGACAAAATAAAATCTGCTAAGCTGTATTTATTTTAAATCAATGGCATGGAAGATAATGGGTAGTAGTAGAAATCAAAGAATTGATAGACAAATAAAAATTAAAGGAATCATGATTTTAACGTGGATGACTTCAAATACAGTATTTAAGTTAGGAAATTAAGATGTCACATAGAACATATTTCTGCAATTTTAAATAGATTACTCAAAATATTTAAGAGAAACTAGGACTTACTCTTTGCCACAAATGTCAATAAACTCAACTCTAATTGTATTTTATTGCTTCTGAGATAAGTTTCTCTCTCTCTCTATTCTGCCTATTACCCTTAGGTCTTAACCTCCTGGTATTTTGTGGTTCATATAAGTTTTTGGAGTTTTTTTTCTACTTTTGTAAAAAATGCCATTGGAATCTTGATAGGGATTCCATGGAATCTATAGATGGGTTTTGGTAGTATTGACATTTTAACAATGTTAGTTCTTCCAATCCGTGAACATGGGATACCTTTCCATTTATTTGTGTCTTCTTCAATTTCTTTCATCAATGTCATGTAGTTTTCGGAGTAGAGATCTTTCACCTCCTTGGTTACATTTATTCCTAAGTATTTTAGTGTTTTGTTGCTATTGTAGATGGAAATGATTTCTTTATTTCTTTTTCAGAAAATTCATTAGTATATATAAATGCTACTGATTTTTGTATGTTAATTTTGTATCCTGCAGCTTTACTGAATTTCGTGATTAGTTGTAACACTCTTTTGATTGAGTCTTTAGTGTTTTCCAAATATAAAATCATGCCTTCTCCAAATAGAGAAAGTTTTTCTTCTTCCTTTCCGATTCTAATGTCTTTTATTTTTTTTTCTTCACTGATTGCCCTGGCTAGGACTTCCAGTACTGTGTTGAATAGTAGTGTTGAGAGTGGGCACCTTTATCTTGTTCCTGTTCTTAGAGAAAAAGCTTTCAACTTCTCACCATTTAGTATAATGTTAGCTGTGGGCTTGTCATATATGACGTTTATTATGTTGAGATGTGTCCCTTCTATTCCTAATTTGCAAAGTGTTTTTATCATGAATGGATGTTAAATTTGTCAAGTGCTTTTTCTTCTTCTATTGAGATTATCGTATGACTATTTTCTTTCATTCTATTAATGCTATGTTTCACATTGATCAATTTGCATATGTTGCATCCCAGAGATATGTCCCACTTTATCATGGTGAATGATGTGATCTTGATTTAACTTGTAGTATATCTCCTGGAATATTTTTCCTCTGATTTTATTTTCTTCTTTTTTAAATTTGATTGTCTTATCATGTGGAATGCTTATTGAAAGATAGTTAAGTCTCTAAATATTACCATATCCCCAAACACAATAGTATCCTCATCACATATACAGAAAATCTTTACATGACAGAAATAACCAGTATTCAAGCTTTTATCAAGATAGCCTTGGCCTTAGCATTTCCCTCAGCTTGATAGTCCCTTCCTTACAGTCGAATTTCAAATAAAAGGTATGTATATTTAAATTTAAGAGATTTTGAAAAAATTACTCTAATTGGAGCACTAGTTTATTTCCTTACTCATAGTGTCTGAGAATAAAGGTTCACCACATCTTTATCAACACTGAGTATTATAATTTTCTACATTAGTAAACTCTTTTCCTTGTGAATTTTTACTTTTTTGGCTAACTTACTCATCTTTTTCTTATGCCAAGATTATATATAAAATTTACTTGTGTTTTCTTTGGGGGCATTAATGTTTCCTTTTTTTACATTTAAATATTTGATCCAAATGTAAGTGTGGTGTTTGAAATTAAGTAGTGGTAATTTTCCAAGTAGCCAGTTGGTCCAACATAGCTTATTAAAAATATGCCACTTTGTCATAGGCTAAATACCTATAGGTACTTGAATATGTTTATAAATCATATGTTTTGTTTATTTGATCTCTCCTTCTCTGTATTTTTCATTTAAATATTTCTCATTTTCTTCAGCTTCTTCATTATTTGTTTTTATACCCAAATAAACTTTATTATTATTTTTGAGAATTTAATAGAATATACTATTGATATTTTTATTCAGATCACATTGAATTCATAGATTAGCTTAGGAATATTTGATTTTATTATCAAAACTAGTTTTTCTAGCCAATAATAAATCTGTGATTTTATTTATTACAGATTTATATGTTCCTTAGTAGGATTTTCTCTCTTTGCTATATATATGTTCAGCATATTTCCTGATCTAATTTTTCCTAGGTATCTGTTCTCCTTGTTTGCTAATATAAATAGAATATTTTTGTCTCGTTTTATGTTCTAATTCATTATTATTTGTATATAAGAAAGCTATTAATGGGGTCTTTCACAGAGAAAACTTTAATTTTGATAAAGTCAAATTTAATTATTCTTTTATGGTCATGGTTTTGGTGTTAAGTTTTGAAGATATTTGCCTATGTTAGCTTCAAAAGTTTTTTTTTTAAAGATTGGCACCTGAGCTAACAACTGTTGCCAATCTTTTTTTTCTTTCTGCTTTTTCCCTCCAAATCCCCCCAGTACATAGTTGTATATTCCAGTTGTGGGTCCTTGTAGTTGTGGCATGTGTGACGCCACCTCAGTGTGACCAGATGAGTAGTGCCATGTCAGCGCCCAGGATCCGAACCATCGAAACCCTGGGCCACCAAAGCTGAGCGCGCGAACTTAACCACTCAGCCATGGGGCTGACCCCTCAAAAGTTTTTAGTTGTTTTATAGTTTCACATTTTACATTTAGCTTTTGAAATATTTTGAATTAAATTTTGTATATGGTGTGAGACTTAGTTTGAGGTACTTTTTTTTGCCTATGGATATCTAATTGCTCCAACACCATTTGATGAAGAGGCTATCTGTCCTTCACTGAACTGTTTTTGCACCTTTTTGTTGTTGTTTTAAAATTTTGTGGTTTTGTTTCTTTGTGGATTTCTTTGCGATTTTGTATGTAAACCATCTGGTCACGTCCAAAGAGGAACAATTTTATTTCTTCCTTTCCCATTTGTATGCTTTTTATTTCCTGTTCTTGCTTATTGCACTGGCTAAGACTTATAGCACTATGTTGAAAAGCAAGGTTAAGAGCAGACATCCTTGTCTTGTTCGCCTTCTTAGCAGCGAAACATTGTCTTTCATAATTAAGTATGATGTTACCCATGGGTTTTTTTGTAGGTGTTCTTTAACAAGTTGAGGAAGTCCCCCTCAATTCCTAGTTTGCTAATAGTTTTTATCCTGAATGGAGATTGGATTTTGTCAAATGCTTTTTCGCATCACTTGATAGAATCATTTGATTTTTTTCGTCTTTACTTGTTGATATGGTAGATTACATTGACTAATTTTTATACATTGACCCAGCCGTGAATACTAACACCCACTTGATCATGGTGTACAGTTCTTTTTTACATTGCTGCATTCTATTTCCTAATATGTTGCTGAGGATTTTTTTGTTTAAGTTCATGATAGATATTAGTCTATAGTCTTCTTTTTTGTGCTTTGTCTGGTATTGTTATTAAGGTAATATTTGCATCATAAAATGGCTTGGGAAGTATCTCCTCCTCTTCTCTTTTCTGGAAGAGTGTATAAAATTGGTGTTAATTCTTCCCTTAAATGTTAGAATTCTCCAGCAAAACCATCTCATTCTGGATATTTCTCTTTAGAGAGCTTTTAAATCACAAATTGAAGTTCTTTAATGGTTATAGGACTATTCAGGTTGTCCGTTTCATCTTGCTTGAGTTTTGGTAGTTTACAGTTTTTGAGAAATGTGTTTTTCTTTTATGTTGTCGAATTTAGGAACATAATGTTTTTTGTAGTATTTCCTTGTTATCTTTTTCTAATGGCTGCAGAATCTGTAATGATATTCCCTGTTTTGTTTCTGATATTAATGATCTATGTATTCTCTTTTTATCTTTGTCAAAATGTCTAGAGGTTTATCAATTGTATTGATTTTTTTTCAAAGAACAAAGCTTTTTGTTTCATTGACTTTCTCTGTTTTCCTGTTTTTAATTTCATTGATTTCTAACCTTTATTTTTTTTCTTATTTCTGCTTGCTTTGTGCTTAATTTGCTCTTTTCTATTTTCTTGTGGTGTGATCTTAGATTATTGATTTGAGATGTTGGTTGTTGGTAGGAAAACTGATTTTTGACTGAACTGTGGACTTTGTGGGGGGAGGTTAAGTTATGAGACTCTGGATCTTATTTAAATCTGTTTCAGCAGGCCTCCAGCAGAGAAAGTGAGGTACCGTGTCATTACTGTCAAGTTTGGGGAGACAGTCCAGGTTTTCCACTTGGCCTCTGTTGACACCCCTGAGGAGTGGAAACCTCACTACCACTAAGCAGGTTTGGGAGTTCAGACTCTCCTCTAGGCATCTTTTGATACCACCCTAGCTGGGAGGGAGCAGTGTGCCTCATTACTGCTTCCCTCCACTTGCACTGAAGTGGGGTGGCCTACTTATCATTGAGTGGTATTAAAAGTCCTGACTCTCCACTAGGCCTCCTCTGACAAAACGCTAGTGAGGAGGGGAAAGGGCGCCTTGTTACTGCCACGTGGGAATAAAAGTCCTGGCTCCTCCTCCAGCCTTTTCTGACTCCACCGTGGTGGGGGTTAGAGGACTTAGGTTAGGATCCCTTGTTACATCCTAGCAAAGTTGGAATTCTTGTTTGGGGTGGGGCCACAGTTTTTTCTGTGGTATTTGGCTGTAGTAGAACAATTTTTGTCTAGAAGTTTTCTGTCTTTCTAGACTACCTTTTTTTTGGTCATTTAGCAAAAGAGACCTGGCTTTTTTTCTGAGACCATTGGTGTTTCTAGGTTGCCAGATTCTTTAGTACCCAGTCTGGAATATATGAGACAAAAAGAAAATCCAAAGCACTCAACACTATTGTTTCTTGAATCCTGAGGGCTGGAACCAGTCTCCTTCTCTTCATCTTTCAGAGTCTCCTTATATATGTTTTATATACATAGTGTCTAGGATTTTTAGCTGTATGGAGCAGGAGGACTAAGGACAAATATGTCTATTCCATCATTCCAGGAATGCAAGTCCAGATTTCTAAGAACTTTTTATCTTTTTAATTTTGCTAGTTGTGATTATGTCAAGATTTTCTACTTTGTTACCAATATCTTGCTATATTTAGTTTACTTGCTGCTTATTCATTTATTACTTCTGTCAGAATGTTGGCTTGAATTTTCACTTTGTTCTTGTTATAGAGGTCCATCATTTTATCATCTTGTTTTTAATGTCTTCTTTTCACTGGATGTATTTATTTAAATTCTTCTATACCTTGGCTGTTGTGAGTAATGCTGAAGTTAATATGTAAATGTAGATACGTCTTTCAAGATATGGAAGCAACTGTCCGTCAACAGATAAATGAATAAAGAAAATGGAATACACAATGGAATATTATTCAGCCATAAAAAAGAAGGAAATCTTGCATTTTGCAACAACATGGTTGAACCTGGGCGGCATTATGCCAAGTGAAATAAGCCAAACAGAGAAAGAAATACCGTATGGTATCACTTGTATGTGAAATATAAAGAGAAAAAATAAGCTGAATTCATAG
The DNA here is from genome assembly GCF_037783145.1 of Equus przewalskii. NCBI lineage: Eukaryota > Metazoa > Chordata > Mammalia > Perissodactyla > Equidae > Equus > Equus przewalskii. The sequence goes on from NC_091863.1 coordinate 22,297,091, forward strand.
AAACAGAGAGTAAAATGGTGGTTGCCAGTGGTTGGGGAGTAGGGGAAATGGGGAGATGTTGACCAAAGGGTAAAACTGGCAACTAGAAGAATAAGTTATAAAGATCTAATGTACAGCATAGTGACTACAGTTAATAATACTGTGTTGTATACTTAAAATTTACTAAGAGAGTAGATCTTAAGCATTCTAATCAAGCAAAAATGAGAACTATGTGAGTAATGGCTATGTTAATTTACTTGATTGTGGTAAATATTTCACAAGGTATATGTATTTCAAATCATCACATTGTATACTATAAATATATACAATTTTATTTGTTAATTATAGCTCAGTCAAACTGAAAAAATTTCTATAGTGCAAATCATTTATTCTAGGGACTTTGTTTGGCTGGTTACTTCATAATTTTTGTTCCTCTGTCTTTTTTCCCTGTCTGTTTTTGTCAAAATATGCTCCTGTGTTTCTCTGTTTTTCTGCATTTTTGCATATTTATCATGATATTTCTTTTTATCTTACCCATAAGATGGGAAGCTCCATGAACACCATATATTTGCTCTAGTTTAATGTGTGTGAATTATCTTTTGTTTCTTTATGAATATATCTGAGACCTGCTTGTCTCAAGAGTTTCTATATGAGAGCTGTATACTAAGTGTATTATTCACATTTTTGTTTTCTAATCCAATTACCTTTCAGAACTGTTGGTGGCTGGAGAAAGAGGGAACAGAACCTTCCAGAAATTGGTATAGGTCTTGAGTGTGTCAATTTCTTGTTGGCCTTAGCAAGTAATGGTGTTGGGGGTTGTGGGGAGTTTAATATTTTAATGCATGAAATCTCTGAAGAAACATAATTTATAGGGTTGTATTATATTTGTTGATTTCATTAGGTCCAAGGAAGGTAGAGTAGATATTCTGGAACTTTTATAGACAGGATTTCCTTCTTTCTTTAACTCAAAAGAGAGTAAGTTAATTTGTAAAATGATTTAGTGTTCTTTTAATTAGCTCAGCCAGTTGGTAGCTCTAAGAACGCTTGTGTGAGAGTACTCCTCACATGCTTTAAATTGTTCCTTCAAATCTGTGCAGAGCCTTGGGAACTTTGCTTTAGATAGAGACAGTTACCTTAAGTTCTCATGCCCCATGCTTCATCAGCTCCTCTCCTGAAATTGTGTTAATTCTCTTCTCAACCAGTGGAGGTAAAAATAGGTGAAATCTGTCAGGAATATTCTCTGAAATTTGGAAATTGGGAAAAGATATTACTGGGCTTGCCTTTCTATTGTCTGGGCTATTTTACAATTTGTAGGGCAGAGGTTAAATTGTAGATTTTTTTGTCTGGTAGAGATGAAAGTCATTTCTGTCCGTGGGAACAGATAACCCGTAAAGGTTTATGGCCCTGTTAGACATTAACCAGTTTTGTTCAACATTTTAGCTTTACCATTTCTTTGTTAAATTGCCCATATACCTAACTTTTCAATTGCTTTTTGGGCTTTTTTTTTTTCCATCCTACTGATTTCCCCACTAATTAATAAATTATACCTTTGACATTATTAATTTTATATTTGCTTTAGATTCATGATTTTACCTTTTTGAAAATTATACTTTAACCATTTTGGAGGTTTCACTGAGATGCCCCAGTGGACTCTCCTGATGGAGCCAGGTAAACTAAACTTTGTGGGCTGGTTAAGCTCAAGCTGGTATTCTCCTAGCAACTGGAGTGAATTCAGAATGACAATTGAACTTTCACTTAGGCAACCTCTCTGTTTTTCTAAGTTGCTTTCTTTTCCTTTCTACTGATTTTGTGTTTTTATGTTTGTTTTTGTTTGCATGCAGCTGATGTTATTTTAACTTGGTGGCTGCAATGATTGGAAATTTGGTCTTATGGTCTGGCCATTTGATGATATCTGTCAGATGTTTTCTACAGTAAGAGAGATGACAGAGAATACAGTTTGTTAATCTTTTTGGGTTTTTGTCTATTTATGAGCTTAAGTCAATTAAGAATTTTGTATCCATTAGAAAGAAAAAAGCTCTCTCAGATTTTAGCTGGGGAGTTCTTGTGTTTAATGTTGACCTGTGGCTGAAGTTGTGGAACAGCCAATGCTTAAGTCCCTTAGTCAGCCCTCTGCATCCACCCACAGGTTCCTCGTGGGCCAGTGGGTTCCACGCCTGCCCTCAGGTTGTAAACATAGTACATGATCCACGGTTGGTTGAATCCACAGGTGCGGAACTTGTGGATACAGCGGGCAAACTATACACACTGCTATGAGGTTAAAATACACATATCATATATTTTTACCTTTGCCCAATTCCCATTCATTTACAGAGACTCATTTCTGCTCTGCCTCTTGACTGATGCCACTATGTCTGACAGCAAAAGTCGTTCTGTGGTCTTTAATACTCCTTCCTCTAAATAACATCTAAATAGTTGTTGATTATCAAAACTGTCCTGCTGAAGTGATATGTAGATGTTCTGGTGTAAATTTCTCTGTTTTTTCCTCTAGGATGGAGTCCTAGAAATGAAATAAGTGAGATTTACAGAGTTCTTTTTTTTTATGTTCAAGTCTTTAATCCATTTTGAGTTAATTTTTGTGCGTGCTGTAAGATACTGGTGGAGTGTCATTCCTTTGTAGATGGCTGTCCAGTGTTCCCAACACCATTCATGGAAGACGCTGTCCTTTCTGCATTGTATATTCTTGGCTTCTTTATTGTAAATTAATTGACCATGTATGTGTGGGTTTATTTTTGGGGTCTCTGTTCTATTCCATTGATCTGTGTGTTTGTTTTTATGCCAATACCATTCTGTTTTAATTACTATACCTTTGTAATATAGTTTGAATCAGGGAGCATGATGCCTTCAGGTTTGTTCTTCCTTCTCAAGATTGCTTTGTATGTTTGGGGCCTTTTATGGTTCCATAGAAATTTTAGCATTATTTGTTCTGTTTCTGTGAAAAATGCCATTGGAATTTTGATAGGGATTGCATTAAATATTTAGATTGCTTTGGGTAGTATGGACATTTTAACAATATTGATTCTTCCAATCCATGAGCATGGAATATCTTTTCATTTATTTGAGTCTTCTTTAGTTTCTTTCATTAATGTCTTGTAGTTTTCAATATACAGGATTTTTCCCCTCCTTGGTTAAATTTATTCCTAGGTCTTTTATTCTTTCTGCTTTAAATTGTAAAGGGGATTGTTTTCTTCATTTCTATTTCTAATAGTTTGTTATTATTGTATAAAAATGCAACAGATTTTTGTGTATTGATTTTGTATCCTGCAGCTTTACTGAATTCATTTATTAGTTCTAACAGTTTTTCAATGGAGTCTTTAGGGTTTTCTATATATAATATTATGTCATCTGCAAATAATGACTGTTTTACTTTTTCAATTTGGGTGCCATTTACTTCTTTTTCTTGCCTAATTGCTCTGGCTAGGACTTCTAATACTATGTTGAATAAAAGTGGCAAGAGTGGGCATCCTTGTCTTGTTATTGATGTTAGAGGAAAAGCTTTCAGCTTTTTAGGTTGAATGTGATGTTAGCTGTGGGCTTGTCATATATGGCCTTTATTATGTTGAAGTATGTTCCCTCTATACCCACTTTGTTGAGAGTTTTTATCATACATAGATGTTGAATTTTGTCAAATGCTTTTTATGCATCTATTTGAGATGATCATATGATTTTTGTCCTTCATTTTGTTAATGTGATGTATGACATTGACTCATTTGCAGATGTTGAACTATTCTTGCATCCCTGGATAAATCCCACTTGATCATGCTGTATAATCCTTATATTGTTGAATTCTGTTTGCTAATATTTTCTTGAGGATTTTTCCATCTATATTCATCAGGGATATTGGCCTGTAATTTTCTTATCTTGTGGTAACCTTGTCTGCTTTTGATATCAGGGTAATGCTGGCCTCATAAAATGAGTTTGGAAGCATTCCTTCCCCTTTTACTCGGAAGAGTTTGAGAAGGATTGGTATTAATTATTCGAATGTTTGGTAGAATTCACCAGTGAAGCATTCCGGTCCTGGCCTTTTGTTTGTTGGGAGGTTTTTGATTACGGATTCAATGTCCTGACTAGTAATCGGTCTATTCAGATTTTCTGTTTCATCATGATTCAGTTTTGGAAGGTTGTATATTTCTAGGAATTTATCCATTTCTTCTATGTTGTCCAATTTGTTGGCATATAATTATTCATAGTAGTCTCTTCTGATCTTTTGTATTTCTGTGGTATCAGTTGTAATATCTTCTCTTTCATTTCTGATTTTATTTGAGCCCTTTCTCTTTTTCTCTTGGTGAATCCAGCTAAAGGTTTGTCAAATTAGTTTATCTTTTCAAAGAACCAGCTCTTAGTTTCATTGATCTTTTCCCATCTTTTTAGTGTATATTTTATTTATTTCTGCTCTAATCTTTGTTATTTTTTTTTTCTGCTAACTTTGGGCTGCGTCTGTTCTTTTGTAGTTCCTTGAGGTATAAAGTTAGGTTGTTTATTTGAGACTTTTCTTGTTTCTTGAGGTAGGCATTTATTGCTGTAAACTTCCCTCTTAGAGCTATTTTTGCTGCATCTCACAAATGTTTGTGTGTTATATTTCCACTTTAGTTTGTCTCAAGGTATTTTTTGATTTCTTCTTTGACCCATTGGTTGTTCAGTAGCATGTTGTTTAATCTCCACATATTTGTGAATTTTCGAGTTTTCTTTGTGTAATTAATTTCTAGTCTTATACCATTTTGGTCGGAAAAGACGCATGATATGATTTCAGTCCTATTAAATTTATCAATACTTGTTTTGTGGCCTAAAATATGATCTTATCCTGGAAAATGTTCCATGTGCACTTGAGAAGAAGGTGTATTCTGTTGCTTTTGGATAGAATGTTCTTTATATATCTGTTAAATATAAATATTTGTATATCTATTAAATATCTCTCTCTATATATATCTGTTAAATATAAATATATATATATATCTGTTAAATATAATAAAATGTCCTTTAAAACCAATGTTTCCTTATTTGGTAAGTGGCATACTAAAGTCCCCTACTTTTATTGTACTGATGTCTGTTTCTCTCTGTAGGTCTGTTAATATTTGCTTTATATGTTTAGCTGCTCCTATTTTGGGTACATAATATTTACAAATGTTATATCCCCATCCTTGTCTCTTATTACAGTCTTTGTTTTAAAGTCTGTTATGTCTGATATAAGTATAGCTACTCCAGCTTTAATTTGGTTTCCATTTGCATGGAATATCTTTTTCCATCCCTTCATTTTCAGTCTGTGTGTGTCTTTACATCTAAAGTGAATCTCTTGTGGGCGGCATATAGATGGGTCTTTCTTTTTTTTTTATTATTCATTCAGCTGTTCTGTGCCTTTTGATTGGAAAATTTAGTCCTTTTACATTTAAAGTAATTATTGATATGTATGCATTGCCATTTTTTTACTTGTTTTCTGGCTGATTGTAGTTCCTCTCTGGTTTTTTTTTTTTCTTGTCTTGGTCTCTTCCTTTGTGGTTTGATGACTCTCTTTAGTGGTATACTTGTTTATTTGTGTATTTACTGTAGGTTTTTGCTTTGTGGTTATCATAAGGCTTACATGTAACAACTTGTATCTACAACGGTCTATTTTAAGTTGATAACAACTTAAGTTTGCTCCAATTCTAAAGCTCAACATTTTTACTTTCCCTCCCATTTTTTATGTTTTTGATGTCACATTTTACATCTTTTAATCTTCTGTATCTCTTAACTAATTATTGTAATCAGTTGTTTTTACTATTTTTGTCTTTTAACCTTCATACTACCTTTGTAAGTGGTTAGTCTACTAACTTTACTATATATTAACCTTTCCAGTAAGATTTGTTCTTTCATGTTTTCTTGTTACTAATTACCACCCTTTCTTTTCAGCATAAAGAAGTCCCTTTAACTTGTAAGTCCAGTTTAGTGGTGATGAACTCCTTTAGCTTTTGCTTGTCTGGAAGACCCTTTATCTCTCCTTTAATTCTGAATGATAATTTGCAGGATAGAGTATTCTTGGTTGGAAGTTTTTTTTCCAGCACTTTGCAGGTGAGAAGGGAGTGGCATAGTATAGCCAAAGTTTCTGCTGAAAAATCTGCTGATAGTCTTACAGCCATTCACTGGTACATAACAAGTTGCTTTTCTCTTGCTGCTTTGAATATTCTTTCCTTGTCTTTAACTTTTGACATTTTAATTATAATCTGTCTTGGCGTGGGTCCCTTTGAGTTCATCTTATTTTGAACTCCCTAGGCTTCCTGGATCTGGATGTCAGTTTCCTTACCCACATTAGGGAAGTTTTCAGCCATTATTTCTTCAAATAAGGTTTCTACCTCTTTCGCACTCTCTCTTCTCCTTCTGGGAGCTTTAGCATGCAAATGTTAGTGCATTTGATGTTCCATAAATCTCTTAAGATATCTTCATGTTTTTCTTTTTGTTGCTCTGATTGGGTGAGTTTTACTACCTTGTCTTTGAGTTGACTGATCCTTTATTCTGCTTCATCTAGTCTGCTGTTGAACCCCTCTACTGTATTTTTCAGTTCAGTTGTTGTATTCTTCAGCTCCGTGACTTCTATTTGGTACTTTCTTATATTTTCCATCTCTTTGTTGAAGTTCTCACTGTGTTCATTGATTCTTCTTCCCAGTTTGGTGAGCATCGTTATGACCATTACTTTGAACTCTTTATCAGGTAAATTACTTATCTTCATTTCATTAAGGTTTTTTTTCTGATGTTTTATCATGTTATGTCATTTGGAACATATTCCTTTGTTTCTTCATTTTCTTTGACTCTCTGTCTTGGTTTCTGTACAGTGGATGAAACAACCACTTCTCCTAGTCTTGAAGGAGATGAACCTTGTCATTCAATCCTTCCCTAGCTCTTGGTTGTCTCTCAGACCTTTGTGCTTGTCCAAGCAGCCTATTATATTTTTAATAGCTCCCAGTGGCTGAGGATGTGCCAAGACCTGTCAGTATCCTTAAGAGGAGGATCTCAGCCCCTAGATTCAGCCTGATTGGAAGCCAGACTCTCAGGCAGCAGGTGTTAAAAGTATGTAAATATATACAGTCCTGTGGGACTGCAAGCTTAAACCCTGCCAGCCACCAAAGCCATGTGGTCTGGGCAGTAATTGTAAAACTCAGGGCTCTAGACAAGTGTATAAGTTCTTTTGCAGAAGAAGAGTGGTAAGATGGTGTCCAAAGCCTACATTCCTTGAGAGCGGCCCTGTAGGCCCCTAGATATGTGCCAAACCTGAACCCTGACCTTCAGGCTGAAGCTCCAGGACAAGCAATGAGGCATTCTTCACAGACAGCCTTGGAGAGTGTGCCTTAGTCTGCTGTCTGTGCAGTGCCCTGAGGGTGGTAGCCTGCCAAGAACTGTCTCTCTAATTGCCATAGTGCCATGGGACCCAGGAATGGAAGCCCCCGTGGCCACCAGAGCCAGGCAATCAAGGGGTGTCCCTTGGGCAGCAGCCACAAAAACCAGGCACTAGACATGAAATCTAGGACACCAGACATGTGTAAAGCTCCTTTCCAGGAGACACTGGTGCTCTGGAGTGAGGCAGAGGGAGAGTGAGAAGATAGTCCCTGCCCTCCAAGATCTCTGGAAAGCTTTACAGTCAGCCCTTAGATGTGTGTTTAATTAGAAGCCTTCCCCTCAGGCCACAGCCATGATGATTAACTAATAGGTCTCCTTCACAGAAAGTCAGAGCTCCTGGGTCTGTTGCCTCTTGCTGTGCACTGGGAGTGGTAGCTGTTTAAGAGCTCTTTTTCTGTTGGTTGCAGTCTTGTTGGGCCCATAAACATAAGCCTTGCTGGCCTCCAGAACTAGGTGGTCAGGAGGCATCCCCTGGCTGGCAGCCGCAAAAATCGGGGCACCAGACAAGTGTAAAAGCTCCCGTCTGGGAGATACTGGTGCTCTGTAGCATGGCAAAGGGAGAGCAAGAAGATGCAGCCTGCCAGTCTCCATCCCCAGAGGGTGTTCGAGCAGGCTCCTAGATATGTGTGGTAAACTAGATACCTGCCCCTCAGACCGATGCTTTAATATAAGCAGGTATGCCTCCTTCATTCTAAGTCTGGGCATGATCAGCTGCTTCTGAGCTGGGCCCTGGGGTGCGTCAGAGCACAGGAATATTTTAAGAGCTATTTCTCATATCACTACAGTTATGTAGGTCTCAAGACATGAGCAATGTTGGTTTTCAAATTCAGATGCTTTGGGAGCTCATCTCTCAGGTGCAGGTCTTAAAAGTTGAGGTGCCTGATGTGAGGTTCAAACCCTTCGCTCCTCAGAAGAAGCTCTGGGTTTTGAGTCTTCCCCCAGTTGTATATCGCTGCACCAGAGGTGGGGTTTATAATGAGATTGTGTCCCAGCCTCTCCTACTCACTTCAATGTAGCTTTCCTCTCTTACCCAACGTATAGTTGTCGCTTAGCCAGCCTTTAGGTTTTTTAAAGTGGAAATCATTCCATATGTATCTGTAGACTCAGTGTGTCCATGGGAGGAGGTGAGTTCAGGATCCTCTTACGTCACCCTCTTGAATTAGAACCTCATTTCTCGTTCATTATGTGTAAGATAAAAGAATTTACTACATCATTCATATTTAAATGCTATTAATAAAACCACATCAATATTAAGTAATTCTTTCTAGTGCTAACACTTAGTAGTAAGCTAAGGTTACAGAAACACTATAATAATCCAATGCAGGATCAATAGTTATATTTTGAAATAATGGGTTTTAAGTAAAACAGAATCTAAATGAACCTATTTCTAAAGGATTTGAATTAGGATGTTTTAAAATGGGTTATTTTTAGAAAGAAAGAAGACATAAAAAATGGAAGAATGAAAGGAAAAAGGAGGGGATAGAGAAGAAGAGAAAACTATAATAAAACTATTTCTTTCTATAAAATAATCTGTTCTGGCTTGACTGCACAAAGAGTATTGTAAAATTATAAGTGCCATATTTGCCAAGGGACATTGAAAACCTGGAATACATTCAAAGGTAAGTGACTGGATGTCATACTCCTGAATTTCTGCCCTTGATTGCCTTAGAACTGTACCTAGATTTAAATCTGGCAGTGTAGTTTAGTAGCCATACTCCTGTGGATGGTGAAACCTAGAAGAATAATATAATCTCCACACCTAAATTTTGTTGGTGAATTTCAAGGCAGAGTAAATTATCCAATTTTACTCATAGTATGTGGCTTTATATTTCATTTAACTGTTCAGCCTCTCTGTGATTAATTACATAAACACTACCAGTTCAGTGTCCCCCAAGATATAATATGCATTATATGACATTAAAAGCTCTGACTATAAGAATATTTTGAAATACCATATGGACTAACCAAGCTCAAACCTTCTACTTTACTGTATTATTTCTCTGGGCCTTTACTCTGATTAATTACATGAACACTACCAGTTCAGTGTCCCCCAAGATATAATATGCATTATATGACATTAAAAGCTCTGACTATAAGAATATTTTGAAATACCATATGGACTAAACAAGCTCAAACCTTCTACTTTATTATTTCTCTGGGCCTTTACTCTGATAATCTATACAATGACTCTTTAAGAAGGGGGTGTGGTTTGCAGCATTTTCTACATTTGTATGATGATGAAACACGTTCTCTGGAGCATTTCTTAAGGCTGCTTTGCACAATCACTTCTCTAGTCCAGTCTTAACAGCGTTTTTAGTTTGTTCACACTTTTTAATAGCTCAATAACCCTTGATATTTTATTTACACATTTCTTTATATTTTGCCAATATTTTCCATTCCAATTGTATATCATCTCATTATTAGGTATTTTAAATTCGTTGAAGTTGGAACTGCCAAATCCAATTGAATTTTTTAGAATACAAACACTGATTTCATACCTCTTTTTTCTGCCACAACCACTCTGCTCTAGGTAAGAGGTAGAAAGTGGCCATGTTTGGCCAGATTAGGGGTAGGGAGTTTCAGTCAAGGTCAGCAGTTTTATGGGGCAGCAAACACAATCTCAAGTGGCCACAGGGTTTCAATCTGTGGCCCAAATTCCTTTCATAAATGCTGTCACCAGTTATCCCTGTGGCACTATATGCAAGTGCTAATGAGAATGCTTCTTAGAGTAGAATGTGATGAGGATCAAGGCTGCCCCAGGGAGGGAAGCCCAAGGCACCCTGCCCTACATACCAATCTATAACATCCTCTGGGAAGCATAGGACATCCTGGCTTAATCCAATCTGATTCTTATCTAAAGTTATAGGACCAGCCAATAACCAGACCCCACCTGCACTGATACCATTTTAACGATTTTTTTCATGATCTTTCCTTTGTCTTGTAAAGAAATAACTCACATACCTATGCCTTATAAATTTAGCCCTAACCCTCAACACATGGCCGCTCTTTACTGCCCATGGGTCCTGTCCCCATGCTACTACATGCTAGTCTCTGAATAAAAGAGCACTACTGCCAGACCTTGAGAGTCCAAGAAATCTTTCTTTTGACTCCTTGGCTCACAGAGCCTACATCAGAATGTATGTAAATGTAGGATGGAAGCCATACCTACTGGCTCGCACTCCTCTCTGACTTCACCTCCAAAATGAGCAGAGACAATACATAACAGAATATCACATATAGCCTGGACTAATCTTGATTGCACCTAAGATGGAAAAGAGGGCCCTGAGCCAGGGAGTTCTCTTCTATAGTGAGAAAGTCTCAGCAGGTAGCTGATCAACTCACATACCTGAAAGCCTTTATCATCTCATTAGTTTCCAATTGTCTGCTCCTCAGTGCTCTCACACATCATTTAGCTAAAGCCTCAGCTGGTCTTTGTCAGCTCTCATCAGGAGATCTGCATCCCAGTGATATCAAATCGATTTTATATCACAGAAGTCAAATTGTAAGTTTGCTTGGCCAGCATCTATGAACTACTTTATAATAACAGAAATTCAGCATTTCCAAAATCTGTGTTTTGAAAATGCTGCCAGGTGAAGGCCCATAACGGATTTAGGAAGGCCAATTAATTAGGATACTGTTTCATCTGTCAGGATTGTTTAGCAATATCCAAGTTAACAGCCGTGTGTTGCTTCCAGGTGTATTGCTCAATTTCCAAACTTCCTTGGTATTTTTAGAAGACTTTAAAGCATCTGTCCTCAACCTTGGCTTCACAGTAGAATCATCTGGGGAGCTTTTAAATATATGGCTGCCTAGGCTCCGCCTCCAGACGTACTGATTTAATTGATCTGGAGTGAACCCCAAGCATTGGTATTATTTGAAAACCTCCCCAGGTGGTTCTAGTTTGAAACCAGGGTAGAAAATCACTGGTTTATAATAACAGCAGTTGCTTTAACTTTTCTATGATTTATAATAAGCTTCTGCTGGGTCAATTAAAAAAGTGTTCCATCAAGAAAAAAAGAAATTAATATTTAATTGAGTGCTTTGGTCTTTTTTTAAAAAATCAATATGTTTCTTTACTGCATCTAGAAAATCCGTATTTTGAATACTCTCTCTTTAGCCTGGGCTGCTTTTTATCCTTAGTATAAGATGTTATGTTACCCTCAGAAGTGACATGTATGTTAAACAACTGCTGATTATTTATTGAGCATCTACTATAAGTAGGTTAGATTCTATGATAAAAATCAAGATAGTCAAAATATGTGTTAACCTCAAGACATATAATTTTATTAGTGAAGAAGGCATGGTTATCTGAAATACAAAAACTAGGTGATGCTTGTCAAACTAGAAATAGAGACCAGTATTTACTAACATAGCTAGCTAACAAACTGTTGAAATTCTTTCCCTCAGGCCTTGAGGGTGAAACACCCTCACAGGGATGAGGGGAGAGAAGCTCTAATCTAAACTACAGTAGATGAAGTAGGAAGAGACAAAATTGGCCTTATTATTCAAAGACCAGTGATTAGGGAACAGTTACAGACATAAGTGCCATTGGTAGATTGCAAAACTAGCACTAATTATTTCCTCTTCCTGTGTTCAGGCATTGTAATGCTGTTCTCCTTTAATGCTATATTTGGCCATGTGACTTGCCAGCTGTCAGTGTGCCAGCTCTGAGTCTCCCATATTTCTGCTTGCCTCTTAGGCCTCTGTTGTCACCATGGGAGCACGTCCAGGCTAGCCTGTTGGACAATGAGACATGTGGATGAGAGCAGTCGCCCCAGTGAAGTCACCCCGATGAATAGTCAGCTGAGTCCAGACGTGTAAGTACAGCCAAGCTCAACAGAGCCATCCAGCCAGCCCCCAGTTGACCCCTGTACATGTGAGCAGTACAGTCAGAAAGGTGAATAATTCAATGAGTAGAGTAAAGGAATGGTATGAATAAAAGCATATGTCTATTTTTTTTTCTCTCTCTAGGTTTTAAAATGTGAAAATTTTCCAGAATAAAAGCACCATTCTGTTGCTACCTTCCTGATACCTATTTCACCAATAGTTTTAGGAGTATTGCTGAGTATTCTGTAGAAATACATTTACCTTTGTATATTATCTGCCAGAGAACTACCTAAACCTTTTAAAAAGATAAAGCCTTGTTTTGAGACACACACTTTAAATATGCTTCATCACCCAGGAAAATGGGAGAGAAGATGAAGTATCTGACGTCTTCTTAGTCTAGGAGTTGTACTTGGAGAAAAAAAGGTAATAATACCTTCTAAACTTAATTTGCTCTTTCCTCCTCCAGGGTTTTCAAACGATGCCCAATTTCTCTTAGAAACAGCTCAAAACATCCAGGTTTATTAGAGTGTTGATGCTCTCAGGAATAGATCCACCCACACAGCCAGTACATTTTTGCAGAAACTTCAGGCAAAGTGATACTCAGTGAACCTTATGGAATTAATAAGGAGTATAGTATCAATAAAGAAGTTAAGGAGTAAAGACACAGAACTACCTAATTCACTCCCAGTGTTCTTTAAAGTTTGCCTTTGGACCTTCTCTGTATTCCTACTGCCTGTTGCCAATAGCAATTCATACTGTCTTCACACAGCAAATGCTTATCATACCACTGGATCGCAGAGGCATAGGATTGAGGATTAATCTTTATCTTTGGTTCATAACACACATTTATTGTTGGTCCAGGCATCACCCTCTTTTATTATTCACTTAGTTAGATATGCATATATTTGTATTTTTCTGTTTATTTATTTATGTTAATAATATATGAAGAACCCAAGAAATCCACTCAACATGAAAAACAGAACCTGGATAATAACTTACATTTATATATGTGATCCTATACAAACCATTCTCCTACCCACCTTTCACCTAATGGAATTGCCATCTGAATCCTGTGTTCATCATTTCCTTAGGTTAAATTGCATAGTTTTAAATTATCTTTATATATTCCCATAAAGTATATGCAAAAATATATAGACATAGTTATAGATATAGACATACAGGCTGTATATTGTCTTTTGGCATTTTTTAACTTAAAAATTTGGAGTTTCACATGTATCTTGCTGTAATTTGGTTATTTTAACTGCTGTACAATATTCTTTTATGTGAACATACACAGTTCATTCATCCATTCTCCTCTTGATGGATACTGGTTTGTTTCCAGGTTTTTGCTCTTGTGAACAGTGTTACTATGGAAGTTTTTACTTATGTCTCTGAATGTAAATGTATGAGTTTCTCTTGAGAGTGGAATTGTTGAGTCATAGGGACTGTGTATGTACAATTTTATGAGATAATGCCAAATGTGTTCCAAAGTAGTTGTACCAATTTAAACTCTCTCACTTGCAATCTATAAGTAATGCTGAGAATCTGTATTTGCTGCAACATGTGGATTTGTTAGCAATTTTTACTTGAATTTTTAACAATTCAAATGGAAAAAAATTACATATCGCTTTGATCTTGATTTGCATTTCATTTGTCTGAACACATATTTTTAAATTTATTAGGAAGTTCTTTATCATCTGTCAAATGCCTATTCTTTATTTCCCCTCATTTTTCTATTGCATTGTTTCTAGTTTCCTTAGCAATTTGTAGAAGATTCTTATATATCCCTAATATTTATTGTTTGTCATTTGTGTGATGACAAAGACATTCCCAGTTTGTAACTTGACTTTTCACTTTCTTCAAGGTTTCTCTTAAAGGTAATTTTCAAAACTACAGAAAAGTTAAAAGAACAGTACAGTGAACACCAATTGTTCGCGATTATTCACTCTAAATTCATCAATTGTTAACATTTTGCCACACTTTCTGTGTTAACATATGTTTATGTGCATATTATTTCACTAAACTGCTTGAAAGAAAATTGGTGACATCATGATACTTTATCCTTAACTGCTTCACTATGTATCTCTTAAGAGTAAGGACATTGACCTATAGAAGCACAGTACTGTTACTACTTTTAAAATAAAAAAAATTTCTGTACTATCATATAGTATAGTGGCAATATTCTAATATCCCCACTTGTCCCCAAGTTGTCGTCTGGTGCTTTTAAACTGGATAATCAAAGTTCACAAATTTAGTTTCGTTTTTATGTCATTTTTAATCTCAAACAGTTCTGTCTATTTGTTTTTCTAGTTGCTTGTTTTTTAGATTTGTTTCTCATGGCGTTAAATTTTTGAAGAATCTAGTCTATTATCTTATAACATCCTTCATTCTGAATTTTTGTAATTATTTCCTCATGATTAAAATTATTTCAAACATTTTTGGCATAAAAGCTTTATACGGAATGTTACTATTTTCAAACTGTCACATCAGAGCCTATAAAGTCTGGTTGTCTCACTGTCAGTGATGCTGAATTTGATTGTCTAGTTAATGCAGTGTTAACGAGATGACTCTGCTTTAAAGATACAGTTTTTTCTTTGCATTTACAGTCATGCATCACTTAATGATGGGGATATGTTCTGAGAAATGTGTCATTAGGCAATTTCTTCTTTGTGCACATGTCATGGAGTGAACTTATGTAAAACTAGATGGTATAGCCTACTACACACCTACACTATATGGTATAGACTATTGCTTCTAGGCTACAAACCTCTACCTCACACTACTGTACTGAATACTGTAGGTAATTAAAACACAGTGGTCTTTATGTACTGAAACATATCTAAACATAGAAAAGGTATAGTAAAAATATGGTATAAAATATAAAAAATGGTACCTGTTTGGGGCACTCACCATGAAAGGAGCTTGCAGGACTAGAAGTTTCTCTGGGTGAGTCAGTGAGTGAGTAGTGAGTGAATGTGAAGGCCTAGGATGTTACTGTACACTACTGTTGACCTTATAAACACTGTACACTTAGGCTACACTAAATTTATAAAAAAATATTTTTCTTTCTTCAATAATAAATTAACCTTAGGTTACTATAACTTTTTTGCTTTGTAAACTTTTTAATTTTTTAAAACTTTTTGGCTCTTTTATAATAACACTTAGCTTAAAACACAAACATTATACAGCTGTACAAAAATATTTTCTTTATATTCTTACTCTGTTAACTTTTTTTATTTTCAGAATTTTGTATTTCTTTTCTACTTTTTAAAGTTTTTGGTAAAAACTAAGACACAAAAACACATATTTGCCTAGGCCTACACAAGTTCAGGATCATCCATATCATTGCCTTCCACCTCCACATCCTGTCCCACCTAAAGGTCTTCAGGGTCAATAACATGCATGAAGTTGTCATCTCCTATGATAACAATGCCTTCTAGAATACCTCCTGAAGGACCTGCCTGAGGCTCTTCTTGAGAAGGTGTCACTCTTTTCAGAAATATGTCCATGGTGGTTTTCTTGGTTTGTTTCTTTTTTTCATCATAGATTTGCTTGTAAGCATATAATACACCATGAACATTCCTCTTTATTAAGGAAAACCTTTTAGTGTTTTGGGTCCATGTTTTCAAACATTTTAAGGAACTTGAGGTCTGCAAAAGCTTCTGCGAAACCATTCACTGTGAATCACTGTGAATTTTCTTGAGGGTTCTTCTTTTTCTTCTCCTGCAGTTTCCTTTTCTTCAGCTATGCGTTCCTGTTCCAGTCCCAACAACTCCTCATCAGTCATTTCATCAGGAACCACCTCTAGGAGCTCCTCAATGTCATCCTCATCCACACCCAGGTTAAAGTTGCTTGCCATTCAACCACAGACTTTTGATTTTTGCTACCCCCTCATCCTTGGTGAATCCTTTGAAGTCATGGATGAACCTCTTGAGTGTCTGCTTCCAGATGCCATTCATACACTCCTTGGTGACATCACTCCAAGCCAAAGCAAGGTTCTTGTTGCAGTCCTACATGTTGTTATCCTTCCAGAATTGCATCAGTGTGTTCCTCAGTAGTAGCAATAGCCTAGACAAAGATCTTCCTCAGGTCGTAGTACTTAAAAGCTGCTATAACTCCTTCATCCTCTGGTTGTATCAAAGAGGTTGTGTTTGGAGGGGGAAACACCACTTTAATACTGTGATGAAGATCACCAATAAAAGGAGGATGTCCAGGAGCATTATCAACAATAAGTAAAATCTTGAAAGGTATGTTATTCTCCAGACAATGCTTCTCATTTCCTTGGCATAGAAACTCAGGAGGGCATCTTGGAAGAGGAACTGGGTCGTCATCCATAACTTCTTATTGCTCCTATAGTCACTTTTTGATATGCTTATAGATCCTCACTGTGCCAGATTACAAATGGTTTCAATTTATAGCCTAAAATATTGCCCCCAAGCAAGGCTGTTACCCTATCCTTAAAAGCCTTGAAACCTGGCATTGAATTGGCCTCCTTACGGATGAAAGTCCTTTCAGGCATCTGTTTCGAGAATAAGCAGTTTTCATTCATATTGAATATTTGCTCTGGCAAGTAATTTTCCTCCATAATCAGCTTATCTAGAATTTCCAAAAGTTCTTCAGCTGCCTTCATATTAGTACTTGTTTTCACATTATGTAGTCAATAATGATTCTTGAATTGTTTAAACCACCCAGAGCTAGCAGTAAATACAACATTGTATTTGGGTCCAGCCTTTTCTTTCAACATCACAAGCAATTTTTTTTTGCTTTGGCCGTGATCATCATGGTGTTGAGAGGGATATGCTTCTGTGTCTGGTCTTCAATCCAGGTCATTAGATGTTTCTCCATGTCTGATATGGGCCCTCCTCAAATTTTTGTCAGTCTCATTGCTTTTAATGAAGCAGATCCTTTAACAGCTCTGTCACATTGTTCTTGTTCTTCAAGATCATAGCTATGGTGGAATGGGACATGCTTGACTGGTGAGCAATAACCATCATTGATTTTCCACCTTTGTAGTCCTTAATCACTTCTAATTTCATTTCCAAGTTAATCACTTGATGTGGCCTCTTACTAGTAACATTAGCAGTGGATTTTTGTACACTTACGGGCCATGATGAAAAACGAGAAGATTAAATCAAGCACAAGAGAAAATGATACAATCAAGAGACATGGTAAACATGAGATGCATGAGGCTGCTGCCTGTGTAACACGGCATACTGTTATACAGTAAAATATTGTAAGTAGAAAAACTATACTAAAAAATAACAATAAAAAGTATAGTGTGGAAAATGCGTAAACCAGTAAAATAGACATTTATTAGCATTATCAAGTATTATGTACTGTACATAATTATATGTGCTATACTTTCATACAACTGGCAGTGCAGTAGGTTTGTTTACACCAGCATCACCACAAACACATAAGTAATGCGTTGCACTATGACATTACGATGTCACTAGGCGATAGGAATTTTTCAGCTCCATTATAATCTTACAGGACCACCATTATATATGTGATCTGTTGTTGACTGAAATATCCTTGTGTGGTGCATGACTGCAATAAGTAATCTGTGGGGAGGTACTTTAGTATGGAATAACCATAATGGTTTTGGCATCAATCAGTTCTTATGATTATTACATTAGATGTTGCAAATTGATGATTTCCTAATTATGTTATTCCTTCCAAACTTATTAGCTAGCAACTTCTGTTAAAAATAGCTTCACCCAACCACATTTTAAGAAATATGTCATTATGAACTCATTTATTTTCTTTAACGTTTAATATGATATGATCAATTACTGTCAATATTTTTTAAGACTTTGTTTTTTAGAGCAGTTTTAAGTTTACAACAAAACTCAGGAAGGTACAGAGATTTCTCTTACACCCCTTCCCCATGCATGTGCAGTCTCTCCTATTATCAACCTCGCTCACCGGAGTCGTACATTTTTTACCAAGAATGAACCTATAGACAAATCATAATCATCCAAAATCTGTAGTTCTCCTTAGAGTTCACTCTTGGTGGTGTACATTCTCTGGGTTTGGACAAAAGTATAATGACATATATCTATCATTATAATCATAAGAGTATTTTCACCTACTTAAAAATTCTCTGTGCTCTGCCTGTTCATCTCACCCTCTCCTACCCCTGGCAACCAGTGGTGTTTTTATTATCTCCATAGTTTTGCCTTTTCCAGAATGTCATATACTTAGAATCATACAGTATTTTAGCCTTTTCATTTTGGCTTCTTTTACTCAGTAATATGCATTTAAGACTCTTTTCTGTCTTTCTATGTCTGGACAGCTTATTTCTTTTCAGTGATGAATAATATTCCATTGTCTGGGTCTACCACAGCTTTTTATCCATTCATCTACTGAAGGACCTCTTGGTTGCTTCCAAGTTGTGGCAGTTATGAATAAAACTGACCTTAGCATCCACATTCAGGTTTTTGTGTGAATATAAGTTTTCACTCCTTTGGGTGAACACCAAGGAGCACAATTGCTGGATCACATAGTAAATTATGTTTAGTTTTGTATGAAACTACCAAATTATTTTCGAAAGTGGCTGTTCCATTTTTCATTCTCAGCAGCAATGTGTGAGAGTTCCTGCTGCTCCATATCCTCACCAGCATTCAGTGTTGTCAGGCTTCCATATTTTGGCCATTCTAATAGGTGTATAGTGGTATCTCATTGTTTTAATTTGCGTTTCACAGATGATATATGACGTGGAGCATCTTTTCATAAGTTTATTTGCCATCTGTTTATCTTTTCTGGTGAGATGTATGTTGAAGTCTTTGGCCCATTTTTTACTTGGGTTGTTTATTTTCTTATTGTTGAGTTTTAAAAGTTCTTTGTATATTTTGGATAACAATTCTTTATCAGATATGTCTTTTGCAAATATTTTTTCCCAGTCTGTGGCTTGTTTTCCTTTTCTCTTGATATTGTCTTTTGTAGAACAGAAGTTTCTCATTTTAATAAAGTCCAACTTAACAATTATTTATTTTGTAGATTGTGTCTTTGGTATTGTATTTTAAAAGACATCACCATACCCAAGGTCATCTAGGTTTTCTCCTGTTATCTTCTAGGAGTTTTATGATCTTGTGTTGTACATTTAGGTGTGTGATCCATTTTGAGTTAATCTGTTTGAAGGGTGTAAGGGCTATGTCTAAATTCTTTTTTTTTTTGCATGTGGATGTCCAGTTTTTCCAGCACCCTTAGTTGAAGAGACTATCTTTACTCCATTGTATTGCCTATGCTCCCTTTGTCACAGATCAGCTAATTATATGTATGTGGGTCTGTTTCTGGGCTCTCTGTTCTGTTCCAGTGATCTATTTGCATTTTATTTCACCAATACCACGCTGCCATGATTACTCTAAGTAAGTCTTCAAGTCAGGTAGCATCAGTCCTCCAGCTGTGTTCTCCTCCTTAATATTGTTTTGGCTCTTCTGGATCATTTTCCTCTCCATATAAGCTTTAGAATCAGTTTGTTAATATCTATAAAATAATTTGCTGGGATTTTTATTGGGATTGCATTGATTCTATAGCTCAAGTTGTGAAGAACTAACATCTTGACAATACTAAGTCTTTCTATCCACGAACATGAAATGTCTCTCCACTTATTTAGTTCATTTTTGGGGGTGCTAATGTAAATGATATTGCTTTTAATTTCAAATTCCACTTGTTCATTGTTGGTATATAGGAAAGCAATTGATTTTTATATATTAACCTTATATTCTACAACCTTGTTATATTCACTTATTAGTTCCAGGAGGATTTTTGTTGATTCTTTCAGATTTCTGCATATGGCTGTCATCTGCAAAGAGAGTTTTGTGTCTTCCTTAACAATCTGTATACCTTTTATATCCTTTTCTTGCCTTATTTCATTAGCAAGGGCTTCCAGTATGGTGATAAAAAGGAGTGGTACAAGGGGACATCCTTGCCTTGTACTTGATCTTAGTGGGAAAGCTTCAAGTGTCCCATCATTAAATGTGATGATAGACGTAGGTGTTTTGAAGATTTTTTTTATCAAGTTGAGGAAGTTCTCCCCTATTTATATATTACTGAGAGTTTTTATCATGAATGGATGTTGGATTTTTTTAAATGTTCTTTCTGCATCTATTGATAGGATTGTTTGTTCCTTTTTAGTCTGTTGATAGGATTAATTGCATTAGCTGATTTTCAAATGGTGAACCAGCCTTGCATACCTGGAATAAATCCCACTTGGTTGTCCTGTATACTTTTTATACTCTTTCGAATTTGATTTGCTAATATTCTGTCAAGGATTTTTACATCTATGTTCATGAGAGATACTGATGTGTAGTATTCTTTTCTTTTAATGTCCTTGTCTAATTTTCATATTAGAATAATGCTGGCCTCATAGAATGAGTTTGCAGTTATACCCTCTGCTTAATCCTCTGGAAGAGATTGTAGAGAATAGGTATAATATCTTCCTTAAGTGTTTGGTAGAATTCACCAGTGAACCTGGTTCTTTCTGTTTTGGAAGAGTATTAATTATTGATTCAATATCTTTAATAAATATAAGCCTATTCAGATTGTTTAGTTCTTGTGTAAATTTTGGCAGGTTATGTCTTTTAAGGAATTGGGCCATTTCATCTAGGTTATCAAATTTGTGGGCATAGAGTTGTTGTTAGTATTCCTTTATTATCCTTCTAAAGTCCATGGATTCTTAAGTGATGTCCCCTCTTTCATTTCTGATGTTGGTAATTTGTGTCTTCTCTCTTTTTTTCTTAGTTAGCCTGCCAAGCGTCTTATTTTTTTATTGGTCTTTTCAAAAACCAGCTTTTGGTTTTGTTGATTTTCTCTATTGATTTTCTGTTTTCAATTTGATTGATTTATGCTGTAATTATTTTTTTTCTGCTGCTTATTTTGGATTTAATTTGCTCTTCTTTTTCTAGTTTCATAAGGTGGAAACTTAGATCATTGATTTTAGATCTGCTTTTCTAATGAATGCATACAATGCTATAAATTTCCCTCTAAGCACTGCCTTTGCTGCATCCCATAAATTTTGTTTTCATTTTTAGTTCAAATATTTTTTTAAAATGTTTTATGTGGTCTAAATAGTTTATAAGATTGTGAAATTTCAGTTGTATATTAATATTTGTCAAACATCATATAAATGTTCCCTGCACCCCTTGTGCCCACCCTCCTCCTATTCCCCTCAGTAACCACTAAACTGTTCTCTATGTCCATAAGTTTGTTTATAGTTCACATATGAGTGAAATCATATAGTGTTTGTCTTTCTCTATCTGGCTTATTTCACTTAACATGATGCCCTCAAGGTCCATCCATGTGGTTGTGAATGACACAATTTTGTCTTTTTTATGGCTGAATAGTACTCCATTGTATATATATGCCACATCTTCTTTATCCAATCATCAGGATGAACACTTGCCTTGCTTCCACATCTTGGCTATAACCTTGCAGTGAACAGAGGGGTGCATAAGTCTCTTTGTATTATTGATTTCAAGTTCTTTGGATAAATACCCAGTTAGTGGGATAGCTGGGTCGTATGATAATTCTATTTTTAGTTTTTTGAGAAATCTCCGTACTGTTTTCCAAAGTGACTGCACTGGTTTGCATTCTGACAAGCAGTGGATGAGGGTTCTCTTTTCTCCACAACCTCTCCAACATTTATTATTTTTTGTCTTGGTGGTTATAGCCATTCTAACAGGCATAGGATGATATCTAAGTGTAGTTTTGATTTGCATCTCCCTGATGATTAGTGATGTTGAGCATCTTTTCATGTACCTTTTGGCCATCTGTGTATCTTCTTTGGAAAAATGTCACTTCATATCCTCTGCCCACTTTTTGATTGGGTTGTTTATTTATTTTTTTTTTTTGTAGTTCAGCTGTGTGAGCTCTTTATAAATTATGGAGATTAACCACTTATCAGATATATGATTTGCAAATATTTTCTCCCAGTTGGTGGGTGTTTTTTTCATTTTGATCTTGGTTTCCTTTGCCTTCCAGAAGCTCGTCCTGATCCCAAAACCAAACAAGGACAACACAAAGAAGGAAACTTACAGGCCAGTATTGCTGATGAACATAGATGCAAAAATCCTCAACAAAACATTGGCAAACTGAATACAGCAATATATTAAAAAGATCATACACCATGATCAAGTGGGATTCATACCAGGACACAGGGATGGTTCCAACATCTGCAAATTAGTCAGTGTGATACACCACATTAACAAAAGGAGGAGCAAAAACCAAATGATCATCTCCATAGATGCAGACAAAGCATTTGACAAGATCCAACATCCATTCATGATAAAAACTCTCAATCAAATGGGTATAGAAGGAAAATACCTTAACATAAGTTAAAGGCCATATATGACAAACCCACTGCCAACATCATATTCAATGGGGAAAAACTGAAAGCCATCCCGCTGAGAACAGGAACAAGACAAGGGTGCCCACTCTCACCACTCTTATTCAACATAGTAGTAGAGGTTTTGGCCAGAACAATTAGGCAGGGAAAACAAATAAAAGGAATCCAAATAGGCACTGAAGAAGTGAAACTCTCTCTCTTTGCAGAGGACATGATTTTATATATAGAAAACCCTAAAGAATCCATTGGAAAACTATTAGAAGTAATTGCCAACTCCAGCAAAGTTGCAGGATACAAAGTCAATGTACAAAAATCTGTGGCATTTCTATACTCTAATAATGAACTAACAGAACAAGAACTCAAGAATACAACCCCATTTACAATTGCAACAAAAAGAATAAAATATCTAGGAATAAATTTAACCAAGGAGGTGAAAGACCTATACAAGGAAAACTATAGGACATTACTGAAAGAAATTGATAATGACATAACGAAATGGAAAGATATTCCATGTACATGGATTGGAAAAATAAACATAGTTCAAATATTTTTAAATTTATCTTAAGATTTATTTTTTGACTCATGTTTTATTTAGAAGTGTTTTGTTTAATCTCCATTTATTTGGGTTTTTCCAGCTGTCTCTCTGTTATTGATTTCTGACTTAACTTTAGTATGGTCTGAGAGCAGACATTGTATGATTTCAGTTCTTTTGAATGTGTTAAGGTGTGTTTTATGGCCCAAAATGTGGCCTATCTTGGTGAATGTTCCATGTGAGCTTGAGAAAAATGTGAAGTCTGCTGTTGCTGCATGAAGTAGTCTATAGATATCAGTCATATCCAGTTGATTGATGGTGTTGTTGAGTTCACCTGTGTCCTTACTGATTTTATGCCTGCTGGATCTGTCCATTTCTAAGAAAAGGATGTTAAAGTCTCCAGTTTTGATAGTGGATTCATCTCTTTCTCCTTGTAGTTTTATCAGTTTTGCCTATGTAGTTTGACACTCTGTTGTTAGGTCAATATACTTTTCAGTTTTCAAAGTGTTGCAAATTAGTAGAAGCCCATCCAAATCACCATCTCTGTCTTTTGTCATGATTCCATTAGATTGAACATTTCTTGGCTTTTTTGCTAAAAAGGAATTCTAGGCTTACTATACACTTCCCTGTGCGCAAGACCTATAATCACCTGTTTGTCCAGAAATCCCTGATCTCTTTTCATGGAGAATGGTATTTAGAAATCAAGATCTGGCTATTAATTGTGCTCTTTGCTACTTGGGGGTGAATTGTTCGTACATTTCTGGACTGTGTTTTCCATCCATCTGTCTACTCATGCTCTAGTACCATGCTCTTTATGTAGCCTTATGTTATATTTTAATATCTGTTACACCAACCCTTATAATTGCTTTACTTTTGTAGAATTTTAACAACATATCTTAATTTTAATGTAGTCAAATATATAGGTAGTATATAGTTAGTGTTTGGTGAAAGGATTCTCCACCATCCTGTTGAATTTACTCATTGTCATGTGATTTATTTTAGCCAAATGGGAGCAGAAGTGACATTTGTCACTCTAGGCAGAATATTTGAGGCAGCATGAAATTAAATTAAACACGTTTTCTTTTTCTGCCCTTATAATCATGAAAGTATTTTTTAAGACGAAGCTTTGCTCAGCCTGGGTCCCTGAGTAATGAGCACAGATGTTTTGCTACAATGGACATATAGTGTGTTGTTTAAATCTTCGCTTACCCTGACTGAAAAATCTCATTTTTGTTGTTGTGGATGGTTGTTCTGTTCGCCAAGAAATCCTTTTCTTTCCCAACGTCTAATAGATCATTACCTCTATATTTCACTAAGGACTTTTATTTATTTTTTTTTAAAGATTGGCCCTGAGCTAACACCTGTTGCCAACCATTGTTGATCTTGTTTTTTTCCTTCTTCTTCTCCCCAAAGCCCCCTAGTACATAATTGTACTAGTTGTAGGTCCTTCTGGTTGTGAACTAAGGACTTCAAAGTTTTATCGTGGACGTTTAAGTCCTTCATCTTTGTGGCGCTGATTTTTCTTACTGGTGTATAGTAGGAATGCAATTTTATTTTTTATTACGTTGATAAATTTTTTTAGGTCCATCTATCAAGTAGACACTCCTTTATAATCAGATCTAGCACAAGACCTCTGTGATACACCAAAGTTCCATATAAATGTGTTTCATTTCTGGGCTTTTTGTTCAACTCGACTAGTGAACATGTCTATCCTCTTGCCAAGGGCTATACATTTATAATAGCTAATGATATGTTGGAGCAGGCCTGATCTGCCTTTTTTAAGAAATGTCTTTTTTCTATAAATATTATAATGAAGTTATTAATTTCTATGAAAATCCCTGGAAGAACTTATTTGAAATTGCTGTTGGGATGTGGAGAGAATTCCATTGAATCTAGAGATGAAACAAAAAGACAACTGTTATTTTTATAACATGTTCTTCCTGTCCATGAATATGGCAATTTTTTCTATTTAATAGGTCTCATTTAATGTCACTTAACAATAATTTTATAATTATTTCCTGTAAAGGTTTTCACGTTTTTTATTCTTAGATATGTGATATTCTATGATACTAGGATAAGTAGTACACATTTTTGAATATACATTTTTTAAAATGTATTTTTGAGTTCCTTATTTTCATATATAGCAATGTGACTGATTTGTGTAAATTAATCTTATATCAAATTGCTAAACTTACCTATTATTTCTAAGTTGTCTGAAGATTTTGGTTGTCCTGTAAATGATTGTATCATCTCTAAATAATTTCATTTCTTCCTCTCTAAGCCTTTTGTCACTAATATATCTTACCTGCGGGATTTTACTGACTACAGCCTAGGGCACAATATTTAATTGAATATAGTAGGCACCCTTATCTTATTTCTGGTTTTAAAGAAGTGTTTCTAAAATTGGCCCACTTAGAGTAATTGTTGTCTAGTTTTTTGGGCTTTGTTTTTTTATTGAACTCATAATAATTTATAACATTGTGAAATTTCAGTTGTAAATTATTATTTGTCAGTCACCATATAAATGTGCCCCTTCACCACTTGTGCCCACCCTGCAACCTCCTTCTCTCTAGTAACCACTAAACTGTTCTCTTTGTCTGTGTGTCAGTTTATCTTCCAGGTATGAGTGAAATCATATGGTGTTTGTCTTTCTCTGTTTGGCTTATTTCACTTAACGTAATACCCACAAGGTCCATCCATGTTGTTGCAAATGGGATGATTTTGTCTGTTTTTATGTCTGTGTAGTATTGCATTGTATCTATATACCACATCTTCTTTATCCATTTATCAGTCAGTGGGCACTTGGGTTGCTGCCACTTCTTGGGTATAGTGAATAATGCTGCAGTGAACATAGGGGTGCATAAGTCTCTTTGAATTATTTATTTGATGTTCTTTGGATAAATACCCAGTAGTGGAATAGCTGGATCAAATGGTATCTCTACTTTTTAATTTTTTGAGAAATCACCATACTGCTTTCCATAGTGGCTGCACCAGTTTGCATTTCCACTAGCAGTGTACAAGGGTTCCCTTTTCTCCACCTCCTCCCCAACACTTGTTGTGTCTTGTCTTGTTAATTATGGCTATTCTGACAGGTGTGAGGTGATATATCATTGGAGTTTTGATTTGCATTTCCCTAATATAATGGTTTTGAACATCTTTTCATGTGCCTGTTGGCCATCTGTATATCTTCTTTGGTGAAATTTCTCTTCATAACCTCTACTCATTTTTGCATTGGGTTGTTCCTTTTTTGTTATTTAGTTGTATGAGTTCTTTATGTATTTTGGAAATTAACCCCTTGTCAGATATATGGTTTGCTAATATTTTCTCCCAGTTGGTGGGTTGTCTTTTCGTTTTGTTCATGTTTTCCTTTTCTGCGCAGAAGCTTTTTAGTCTGACATAGTCCCATTTGTTTATTTTTTCTTTTGTTTCCCTTGTCCAAGTACCCATGATATTCAAAAAGATACACGTAAGATCAGTGTCAAAGAGTGTACTGCCTATATTTTCTTCTAGGATTTTTATGGTTTAAGGTCTTATATTCAAGTCTTTAATCCATTTTGAGTTAATTTTTGTGCATAATGTCTTTCATTCTTTTACACGTGGCTGTCCAGTTTTCCTGACACCATTTACTGAAGAGCCATTCCTTTCTCCATTGTATGTTTGTGGCTCCTTCATTGAAGATTAGCTGTCCATAAATGTGTGGATTCATTTCTTTGCTCTCAGTTCTGTTCCATTGATCCATGTGCCTGTTTTTCTGCCAGTACCATGCTGCTTTGATTGCTATAGGTTTGTATATTTTGAATGCAGGGAATGTGACACCTCCAGCTTTGATCTTTTTTCTCAGGATTGCTTTGGCTATTCAGGGTCTTGTGTGGTCCCATATAAAGTTTAGGATTATTTGTTCTATTTCTATGAAGAATGTCATTGGGATTCTGATTGGGATTGCACTTAATCTGTAGATTGCTTTAGGTAATATGGACATTTTAACTATGTTTATTCTTCAATCCATGAGCATGGAATATATTTCCATTTGTTTGTTTTTGATTTCTTTCAATAATATCTTAGAGTTTTCAGTGTATAGGTCTTTCACTTCTTGGTTAAATTTAGTCCTAGATATTTTATTCTTTTTGTTGTAATTGTAAATGGAATTGTATTCTTGATTTCTCTTTCTGCTAGTTCGTTGTTGGTGTATAGAAATGCAACTGATTTTTGTATGTTGATTTTTTACCCTGCAACTTTACTGTATTCATGGATTATCTCTAATAGTTTCTAGGTGGATTCTTTAGGGTTTTCTATATATAGAATCATGTCATCTGAAAATAGTAACAGTTTTACTTCTTCCTTTCCTATTTGGATCCCTTTTATTTATTTTTCTTTCTTTTTTTTTTAAAGATTGGCGCCTGAGCTAACATCTGTTGCCGATCTTCTTTTCTGTCTTCTTCTTCTCCTCCTCAAAGCCCCCCAGCACATAGTTGTATATTCTAGTTGTAGGTCCTTCTGGTTGTGCTATGTGGGGCGCTGCGTCAGCATGGCTTGATGAGCAGTGCCATGTGCGCACCCAGGACCCAAACCAACAAAATCCAGGGCTGCCAAAACAGAGCACACAAACTTAGCCATTTGGGCACGGGGCTGGCCCCCTGTTTCTTCTTGTCTAATTGTTCTGCGTAAAACTTCCAGTACTATGTTGACTAAGAGTGGTGAAAGTGAGCATTCTTCTCTTGTTCCTGTTCTCAGAGGAATAGCTTTCAGTTTTTCACCGTTAAGTATGACGTTGGATGTGTGTCATATATGGCCTTTATTATATTGAGGTAATTTACTTCTATACACATTTTATTCAGAGTTTTTATCATAAATGGATGTTGGATCTTGTCAGATGCTTTCTCTGCATCTCTTGAGATGATCATGTGATTTTTCTTCTTTATTTTGTTAATAAGGTATGTCACATTGATTGGCAGATGTTGAACCATCCCTGCATCTGTGCAATAAATCCTACTTGATCATGGTATATGATCCTTTCAATGTGGTGTTGTATTCGGTTTGTTAAGATTTTGTTGAGGATTTTTTGCATCTATGTTCATCAGTGATATTGGCCTGTAATTTTACTTTTTTGTGTTGTTCTTGTCTTGTTTTGGTATCACAGTGCTGTTGGCCTCATAATATGCTTTAGAAAGTGTCCTATTCTCTTCAGTTTTTCAGAAGAGTTCAAGAAGGATATGTATTATATCTTCTTTGAATCTTTGGTAGAATTCACCAGGGAGGCCATCTGGTCCTGGACTTCTGTTTTTTGGGAGGCTTTTGATTACTGTATCAGTCTCCTTACTGGTGATTGGTCTATTTAAATTCTCTACTTCTTCTTGATCCAGTTTTGGAAGATTGTATGTTTCTAAAAATTTATCCATTTTTCTAGATTATCCAATTTGTTGGTGTATAGCTTGTCATAGTATTCTCTTATAATCTTTCGTATTTCCAAGGTGTCCATTGTAATTTCTCCTCTTTCATTTCTGATTTTATTTAGTTGAGCCTTCTCTTTTTCTTAGTGAGTCTAGCTAAAGGGTTGTCAATTTTGTTTATCTTTTTGGAAAACCAGCTCTTGGTTTCAGTAAACTTCTCTATTTTTTTTTTTAGTCTCTGTTTTGTTTGTTTCTGCTCTGATTTTTATTATTTCCTTCCTTCTGCTGATTTGGGGCTTTTTTTGTACTTCTTTTTCCAGTTCCTTTAGATGCACTGTTAGATTGTTTATTTGGGATTTTTCTTCTTTGTTGACATAGGCCTGAATTATGAAAAACTTCCCTCTTAGAACCACTTTTGCTGTATCCCATAGATTTTGGCATGTCGTATTTTCATTTTCATTTGTCTCGAGGTATTTTTTTATTTCTCCTTTGATTTCTTCTTTGACCCATTCGTTGTTCTGTAGCATTTTGTTTAATCTCCACATTTTTGTGGCTTTTCTGATTTTCTTCCTGTAGTAGATTTCTAGTTTCACACCTTTGATGTCAGAAAAGATGCGTGGTATTATTTCTGTCTTAAATTTATTGAGACATGTTTTGTGGAATAATATGTGATCAATCCTGAAGAATGTTCCATGTGCATTTAAAAAGAATGTGTATTCTGTGGTTTTTTCATGGAATGTTCTATATATATCTACTAAATCCATCTGATCTAATGTATCATTTAATGCCAATGTTTCCTTATTGATCTTCTGTTTGGATGATCTATCCATTGGTGTAATTGGAGTGTTAAAGTTCCCTAGTATTATTGTGTTACTGTCTATTTATCCTTTTATGTCTGTTAATAATTGCTTTATATATTTAGGTGCTCCTATGTTGGGTTCAAAAATATTTACAAGTGTTATATCCTCTTGTGCATTGTTCCCTTTATCATTATGTAGTGTCCTTTTTTGTCTCATTACAGTTTTTTTTAAAGGCTGTTTTGTCTGATATAAGTATTGCTACCCCCGCTTTCTTTCCTTTCCCATTTGAATGGAGCATCTTTTTCCATCCTTTCACTTTCAGTTTGTGAGTGTCTTTAGGTCTGAAGTGTGTCTCTTGTATGCAGCATATATATGGGTCTTGTTTTTTTATCCAATCAGCCACCCTATATCTTTTAATTGGAGCATTTAGTCCATTGGCATTTAAAGTAGCTATTGATAAAAATGTATTTACTGCCATTTTGTTACTTTTTTTTTAAGATTTTATTTTTTCCTTTTTCTCCCCAAAGTCCCCCAGTGCATAGTTGTATATTCTTCATTGTGGGTCCTTCTAGTTGTGGCATGTGGGATGCCGCCTCAGTGTGTGACGAGCAGTGCCATGTTCGCGCCCAGAATTTGAACCAACGAAACTGGGCCACCTGCAGCGGAGCGCGCGAACTTAACCACTCGGCCACAGTGCCGGCCCCTTGTTACTTTTTTTCTGGGTGTTTTAGTAGTTCTTCTCTGTTCCTTTCTTCTTCTCTTTCTCTCTTCCTTTGTTGTTTGATGGCTTTCTTTAGTAGTATGTTTGATTTCTTTCCTCTTACTTATCTGTTTACTTATTATAGGTTTTTGGTTTGTGATTACCGTGAGGTTCCTATATAATATTCTACTTATATAGCAATCTATATTGAGTTGATAGTCTATTTAGTTTGACCTCTTTCTAAAATATCTACTCTTTTACTCCCCTCTTCCCATATTTTATGTTTTTGAAATCGTATCTAATCTTTTGTTTTGTGTGTGTCTATCCATTACCTTCTTATCGTTGAAATAGGTAATTTCAGTACTTTTGTCTTTTAAACCACATATTATCTTCATAGGTGGTTGATCTGCTACCTTTACTGTATTTTTGCCTTTACAAATGATTTCATTGCCTGCTTTGGGTTTTTTTTGATAATTTGCTTATCCCTATGTGGTCTTCTCTTTCCCACTTAAATAAGTCCCTTCAGCTTTTCTTGAAGAACTGGTTTTTTTGTGATAAACTCCTTTAATTTTTGCTCATCTGGGAAGCTCTTTTCTCTCCTTCCATTCTGAATGATAACCTTGCTGGATAGAGTATTCTTGGCTGCAGGCTTTTGCCTTTCAGCACTTTAAATATGTCATGCCACTCTGTTCTAGCATGTAGGGTTTTGGCTGAGAAGTCCGCCAATAGCCCCATGCACTTTCCTTTCTATGTCACTTGTTGCCTTTCTCTTGCTGCTTTTAGGATTCTCTCTTTATCTTTAATTTTCAACATTTTAATTATAATCTATCTTGGTGTGAACCTTTTGGTGTTCATCTTGTTTGGTGCTCTCTGTGCTTCCTGTACTTGGATGTCTGTTTCCTTCCTTACGTTAGGAAAGTTTTCAGCTATTATTTCTTCGAGTAGATTGTCTTCCCCTTTGTCTCTCTCTTCTCCTTCTGGGACACCTATAATACGAATGTTAGTGCACTTGATGTTGTCCCAAAGTTCCCTTAGACTATTCTCATTTTGTCTAATTCTTTTTTCTTTTATCTGTTCAGCTTGGGTGATTTCCTCTAGTCTTTCTTCCAGCTCTCTGATCTATTCTTCTGTATCATCTACTCTGCTATTGAGTCCCTCTAGTGAATTTTCATTTCCAGTATTGTATGCTTCATTTCTGATTGGTTCTCTTTTATATTTTCCAATTCTTTGTTGACATTCTCACTGTGTTCATCCAGTCTTCTCCCAAGATCAGTGAGCATCCTTATGAGTTTTTCTTTGAACTCTTTGTCAGGTAGATTGTTCATTTCTGATTAATTTAGTTCTTTTTCTGGGGTTTTGTCCTGTTCCCTTACTTGAAATGTATTCCTTTGCCTCCTCATTATGCCACTGTCTCTATGCTTATATCTATGTATTAGGTGAGTCAGCTGTATCTCCTGATCTTGGAGAGTTGGCCTTATGTAAGAAATACCTTATAAGGCCCAGCAATGTGCTTCCCTCTCATCACCAATCCAAATGATCCAGGAGTGACTCCTGTGTCCTTGTGTCCTGCTGTGTCAGGGTTGCTCTTACTGAAGGTAACCAGGGAGTCTAGCCTTTCTTTCCCTTGCTGGGTAAATTGGGTTTGGGAAGCCCCAGCACCATTGGCTACAACGTCTAATAGCACACTCCTGTTTCAGTTTTCCTGTTAATTGAGTAGGTATCCAGTGTAGTTGGTTGCTAGGCTCAGGGGCTTACAGCCGCTGTAGTTCTCAGGCCTGTTAGGCTGTTGTCAGCTCTCTCAGGATTGCAGCTGAGTGGGGCTGGCCCTAGGCATGGGAGCACCCAATTGTTTCAGGCTTTGGAAGGTAGGGCCGATCCTCTTTGTGGCTGTTTGTGAAGCACAGGTCTTCTGCCACTGAAAAGCCCCACCCCCCACTGGTCCACAAACACAGTGAACACAGCCCTGGTCCATGCACGCTTCCCAATCCCCTGGAACATACCCAGTCACCCCACTGCAGAGGCCCCCACCTCACTGCCAGTGCCACCCACAGTTCACCTGGTCCTCACACAGGCCCTGCCCCACAGAAGTGGACACACTCGCTTGCCTCTAGAGGATCAAGGCACCCAGTCTATGCAGGCCGACAAGTAGCCTGAGGGCTTGCTGTTGGGTGGGGCTGGTCCATAGTGCAGGCTGCCTACCCTGGCTGAACTGGATTAAATCTGTACTCTAGTGGATGTGGCAGACCTCTGGGCTAATAGGCCATGGGAAGAACTTCACTGGTGTCTGCCAGGGTCTGTGTAAGCATCCCCATACAAGATTATAACAATTGCCACTGCCAATGTCTCAGTCTCTGGAGAGATGTCATCTTTCACCGAGATGTACCTATAGCCTACCAGAGGAACCTCTTTCGCCAAAGGATTGTGCAGCCTTCTTTCTGGTGATTTTAGTTTGCTCCCATAGACAAGTGAATTTGTACGTTGGCCCTATAAGAGCTGAGTTTTTCAGTTTTCGTCTGATAGCTTTTCTGTGTGTATCCCTCATTGCTGTTAATAGCCAGTGAAGCCAGATAGAAGGATACTCATCTCAGTTGTGCTGAGTCTGAAGGATGCTTATAGGGGTAATGTGGCCCCGCTAAGGTCCCCACTTCACCAGGGAGGGCTGCGTACCTTAGGGTGGCTCCTGCCTGGCTGGCTGTGAAGCTCTGCTGCTAGTGAAGGGGGCGTTTTTCTCTGCAGAAGGAATTTCTGCCTCTTCTCCCTCCATCAAGATTGTCTCTTGTTGTGGGGATTCTTTTTATCCAGTTTTCAATTTTCTCTCCAGGGCAATTTTTCCAAGAATAGTTGTAACCTGGTTGTGTTTGTGGGAGGTGGTGAGTTTAGAGTCTACCTACCCTGCCATCTTGATGAGATCCCAAATGAGATTTTTTTTAAATCAAATTATCCCCAAAGATAAAAATGATATAATTAAATTTTCCAGAAATGTTTGACATCAGAAAATGTTCACTATGTATTTTGCCTTTAAAGAATTAATATTTCAGATTGTATGCTGCAAAAAAAGGTGAAGTCAAGATATTTTGACTGACTTTATTTCTCAGTACTATAACAAGTGGTTCTTGAAATATTTCCCTCCACAATCCAGAAATCTTTGTTTTATTGTATGTTAATTCTATAACCAGAAATTAGTTTTAAATTAATTTTAATAACCTAATAAATACATATTTTATAATACATATTATAAAATTATTTCCAGAGACTTGTGTAAATCTGGAGTTTGTCAAAGATATTATTGTATTCTGATCAGAGTGTTTTAATCCATGAAGCAAGATAGTTTGATTATCTTTCTTAATTTGTGGACACTAATGTCTTATATAAAGAAAATTTCTGTCCAAAACAAAAGTAGTAAGCATGTCATCTACACATGCTATGGGAAAAGCAAAGAAGTAATTGAATCTATGCAAGTTAAACAGTTATAGTGCCTAGCATCTTTATTTTGTAGGGGTGGGGAGAGTGGAGTAATAGTGTTCAAAAGCTCTTGGGATAATTTTTAATAGAAAAATATTAGAAACAACCTAAATATCCATTACTTTGGGAGTGAATAAAGTATTATATATTTGTACAAATATTATGTATTTTCTGCATTTAAATTTTAAAACATATATAATGTGTGTAAAACGTGTGTGTGTGTGTGTGTGTATATATATATATATATAAATGTCAGCGAAAAATCATTGTTAGGATAAAGGTGAATTTATCAGTTAATCATTAGTTGTATCATATCTTTGAGAATAAATTTTAGGCACATATATACTTAAAATTTTTATCTTTCTGGTGACTTGTAACTATATTTTTGACGAAGATTAGCTCTGAGCTAACTGCTGCCAATCCTCCTCTTTTTGCTGAGGAAGACTGGCCCTGAGCTAATATCCATGCCCGCCTTCCTCTACTTCATATGTGGGATGCCTGCCACATCATGGCCTGACAAGCAGTTCATAGGTCCACACCCAGGATCCAAACCTGCGAACCCTGGGCCACCGAAGTGAAGCATGCAAACTTAACCACTGTGCCACTGGGCTGGCCCCAAGGCGAGTTGTAACTTTTATTGTCAATCTATCTCTATCTCTAATTACCCACTCCATATCTAATAATGCCTTTTTCCTTAAGTTCTATCTTTTTTTGATAATAATATAGATATGTCAAGCCTTTTGCTGTTGTTGTTAGCATTTGGCTAATATGGCTTGCCTATACTTTTACTTTAAACATTTGCTTTTCCTAATGCTTTAGCTTTCATTCTTGTTAATAGCATAAACATGGACTTTTAAAGCCAGTCTGATAATCTATTTTAACTAGCCCATTTTCACTTTTGATATATTTGGTCCTGCTTCTACCACATCACCATGTCTTACTTTTCTATAGTTCTTTTATATATACGTGACTTTTTTCCTCAGAAAGTTCCTGCTCCCGCTAGAGATATGATTTTTTTAATAAGTATTTAAATAAACATTAAAGTAATCTTATAGAAACCAACAGAATATTGTATCTTTAGGCCATATGTTTCCTTACCAAAGGAATGTATCCAGAGCAAATGCTTATAAGGGTATAGAGGGGAGAGAGTCCGCCATCCTAAGCTAGGTGTTCAGTGAACAAGGATTGATTTAGGGAATGGGTTTTAATTTGCTTCTTATACACTGTTATAGAAATGGGAATCCAGCTAAGTTACCATGATTTTTTTCTTAGATTCTCAATATTTCAATATATATTTGTTTTATTGAATTGTAACTGGCCAGTAATGAAGTACTCTCTACAGTCTATCTGAAAAAGAATTTGGGAGTGATGTTACCAAGATCGCAACATAGGTCATTCCTGACTTTGCTCCCTCTCATGAGAAGAACAACTAACAACTACTCATGAACCATACACCACTTAGAAAATCCTACAACACGAGGGTGAGACTGAAAGCACCCCTGACACCACAGAGACCAAGACAGACAGCATTCCAAGGGTAAAAGAAGCAGCTACACACTGATGGTGCTGCCCCTCCCCAAGGCCAGCACAGAGCACCGCCAGAGAGGTCTCCCTTGAGCCTTCAGTTTCTCCAGTGGGAAAACAAGGCCCAGGGGAACAGCCAGATCCCCCAGCATTGTGGGTCACTTTGTGGGAATCCCTACACTGATCTCCCCCCAGGGGGACTGCAGGGGACTCTGTGAGGCTCAACCACTGGAAGTCTGACTATAGCCAAGAAGGTGGGAGGGCCTTGCAACAGCCAGCACACAGATCTTGGCAGAGCAAATCCATACCTAAGGTGCCCAAAGCATAGTACCAACTGGCAGCCCTGCTCCTCGACAGAACCGAGTTGGTGGCACACTCTGACCAAGAACTCACTGAAGTGCAGATCTGCCTGATTTATGTCCTCAATGAGGAGTTTTGCCAGCCCTAGAGACTAGTTTGCCCATGTCCGGCCAAGGAGCTGAGCCATGGCCCCACCCAATGGGGAGAGTGTCTCCCAGCAACATCTGGACATAGGGGCTAGTGAGAGCACCTGGAAGGGTGTAGCCCAGTAGTGCTTGAGCTGAGAGGCAAGTGGGCAAACTAATCACCCCCAGAGCATAACCAATGTCGAGGGTAGAAGGTTCCCGTGCTATGCCTGGACAGTAGGGTTAATTCATAGCCAAAGCTAAGGGTTGCTTCTGGCCCCTCCCAACTGAGAAGTCTGCTTGACAAAAAAATTGAGTGTTGCCTGGAATGACGCCTCCCTATCCCACTCAGGCAAGTGAGCTAAAACATAGCCCCAACCACTGTGACTCCAGGGCCCCATCTGACCAGAAGGGCTGGCAAAAATACCTGGAAGCTGTGTAACCAACAATGCTGGAGCTGAAAGACAGGCAGGAAGAGGTGATAGTTTGCAGAGCAAAGCCCAGTGGCTCTTTTCAGCCAGGGAGCTTGGGGTGTGGATTGGCTGAGTTAAGATAACAAAGAGCTTTACCAGCTTTAGAGCTGCTTCTCCTGCTGTTCCAGGGCAGGCAAACTGACTCATAACCCTACTCATTGCTGAATATAGCCTTCAGCCTGCCCAACCAGGGAACCTAACCAGAGCACACAGAAAGCTATGTAGTTCATCCAACAGCCATACTTACAGTGGCACTTGAACAGATTGCACAGCCAATAGCTTTCCCTATTTGCAGAGCAAAAACAGTGGCTTTACTTGAGCAGGGAATTCACTGCACACTCATGCCTGATTTGGATCCCCAAACAAGCTGTATAGGCTGTGGGTCCTGTCCTACTGCCCTGTGAAGGCAGGGAAGCTGATTCATAGCCCCATCACCAACTGAATATAGTACCTAGTCCCAACCATCTTGTAAGCCTGATCAGGGAATCCAGGCAACCACAGAGCCCATCCTACAACCCCACTTGGGTAGGGAACAAGTGAACAGTTCTATCCAACTGTTTTCAGCCAGTGGCACACCTCCCCATCCCTGTCCTCAGAAGTCAAATAGCTGCCTTTCCCACAATTAAATCATAACAGCAGGCCCCACCTGCCCAAGAAGGACATGCCCACAAACCAAAATTGAGGTGACTGGTGAAGATCTGTCTCCGCCAAAGCAAATATGTAAAGTCTGGAAGTGGAACCCAATAACTCAAATGTGCAGATACCAATGTAAGAAATCAAGGATCACAAAAAACCAAGTAAATATGACACCACCAAAGGAAACTAATTAAGCTCTAATAACTGATTTTAAAGACCTTTTCAGAGATCTGTGAACTGTAGGGTAAAGAATTCAGAGGAATCCTCTTAAAAACGTTTGGTGAATTACAACAACATACAATTAAAATTAAGAAGACAATACATGAACAACACAAGAAGTTCAACAAAGAAATAGAAACCATCAGGAAAAGAAAAACGGAAAACGTAGAGTTGAAAAGTACAATAACTGAACTAAAGACTTCAGTAAAGAGTTTCAAAAGCAACTTGACCATGCAGAAGAAAGAATCAGTGAACTGGAGGATAGGACATTAGATATTTATCCAGTCAGAGGAGCAAGAAGAAAAAAGAATGAAAAACAGTGAAGAAAGACTTAAGGGACACAGTGGTAAGAAACAATATTGGAATTATGGGAATTCCAGAAAAGGAGAAAGAGAAAGGGAAAGTATATTTAAAGGAATAATGGCTGAAAACTTCCCAAACTTCAGGAATGAAATGGACGTTCACATCCATGAAACCTAAAGGATCCCAAATAGGTTGAACCTGAGTAAGGCTCCACCAAGACACATTATAATTAAATTGTCAAAAGTCAAAGACAAAGAATTTTAAAAGCAGCAAAAGAATAGAAGTTACATACAAAGGGACCACCATAAGATTTTTGGCAGATTTCTTAACAGAAACTTTATAGGCCAGAGAGAATTGGATGATGTATTCAAAATATTAAAAGAAAAAATCTGTCAACCAAGAATTCCATACCCAGTGAAGATGTCCTTCTGAAATGAAGTGGAGATAAACACTTTCCCAAACAAACAAAAACTGAGGGAGTTCATTACTGCTAGACCTGCCTTATAAGAAATAGTGAAGTTCTTTGAATGGAAGTAAAAGGATGCTAACTTACATCATAAAAACATAAAAAGGTGACATAAAATTCACTAATAATGGTACTTATATAGTCAAAGTTAGATTCCATAATTCGGTAATGGTCATGCATAATTCACTTACAACTCTAGTTTAAAAGTTAAAAAAGGGAGCCAGCCTCATGGCCAAGTGGTTAAGTTCCTACAATCTGCTTCAGTAGCCTGGGGTTCGCCAGTTCTGATCCTGGGCGCAGACCTACACACTGCCCATCAAGTCATGCTGTGGCAGCATCCTGCCTAGGAGAACCAGAAGGACTTACAACTAGGATATACAACGATGTACTGGGGCTTTGGGGAGAAAAAAAAAACAGAAAGATTGGCAACAGATGTTAGCTCAGGGCCAATCTTCCTCACCAAAAGCATACCTTAAAAAAAAAAGTTAAAAAAATGTGGAGTGACATCAGCATCATGACGGTTTGAGTCATTCCTTTTTTCCCCTCCCCTTTGATTTACAACTAATCAGAGTGCCATAACAGAAAAAAGCATCTCTGCACAGCATATCAGGACACCCAAGAGATCCATTCAATTGTGCACCTGAAAGTGGGTGAATTGCACCATGGAGGAGGCAAGGGGAATGGTGCAGAGGCAGTGGTGGCAGAGAAGGCAGTTGGTATGGCAGTGGGCCAGCAGGACTTTTCTGGCAGAGGAGCTGGAGGGTGAAGTAGGTGAGTGGGGGTCTGCCTAGCCACACATTCTGTGGGACCCATTGCTCTCCCTGAGGAGAGACTATTGTGAATGAGGTGAAGGAAAAGAAAGTGGCAGACCATGAGAACTGAAGGAAAGTGTCTCTTACTGTCTGCCTGGAGATTCTGGCAAGAGGACAGCCCACAGACCTCTGGTTCTTACCCAACTGAGGATCCCCCTACTGGGCCATGGGCACACCCAAAGCCTCAAGTGCTATGTACTCACCTCCTCCCATTCCTCCTCCACTCATTTTTTTTTCTCCCTCCAGCTTTTTTGTTGTTGCTATACATGCACTCCCAACTTTAGCAGCAAGTTAATTCTGGTAAGAGAAACCAGAAACTTGTGCTATAGCACCACCTTTTGGGAAACAAAAGAAAGGCTCCTAATTACCAACCTGTTGATCTGTTAGAATCAAAGTGAACAAAGCCCTCCCTAAGTAAGAAAGGTGTTCATTGCTGAAAATGCAGCATCAGAGGCACTTTTCATCAAACACCGTCAAAAAATCATGGTAACATGGTATCAGAAAAAGAAAATAATTGTCCAGCAACCAAACCCAAAGACATAGAATATTGTGATCTAGCTTACAAAGAATTCAAAGTAGCTGTTATGAAGAAATTCAGCAAGCTACAAAAACCTCAGAAAGGCCTATAATGATCCTGGGATTAAAATTAACAAACAGAAGGAGCACTTTACCAAAGTGATTGAAATTCTAAAAAGAACCAAACAAATTCTTGAGCTGAAAACGCAATAAATGAAGTGGAAAATGGATTAGAATGCATTGGAAATAGAGCAGATTAGATGGAAGAGAGAATTAGTGAGCTGAAAGGTAGGAATCTACAAATGATTAAGGTAGAAGAGGAGAGAGAACTAAGGTTTTAAAAGAGTGAAGAAATTCTATGAGAGCTATCTGACTCCATAGAAAAGCCAATATAAGAATAATACGTATTCCAGAAGGAGAAGAGAGGGAGAAGGGGGAAGAGAGTTTTTTTGGAGAAATAATAGCTGAGAACTTCTCAAACGTGGGGAAGGAACTGGATATACAAGTCCATCAAGCTAATAGAGCACTTTATCATCTCAATGCAAAAAGACCCAGACCTTTTCAAGACACATTATATTAAAACTGTCAAAAGTCAGTGATAAAGAAAAAGTTTTAAAGGCAACCAGGGAAAAAAGATAGTAACCTACCAAAGAGTCCTCATTATGCTATCAGCAGATTTCTCAGCAGAAACTCTACAGGCCAGGAGAGAGTGGAATAACATACTTAAAATATTGAAAGATAAAAACTGTGAACCAAGAATATGCTATCCAGCAAAGTTATCCATACAATATGAAGGAGAAATAAAGGCTTTCCCAAACAAACAAAAGCAGAAGGAGTTCACCAGCACTGGACCTGCCTGATGAGAAATTGTGAAAAGAGCTCTTCAAGCTGAAACAAAATGGCAAAAGGTACACAAAACTGTGATAAAGGTGGTAAACAGTCAGAATTAGAAAACTATAACTTTTTTAATAATACAGTCATGTGTTGCTTAACAATAGGGATATTTTCTGAGAACTGTGTCCTTAGGTGATTTTATCATTGTGTGAAGATCAGAGAGTATCGTTGCAGAAACCTAAATGATATAGCCTACTACATACCTAGGCTATATTGTACTAATCTTATGGGACTGCCATTCTATATGTGGTCGATCATTTACTGAAACATCATTATGTGGCACATGACTGTAATATATTAAACTCTTAATTATAACACAAAGGTTCAAAGAAAAGAGCATTAAAATTATCTATAGCTACAACAACTTGGTAATGAAATTACAGCATAAAAAGAGATAATTTGTGACATCAAAAATATAAAAAGGGAAGAGTAAAAGGATGGAACTTTTATAGGCAAATGAAGATAAATTGCTATCAGCAGAAAAAGGACTATTTTGGGGGCCATCCCAGTGGCATAGTGGTTAAGTTTATGCACTCTGCCTCAGGGGCCCAGGGTTCACAGGTTTGGATCCTGGGCATGGACCTACACACCACTTATCAAGTCATGCTGTGGTGGTGTCCCACATATAAAATAGAGGAAGATTGGCACAGATGTTAGCTCAGGGACAATCTTCCTCAGGCAAAAAGAGGAAGATTGGCAATAGATGTTAGCTCAGATCCAATCTTCCTCACCAAAAAAGAAGAAAGAAAGGAAAAGGAAAATTTTATCTATGAAATGTTTTGTGAAAAGCTTATGGTAACTACAAAGCTAAAATCTAGAGCAGGTACACAAAGCAAACAGTGGGAAACTGAGCAAATCACCATGGAAAACCACCAACTTACAAAGATAGACAGAAACATAAGGAAAAGGAAACAGTGGAGAAACAAAATATCCAGAAGGCAAAAGATAAAATAACAGTAGTAATTTTTTACATATCAGTAATCATCCTAAATGTAAACAGATTGAACTCACCAATCAAAAGGCCCAGAGTGGCTGGATGGATGAAAAAAACAAGACCCAACTATATGCTGTCTGCAGAGACTCATTTCAGCTCTAAAGACATATATAGGCTCAAAGTGAAATGATAGAAGATGATATTCAAGGCAAACAGAAAGTAAAAGAAGGTGAGTATAGCCATACTTATATCAGACAAAGAAACTTCAAGCCAGAAAAGGTAACAAGAGAAAAAGAAGGTCATTATATAATGATAAAGTGGTCAGTACATCAAGAAGCTATAACAACTGTAAAAATATATGCTCCCAACACCCAAGCACAAAATAATATTAAGCAAATAATAACAGATATTAGAGGAGAAATAGACAACAATCCAATAATTGTAGGGGAATTCAATACCCCACTATCAGCAATGGGTACATCATCCAGACAGAAAATCAACAAGGAAACATTGGACTTGAGCCACACTTTAGAACAAATGGACTTAATAGACATATACAGAACAACAGCAGCAGCATACTTATTCTTCTCAAGTGCACATGAAGCATTCTCTAGGATAGATCATATGATAGACTACAAAACAAACCTTAGCAAATTTAAGAAGAGTGAAGTCATAACAACTGTCTTCTCTGACCACAATGGTATAAAACTAGACATCAGCAAGAAGAAAGTGAGAAGATCTACTAATATATGAAAACTAAACAACAGAGTTCTAAGTAACCATTGAGTCAAAGAAGAAATCGAAAGGGAGATAAGATCAGAAAGAAGACAAGGATGCCCACTCTCACCACTCCTATTTTAACATAGTACTCGAAGTCCTAGCCAGAGCCATTATGCACAACAAAGAAATAAAAGGCATCCAAATCAGAAAGGAAGTAAAATTGTCACTGTTTGCTGATGATATATGATCTTATATAGAGAAAATCCCAAAGACTCAGTCAAAAAACTGTTGGAATTAATCAACAATTTCAGTAAAGTGGCAGGATACAAAAACAACTTATAGAAATCAATTACATTCCTTTATACTAATGATGAAGCGTCTGTAAAAAGAAATAAAGAAAACTATCCCATTCACAGTATCATCAAAAAGA
Source organism: Equus przewalskii (assembly GCF_037783145.1). Classification (NCBI taxonomy): domain Eukaryota; kingdom Metazoa; phylum Chordata; class Mammalia; order Perissodactyla; family Equidae; genus Equus; species Equus przewalskii. Next base: position 22,338,858 of record NC_091863.1, read on the forward strand.
ATAAAATACTTAGGAAGAAATTTAACCAAGGAAGTGAACAATCTCTACAATGAAAGCTATAAGACTTTGCTGAGAGAAATTGAAGAAGATACAAACAAATGGAAGGACATCCCGTGTTCATTTATCAGAAGAATTCATATTGTTAAAGTGGCCATACTACTCAAAGCAATCTACAGATTCAGCGCAATTCCCATCAAAACACCAAAGGCATTCTTCACAGAAATAAAAGAAATGATCGTAAAATTTGTGTGGAATCACAAAAGCCCCCAAATAGCCAAAGCAATCCTTAGAAAAAAGAACCCAAAGCCAGAGATATCATGCTTCTGGATTTCAAACTATACTACAAAGCCATAGTAATAAGAACAGTATTGTACTGGCAAGAAAATAGACATATTGACAAATGGAACAGAATAGAGAACCCAGAATTAAACCCCAGTATATGCAGTCAACTAGTATTTGACAAGGAAGCTAAGTAGACCCAATGGGGAAAAAGATAGTCTCTTCCATTTACAAGAGCATTAAAAGCAATAAAATACTTAGGAATAAATTTAGCCAAGGAGGTGAAAGCTCTCTAGTCTGAAATACAAGACATTCGTGAAAGAAATTGAAGAAGACACAAAATAAGTGGGAAGGTATCACTTGTTCACGTATTGGAAGAATTAATATTGTTAAAATGTCAAAACTACCAAAGCCATCTATAGATTCAATGCAATCCCTACTAAGATTCCAATGGCATTTTTTATAGAAATAGGAAAAAATCTTCTAAAATATATATGGAACCACAAATAGCCAAAGAAATCCTGAGAAAGAACAAAGCTGGAGGCATTACACTTCCTGATTTCAAGCTATACTGTAAAACTAGTCATCAAAAGAGTATGGTCCTGGCATAAAAGCAGACAAATAGACCAAGAACAGAATTGAGAGCCCAGAAATAAACCCAAGCATATACAGTCAACTAATATTTGACAAGGGAGCCAAGAACCTCAATGGAGTAAAGACAGTCTCTTAAATAAATGGTGCTGGGAAAACTGGCTATTCCCTTGTAAAAGAGTGAAACTTGACCCCTATCTTACCTCACTCACAAAAATTAACACAAAATGTATTAAAGACATAAATGGTAACACCTGAAACCATGAAACTCCTAGAAGAAAACATAGGGAAAAATCTCCTTGACAGGGGTCTTTGTAATGATTTTTTGGAAATCACACCTAAAGCACAAGCACCAAAATAAAAAATAAGTAAGTAGGGCTACATCAATCTAAAAGCTTCTGTACTGCAAAAGAAATCATCAAAAAAGTGAAAAGACAGTCAACAGAATGGGAAAAAATATATGCAAACTATAAATCTGATAGGGGGTTAGTATCCAAAGTATATAAGGAACTCATAAACTCAATAGCAAAAAAACAACTAATCCAATTAAAAAAATGGCCAAAGGACCTCAACAGATATTTTTCCAAAGAAGATACACAACTGGCCAACAGGTACATGAAAAGATGTTCAGCATCACTAGTCGTTAGGGAAATGCAAATTAAACTCACAATGAAAGATCATCTCTTGCCGGTTAGAATGGCCATCATTAAAAAGACAAGAGATAACAAATGCTGGCATGGATGTGGAGAAAAGAGACCCCTTGTGCACTGATGGTTGGAACATAAATTGGTATAGCCACTGTGAAAAACAATATGGAGCTTTCTCAAAAAATTAAAAATAGAACTACCATATGATCCAGCAATTCCACTTCTGGGGATATATCCAAAGGAAACAAAAATACTAACTTAAAAAGATATCTGCACCCCCATGTTCATAGCAGCATTATTTACACCAGCCAAGACCTGGAATCAACCTAAGTGTCCATTGATGGATGAATGGATAAAGAAGTTGTAGTACATATATACAATGGAATATTATTCAGTCATGAAAAATGAGGAAATACTACCATTTGGGACAATAGGGATAGACCTTGAAAGCATTATGCTAAGTGAAATAAGTCAGACAGAGAAAGACAAATATTGTATGATTTCAATTATATGTGGAAGCTAAAAAATGTCAAACTCATAGAAGACTTGTGCTTACCAGACGTGGAGAGGGGTGGCGGGGGAATTGGAGGAAGGTGGCAAAAAGGTACAAATTTCCAGTTATGAGATAAATAAGTACTAGGGATATAATGTACAACATGGAGACTATAGTTAACACTGCTGTATGATATATAGGAAAGTTGTTAAGAGAGTAAATCCTAAGGGTTCTCATCACAAAGAGATTTTTTCTTTCTTTTTATTGTATCTAAATGAGATGATGGATATTAACTAACCCTATTGTGGTAATCATTTCACAATATATGTGAATCAAACCATCATGCTGTACACCTTAAGTTTATACAGTCATGTATGTTAATTATTTCTCAATAAAATGAAAAAAATTAAAAACTTTAAAAATCAAATAAAAATTTGACTTCTCCTTCCACTTCTTTGGCCTCTTCAAAAGTGATTTTTCAAAAGGCTTCTTTGAGAAGATTTTAAAGTTCCTTTGCATTCAAATTTTATTTAAAAACAATCTATATCTGAAAAACAAATACACCTGGATAAAGAATTACATTTCCAAGATGATTTCTTAGGATTAAGTCTTGTCTTAAAATGCCGGTGTGCATGATAATGATTCTGCAAACATATTCACCACATGCCTCCATTCGTTGTACCTTTATCCCTGTCCGCAAGAGCTCATGGAAGCAGATGGAAACTGATGGCAGAAACTGGGCTCAAAATAGCAGTAGAAGTGAAGGAGCAAGAGAAAGAAAGACTCTTGAAAAACTAGGTTTAGAAATCAGCTATAAACTGAAAGAATGTCTTTAATTTCTAAAAGAAACATATACAAATATTTAATGAAAATTTATCCAATCATTAATCGATCGGTGTAAGCACATAGTTTTGGGTTGCAAAAGCTGTTGGTGATAGGATAATTCAGTTTATTATTGGTATTAAATTCCCAGAATATAATGTAAAGTTTGAGGTCAGAAAAACACCAAGACATTAAAAAGGGAACAATGAAATGGAGCAAAGTTTCTAAAAGCCACTCATTTTTATCAAAATAAACAGGATGAAGCAATGGGTGTCTGTCATTTTTATGGAGTTCGTTGAAAATGTTCACATAATTCCTAGGTCCTAAACTGTGATATTTACTATTTTTCTGATTTTCTAGATAAAGGACAATATAATGCATAGAAGCTGAATATAAAGTATGGACAAACTGAGATCATTCATCTGACACACTAATTATCCCTAAAGCAAGAGCTCCGCTAGGGTATTCCCTTTGCAGCAGAGGGGTCATTTTATCTTAAGGTCATGCCTACCTAAATTTCCCCATTCCCTGATGTTAACATCAATAACCCATGCTGGGATTAATACAGCGTATCTTCCTAAAATAACCTTCTATTACAAGGTTGGATAGTTCTCAAAACCGCCTTCAATATCAATCTTATGTAATGATGAAAACACAAGGTTAGAAAGTTTAGGTTTAATATGAATCTCTGAGATTCTTCTTCATAACATGGGATGATAATGACTCGAGGTAATAGGAGAATCTATACCTTACTATTGATTTCTTCAAACTGCAGATAAAATATAAAACTCACAAAGTAGGGAAACACTTCATGAACAAATAACACAGACCTCAGCTCATTACGGTGCTGGAGGTATAAGTAAGCTCGCCTCAGGTTCTGTATTGTTTCAGAATTTTATTTGACAGTGTAGTAGAAATGGTTTACTTCATCTAATCTGGATAATTATTTATTTTATGCCTGTTTTGGGAAAGGTATACTACCAGTTATTCCTCATATATAAAAGAAAATGTTACATAAACCATGCTGGGATAGCAATATAGTACAATGCGAAGAGATCAAATTTGAAGCAAACACATTTGGGTTCAAATCCTGCCAAGACTTCAGACAAGGTGATTATCCAAGTAATTATAACCCATTTCTAAAGGGTTATAATGATATGTCTCTCACAGGAGTGATGTGAGGATTCAGTGAGATTACTTACATAAATCACCAAGCAGGTAATTGGTGCTCAAATATCTTGTTCTTTTTTAATATCATCAGTAACGCTGTAAGTTATTTGAAAGAGTAAATGGGTGTTACTATTTAAAAGCTGTTGACAATTTAGAATTTAAGACTTTTTTGAAATGCAGAGGCAGTCTAAAAACTTTGAAGTGAATTGTGATTAGAATTCTTTCGTATAATGTCAAAATGAGAGAATGAAAGAGCATCATCTGTAAGTCATGTTTATATACAAAAATATATACTATATCTGATCTGATTGTGAAAAAATTATGAACACAAAGGTAGAAATACATTATATAAAATATTCTGTTTTGTGTATCACTTTCTATATACCACATACACACATTATATAAAACATACATTCCACATAATGTATTGTTATAATTTTATATTATATACAAAATATACATTATTATATACTATATAATCATGAATATATTATCTACCATATGGTATATAATTTTGTTTATTACTATATATCATACATTATTTTTATCACTTCTAAGTTATATTATGTCACATTTTACATTATATATTACATGTTATATATTATATACTATATATATTTGTATGTATACATATAGATTTGTATATATGTGTGTAAAATAACCACTTATTGCAGTATTTGCTCTTATTTTCCCCAATTAAAGAAGAATCCTTTATTGAGTAAGTACATTAATAGATGTTCAAATATTTTTCTTCTACTAGTAGCTGCCATGTGTTAGAAAAAATAGGTTGAACATTTCTTAGAATTAAATGAAAAGAATATCAGAATAGAATTAAGAAAGTTAAAATATATTTTAAATATATTTTAGTGATATATATTAATACAAAAGTGTTTTTATTATTTGAAAACAACACTTCTACTTGATATGGTTCTACTTTATATCTCTCATTTATTTTTTTTGTCCCTAATTCCACATTTTATACTTGATTTTAAATAGGAGTGGTGGAGTGGAATCTAGTCTGTCCATCGATCACAAAAATTCTCCCTGGTTGATGTGAAGATTTTCCGTATTTGTGTATCAGAAGTGATAACTCTGTGAGCATCCTGTCTGTTTGAATCATTTTAATATTACCAAGTGCTGTCTGTGATTACAGAACATCTAGATAAATTTAGTGTTATGAACACAGACATTGTGTTCCTAAAACAGTATGTAGTGATAAAGCACTCATATTTCTGCCTTATTAATTTATTGAGCCATTAAAATCACACTTTTTAATATTATAATGTACAAACTTTATTTTAGTCTAACTTTCTAATGTGATTACACAAAAGCTTTCTCTTGCTGCTTCAGCATTGTACTTGCAGGCTTTCAGAATGGCTCTGACCCTAGAAAGGGTCAAATGTTAGCTTCCTGTACAAAAAGAAGACACTAATATATATCTAAAGATAGTGAATATAATCAAGGAAAATGAACAAGTGAGAATAGTTCTTCCAAACTACTGTGATTACCAGCTCACAGAGCTTCTCCCCTGCATCTCTGCAAACTCACAGTACTTACATAGGAGGGAACAGAGTGAGGTGGGAGAAGCACAGGCTGAGCGGTCAAACGGACGGGTGTTAGAATCTCATTCTGGCACTTGGAGGCTATGTGACCTTGAGCAAGTTATATCACCTCCGTAAGCCTCGGGGTGTATGTTTCTTTGTTCATTTCTTTTTCTGCAAAATTGAGATAATAACTACCTGAAATCTTTTATAGAGATAAAAAATGTGCAAAATATATGGCATAGATCCGGGCCTATAATCCTCAATGCATAAATTACTGTTTATACTCATTGTACAGTAGACTTCCACCTGGTCTCTGTGCCTCTAGTCCTCCTCAACAATCCATCCTTTGCTGAAACTCCTTACTCTATAGTGAATTCTTAATAAATTTGAACCAACCAGCCACAATCTTTCTAACTTTATCTTTAAACATTCTTTTCCCCACAATAAACTTTAGATTGAAGTACACGGGCCTACTCACTTTTCTTTCATTCAAGTAGGCAGTCATGGCTCATGCAATTCAGATATAAATATTTAGAAATTCCCCAAAAGGAATTTATGGAAATGAATTCAATGTACTAGCTCCATGCTGGATGCTGAGAGATGATAAACATGCATCAGAAACAGATCCTATTTTCAGGGACAGGGAGCTTTCTGTCTGTGGAGGACAGTTGTGTGTGTGTGTGTGTTTTTTTTTTTACTTAATTTTGTTTTAACTTGGATTGTTTAGAACCAAAAAGCAAATATAGTAATTGTCCAGGTCTCATTTTTATTCATCTGAATAATATTAAAAGCAAGAATGTCTAAAGGATTGAACTTGATTGTCCCTTTAGTCTTTAAGCCAAAATGCATACAGAACTTTTATTTCACAGCAGCAATCCCCATAAGGAAGTAGCAATGATGAGCTTTCAGTGAACAGTAACGTAAACAATATATGCATGAAGCTATATGGATTCATAAAGACACTGTAAAATGAGATTAAGCTCTCTCTTTATTAAGCCATTTGCTCCATATAGTCCAAGAAAACAAGTAAAAGCAGCAAAAATAAAAATTCCAGAGTTAATATTTTCAACCCTGAGATACACATACAATGTGGAGCGCTGTGAAGGGAGACATTGTTTGTAATCATGTACCATTTTTAAATGTGTTTCCAAATATTCCCATGTGTCCAACAACATGTGTGTGCCGTCCATAGCAGAGAGAAGGAAGGCAGAGCACAGTGCAGAGGAAGCTTATGTATGTGTATTTTGCGTGTTGACAATAAATAAATTGAAAGGCCAGATCCATTTATTACAATATAGGTAAATTACCCAAAGAGTTTGGGAATTGGATTCCTAACTCTTGCCAAAAATGTTGTAAAATGTATCCAGATTGCTCCAAATTAGCAAGAAGATTTGTTGGAGATACTGTACTGTCTTTCCATATGCTGAGGCTGCCCTCTTAGCAGCTCAACAGAATCAAGGAGGAGGCATAGAAATTGGGTTAAAAGGAGCTGTTCAACTGGGTTCTGCTTTCTGCTCATTTCCTTGTTCTCTAGTGCTCTGAAATCAATTGAAAAACTGATAGGCCTTCTCTGCTAATGGAATTCTTTCCTAATTGTTTATTCTCCCCTGGACCATGTCAAAACAGTTTATAGTACCTTGAGCATTCCCAAGGGCAGCTTTAGCTTTTGCTACCTGCAGTCCCTGAAATTCCATTAATTAGACAGGTAGCCTAAAGTGTACAAGAGAATCAGGCTTCTGTCCTAGGGAATTGTGCAATCTATAAGGATCGCCAAGTCAAACTTTTCTGACAAAAGGATTAAAAGTCAGAAGGGTCATAAGAGCTCATCTAGTCTAACCACCCAACAAAATTAGCATCTCTATTTACAAATCCCAGGAAGATGATAAACCCACCGGTGATTGTACCTTTCCAGAGAGGAAACGTTCAGTTCCTCATTTAATTATTGCATATCTTGAGTTACTAGAAAATGCTAGCTTACACTGAGCAGAAATTAGCCTTCCTGTAACTTCTACCCTTTGTACCCTCTCACATGTCAAAGGATCATTTCCCTTTCTATATAATAAAAAAAACATAGCCTCAGGTATATATATTTATACATGCAAAAGCATGTTCATTAACATCTCAAATGTTTAATGTCATGGAGTAATCTGGAATCAAAATTACATTATTTTTTAAGGAAATATTTTTATATCAAATAGAAATTCAACATCTTAAATAGTATTCTGAACATAATTTATATTTTGCTCAATGGCTGTAGGTTATCACCATTATTAAAAGAAATTATTGTATTGTGTTCTCATATGTTGGTGCCTTCAGGGTTTGTAGGAGTTGGTAGGAAAATTTGTCCCTATACTACATGTTCTTAGGATGTTTATCTTTGGGGCCTTGTATATTTTTTCTGTAGATTTTTCCCTTTTGCTTCTTACTATCAGATTGTGTGATCTCGATCCTGCCACTGTGCTTGCCTCTAGCTGAAACTCTATGCTTCTAATCTGATGTGACTTTAGAAATAAGATAGGCAAGCTCATTACAAAGGTGTCTAAAAGCGCCTCTGAGTGAGAGTTTCTTGTAAATAAAATACAAACAGTTGGGGCCGGCCCTGTGGCATAGTGGTTAAAGTTCCGCACATTCCGCTTCAGCGGCCTGGGTTTGAGGGTTCGGATCCCGAGTGCAGACCTACTCCACTCATGGGCCATGCTTTGGAGGCATCCCACATACATCAAATAGAGGAGGGGGCCGGTCCGGTGGCCAAGTGGTTAAGTTCATGCACTCTGCTTTGGCGGCCCAGGATTTTGCCGGTTCAGATCCTGGGCACGGTCATGACACTGCTCATCAGGCCATGCTAAGGTGGCGTCCCACATGCCACAACTAGAAGGAGCCACAACTAAGAATATATAACTATGTACCAGGGGGCTTTGGGGAGAAAAAGGAAAAATAAAATTAAAAAAAAAAAAAAAAGATTGGTGCAGATGTTAGCTCAGGGCAAATTTTCCTCACCAAAAATAATAATTTTTTAAAAATACAGTTAAATGCATGCTGCAGTGGACATACTCTGAGGTGGTCCCCATGATCCCTGCCCCATGATGTCCAAGCCTTTGTGTATTCCCTTCCTCTTGAGCATGAGCAGAACTTGCGACTTGCTTCTAAATAATAGGATATGGCACAGGTGATAGGATGGCACTCTCTTGATTAAATTACATTAATGGCACTGTGAAGGGGTTTTGTAGATGTGATTAAGGATTGTAAATCAGTTGATTTGTGGCTATCAAAAGGGAGATTATCCTGGCTGGGCCTTACTTAATCAGTTGAAATCCCCTAAAAGAGGAAGTGGGCCCTCCATGAAGTTAGAGACTCTCCAATGCTGGCTTTGAAGAAGCAAGCTGCCATATAATGTGAGAGGGCCTATGGTGAGGACCATGTGGCAAGGACCTGCAGGTGGCCCATAGGACCTGAGGGCAACTGACAGCCTGCAAAAATCCTAGGGCTGTCAGTCTTACAGCTGTGAGAAAATGAATTGTTCCAACAACTTGAAGGAGCTTGGAAGCAGATCTTTCCTCAGGCAACCTTGTGATGAAACCAAAGTTCTAGACACCTTGATTGCAGCCTTGTGAGACCCAAGGCACAGGACACAGCTAAACCTTGTCCAGACCCATACCCCACTGAAACTGTGAGATAATTATGTTGGTTTAAGTTGCTAAGTTTGTGGTAACGCATTCAGCAATAGATGAGTGATACATATGTGCTACATGACATTCATTTTGTGTGTACAGAGAAACTTGGTCAATTCCTTATCGTTTCCTGTATTCAAGTTGGTTAAACTTAACTTCACTGATTAAAGTATTAACAAAAATGTTTAATATACACATGTATGTTGTTCAAATGAATGTATCCATATTAAGCATCTTTTCCCACTGACATATGTATCATGAAAACAAGGATGTTCTGAATGTGCTTTAATTACTTAAGGGATATACATTGATGGAGTGAAAACAAAGAGGCTCTTTTGAACACAGATATACACAACTACAAAGTCCCTTATACAAAGGTACTCAATAAGAAGATAAAACATGCATAATAAGAGAGCTGAATTTAGAACGTAAAAATTGTGTCATAACTTTAATTGTCTATCCAGGCCAGGCATTTCACTGAAGTGAGTGAATCTGGCCATAGAGTAAAGAATAAGGAGTGGTGGAGACTGGGGTGAAAATATCCCAGCCCAAAGAGGCAGCTATTATTTTGCCCTTAGCAGGTAATTGTCATGTGGGTATCTAAACAGTGTTTCCAGATACACTATTTTTCAAAAAGAAGGTAAAAATTTGGATGCTCATGTGGTACCTCCATATTTCTAAGTTTACAAATGCAAATTTAAAAAAATAAACGTGTACTGGCCGAATCATACAGGACTGTAGGCCATATCTGTCTTCCAATTGGTGATTTGAATTAAAATAAATGACTTATAAGCAAGAATAATGGAGCATACATGTCTAATTTCATTAGATCAGCGGTAGTGAATGTCAGTGGACTAGAGAAAGTCTACATGGGCTAGTCCAGATATTCTAATGAGGGATACAGTATCCTCTGCCTTTTGTTATCTCCATGTGTTCTATTTCCATTGGAATGCTTGAGTAAAGAGAAAGTTTGTATCTGACAAAACTTTGTCCATTCTCAATTTAATATTTTCTAATGGTAAATGGGGAGAAGTGAGAGGGAATTAGTAGGAGCAATGAGGAGAAATATAAGGTTAAGTATTCTTAATTCAGTTCCAGAAAATGGTGGTCAACACCTGACTCCTTTTCCAATAAGTTTTTACACTAAATGGAACTACAAATTAATGGATTTCAGACAGCGATTTGCAAGGAGAGGATAACCTGTGTTTCTTTTTTTTTAATTGAGATTCATAATAGTTTACATCATTGTGAAATTTTAATTGTACATTATTTCTTGTCTGTCACCACATAAGTGCTCCCCTTCACACACTGTGCCCACCCTCCACCCCCCTTCCTGGTAACCACTGAACTATTTTCTTTGCCCAGATGTTTGTTTATATTCTTCATATAAGTGAAATCATATGGTATTTGTCTTTCTCAGTCTGGCTTATTTTGCTTAGCATAATACCCTCCAGCTCCATCCATGTTGTTGCAAATGGGATGATTTTGTCTTTTTTATGGTTGAGTAGTATTCCATTGTATATATATACCACATCTTCTTTATCCAATCATTGGTGATGGGCACTTGGATTGTTTCCATGTCTTGGCTATTGTGAATAGTTCTGCAATGAACATAGGGGTACGTATGTTATTTTAGATTGTTGATTTCAAGTTGTTTGGGGAGATACCCAGTAGTGGGATAGCTGAGTCATATGGTATTTCTATTTTCAGTCTTTTGAGGAATCTCTGTACTGTTTTCCATAGTGGCTTCACCAGTTTGCATTCCCACCAGCAGTATATAAGCATTCCTTTTTCTCTACACCCTCTCCAACATTTGTTGTTTTTGGTCTGGGTAATTACAGCCATTCTGACTGGTGTAAGGTGATATCTCATTGTAGTTTTGATTTGCATTTCCCTAACAATTGTGATGTTGAGCATCTTTTCATGTGCCTGTTGGCCATCTGTATATCTTCCTTTGAAAAATGTCTGTTCTTAGATGCAAAATTCCTCAACAAAATATTGGCCAACTGAATAAAGCAATACATTAAAAGAATCGTACACTACGATCAAGTGGGATTCATTCCAGGGATGCAGGGATGGTTCAACATCGCAACTCAATGTGATACACCACATTAACAAAATGAGGAATAAAAATCACATGATTATCTCAATAGATGCAGAGAAAGCATTTGACGAAATCCAACATCCATTTATGATTAAAAAAAAACTCTCAATAAAATTGGTATTGAAGGAAAGTACCTCAGCATAATAAAGGCCATATATGACAAACCCACTGCCAACATCATACTCAATGGGGAAAAACTAAAAGCCCTCCCTCTGAGAACAGGAACAAGATAAGGGTGCCTACTCTCGCCACTCTTATTCAACATAGTACTAGTGGTATTGGCCAGAGCAATTAGGCAAGAAAAAGAAAGAAAAGGAATCCAAATTGGAAAGGAATAAGTGAAATTTTTGCTATTTGTAGGTGATATGATTCTATGTAGAGAAAACCGTAAAGAATCCAGCAGAAAACCACTAGAAATAACAACTACAGCAAAGTTGCAAGGTACAAAATCAATTTAAAAAAATCACTTGCGGGGCCAGCCCTGTGGCCAAGTGATTAAGTTCGTGCACTCCGCTTCGGCGGCCAAGGGTTTCACTGGTTCGGATCCTGGGCGCAGACATGGCACCACTCATCAGGCCATGCTGAGGTGGCATCCCACATGCCACAACTAGAAGGACCCACAGCTAAAATATACAACTATGTACCAGGGGAATTTGGGGAGAAAAGGCAGAAAAAATTTTTTTGAAAATCAGTTGCATTCCTATACACCAGCAATGAACTAGCTGGAAAAGAAATCAAGAATACAATCCCATTTACAATCACAACAAAAAGAATAAAATACCTAGGAATAAATTTAACCAAAGAGGTGAAAGACCTGTATACTGAAAACTATAAGTCACTATTGAAAGAAATTGAGGAAGAAATGGAAAGATATTCTATGTTCATGGGTCAGAAGAATAAACATAGTTGAAATGTCCATACTACCTAAAGCAATATACAGATTCAATGCAATTCCAATCAGAATCTCAATGACATTCTTCAAAGAAATAGAACAAAGAATCCAAAAATTTATATGGAACGAAAGACCCTGAACAGCCAAAGCAATCCTGAGAAAAAAGAACAAAGCTGGAGGTATCACAATCCCTGACTTCAGAACATACTATAAAGCTATAGTAATCAAAACAGCATGATACTGGCACAAAAACAGACAAATAGATCAATGGATCAAACCTGAAAGCCCATAAATAAAACCACAGATCAGTGGACAGTTAATCTTTGACAAAGGAGCCAAGAACATACAGTGGAGAAAGGAAAGTCTCTTCAATAAATGGTGCTGGGAAAAGTGGACAGCCACATGCAAAAGAATGAAAGTAGACCATTATCTTGTACCATACACAAAAATTAACTCCAAATGGATTAAAGATTTGAATGTAAGAAGTGAAACCATAAAAATCTTAGAAGAAAATATAGGCAGTACACTCTTTGACATTGGTCTTAGCAACATCTTTTTGAATACCATGAATACCTTACTCAGGTAAGGGAAACAAAAGAAAAAGTTAACAAATGGAACTACATCAGACTAAAAAGCTTTTACAAAGCAAAGGAAACTGTCAACAAAATGGAAAGACAACCCACCAACTGGGAGAAAATATTTGCAAATCATTTATCAGACAAGGGGTTGATATCCAAAGTATATAAAGAACTCACACAACTCAGCAACAACAACAACAACAACAACAAAAACAACCCAATCAAAAAATGGACAGAGGATATGAACCTGTGTTTCTTGAAGTCATATTTGCTCTGGGCTTAGATGGTATCAGAATAGCAGTAACTACTCATATTTCTACAACCCTTGCCACAAGCTCCTGTTATAGACATCCAGCCTGCTACAAAATTCCACTGTCTCTCCCTACTCCAAGTTATATATGGAGTTCCATACGGCTCTTTTATGTGAGATCACACAAATGCTCTGTCAGCAACCACAGAGTGTCTTCCAAGTCCTTCTCCTCTTACTTCAAGGGCATCTCACCCTAGGCCCAAGAAGCCTATTATGTTATTTGAACACATATAAGCCACAGTTACCACTGTCATCTCCTAATGCTGGTGCTAATACCAATCATTGTGATCTACAATTGGTATTGTGCCAATGACACAATGAGATGTTTGTAGCTTGGAACCCTACCTGATAGTGCTCCCTAAGGAGTGCTCCCTAAGGAGTAATTGCAAATCACAATTAGTGCTTCACATTCCTCTTGAGTTAGAAAGCAACTTCTGATCCATGAAGGTTGGCTAAAGCCTCACCCCCAGCAGCATCTGCATCACCTGGGAGCTTCTTAGAAATGCAGAATCTCAGGTCATATTCTGGACCTGCAGGCTCAGAACCCGAATTTTTTTTTTTTTTCGGGGAAGATTAGCCCTGAGCTAACTGCTGCCAATCCTCCTCTTTTCACTGAGGAAGACTGGCCCTGAGCTAACATCCATTCCCATCTTCCTCTACTTTATATATGGGACGCCTACTACAGCATGGCATGCCAAGCGGTGCCATGTCTGCACCCAGGATCCGAACTGGCAAACCCCAGGCCGCCGAAGCAGAATGCACGCACTTAAACACTGGGCCACCGGGCCAGAACCTCAGAACCCAAATTTTAACAGGTGATTTGTATGCATCTAAAAGTCTGGGCTAAAGGACTAATACCTGAAACAGATATATTAGCATCCTCTAAATCTGTCGTAAATATGTATGCTCCTCCTGCAACCTGTATTCCTCCTACCCCTTTAGATCTTCCTATATCTTCCAGAATTTTACAAACATCCCTTTTGAAACAAAACTTGCATTTCGTTTTTCACTATGCAGTGTTATACTAGAAGCTTTTGAATTTTTCACTAGAAACTTCCCTTTGTATCTAATATAAAATTGGACATATTACCTCCCATTATAATTGCAAAACCACTTTTTATCTCTCTTTAAATCCCCATTAAGAAGATTTAAAATGTGCGTACCTTTTAATCCAGCAATTACACTTCAAGGAATTTAACCTGAAGATATACTCACACAAGTGCAAATGGATATATATTCTAGGATATTCACTGTAGCACATTGATAATAGTGCTGACATCTAAATATATAACTGCCCATCAATCAGGAACTGGTTAAAATAATTATGACATATCCATATAATCTGCACCTTCGCAAAGTATAAAGAAAATCTGCATGTGACTGATAAGGAAAGATGTCTAATACATATTTAAGGGTACAAACCAAGTTATAGAATTACATATTGTATGCTATCATTTGAATAAGTTATATATTTAAATGAACATATCTACATATGTATGTGTTTTTGTGGAGAGAGAGAGAAGCTGTATAGTTGTTGTTGTATGTTGGCTTATCTGACCTCATCTTCAGCTCGCTTCTCTCCTGTCTTTCCTGTGGAGACTGTAAAAGATAACAACTGTCTCCCATACTTCTTTGCAGCTAAGGTTGAGCATGTGAAATTTTCATGGCTAATGATCTATAATCAGAAGTCTACTGTTGCTACCTCTTTCTCTTCTTTTACCCTGCCTAGAATGCCACTGTGAAGCCTGGAGGTGCAGCAGCCATTTGGTGACCATGAGACAGCAACCATGAGGACTAGAACCAACACAATAGAGAAAAAAATAATGTCCTTGAGTCTCTCCTGGCATCTTAGAGCAACAACACCAGCACTGGGCTACCTACCTCATTTTTTGCTATGAAGACAATTGAATCCCTGGATATTTAAGCTACCATATAGGGTGTTTTTGGTGGTGGTGGTTACTATTATAATTATTATTAGGCATCCCTGATACAAGTGTTAACTCTGGAGAGTGGGATGAGAGGCAGAGATGCTATTTTTACTTTTTAAAACTTCTACTCTTTGTGATGTATGAATTCTGTGGTCAAAGAAATGACACACACACAACACACAAACATAAAACAAACTGATTTTAAAATACAACTAAAGTCAATGAGTTTTATGCATAGTTGTTTCAAGCCTTGGCTTGAAAGAGAACTATTTTTTCACAAAATTGTTTGTGGTATTTGTACTGGGTGTATAATAACAGAAGCAATTTAATATGTCATCCCACAACAGAGTTGCTGCTAAAAGGACACATATAATTGCATTAGTGATTATACAACTTAGCTGACCAATGGTTACTCTTCTCCAGAAGAAGAGGTAGCTTCTCTTGTTTTAAAGAAGATTGGTTAACCATCCCTGTTTATAGAAAAATGATGGTGATAGGGTTGAATGATAATGCCCTTCCTCTTTCTGTTCTTCTTGCTTTTTGATGTTTAGAGAAAGATGAAAAGAGAACTCAGATGAAGAAATGAGCTAAATATTTAGGGGATTGTTCTTCACGAAGCTGTTTTTGAAAGCAGTGGTCACAGAATGTGTTCCTGTGTAGAAAAGACTAACTCAGTGGATCTGGATTGCTCAAGCTCTGCACATTCCCAAGAAAGGCCTGTTTTCAGGACCAGCCCATGGCCAGCTTCTGAACTCTTGGAATGTTCTACCTGTACCATTTTGACCCTATAGTTTATACCAGCAATGTGATTTACGGTAAACACTGTTTTTGCTCTGGGAGCGTGGAGTCTGAGTAACTGAGGTCAGTTGTGCAGGTAGTACCTTACTATGTGACTTACCTCCAGTAAAAAACCCAGACATCAAGGCTTGGGTGAGCTTTCCTGGTTGGCAACACGTTGTATGTGTTGTCACACACTGTTGTTGGGAGAATTAAGTGCATCCCATGCAACTCCTCTGGGGGTGTGGAGGGAGGAAGGACTTGGAAACTTGTACCTGCTTTCTGCTGGACTTCACCTCGTGAATCTTTTCCCTTTCATCATCATCTGTATTACTTTCACTGTAATAAACCATAACTGTGACTATAACAGCTTCTGAGTCCTGTGAATCCTTCTAGTGAATCATTGAGTATGAAGGTGGTCTTGAAAACCCCCAACACAGTTCTCTAAAGTTAAAGAGCCAGAGCTGTAAACAACTATAGAGTTGTTTGATGCTAAGTAATTGTGAAGTTATAAATATTCCCTCAAAATAGCCTTTCATTCCAGAAAATGGATAGAGGTATAAAGGCATTTTAAAATAAAATATATAAGTAAATGTGAGGTAGAAACAGGAGTCAGCAATTAATGATTATTGAGATTGATACCAATTTTCTAATATTTTGGTTTCACTCTTAATAAAACATTTAATTTGGCATTAAAGAAAATAATTGTGTGGGAAAATACATTATTCCTTTAGTCAGTCGTGTCAATGGAAAGTAATAGAGAGTTTCTTTCCAACATAGTTAAGACAATGAATTTTTCCAAAGAAGACATACAGATGACCATCAGGTACATGAAAAAATAATCAGCATTATTAATCAGGGTAATGCAAATCAAAACCACAATAAGATATCACCTCACACCTCTTAGAATGGCTATTATCAAAAAGACAAGAAATAACAAGTGTTGATGAGGATGTGGAGAAAAGGGAACCCTTGTGCACTATTGGTAGGAACATAAATTGGAACAGCCACTATGGAAAACAATATTGAGGTCCCTCAAAAAATTAAAAATTCAACCACCATATGATCTCACAATTCCACTTCTGGGTATTTATCCAAAGAAAATGAAAACACTAACTTAAAAAAATACGTTAACCCCCATGTTCATTGTAGCATTATTTAAAATAGCCAAGATAAGTGTCCATCAATGGATGAATGGACAAAGAGAATGTGGTATATATACATAATCAAATATTATTCAGCAATAAAAAAGAATGAAATCTCACCATTTGCAACTACGTGGTTGGACCTTGAGGGCATTATGCTAAGTGAAATAAGTCAGATAGAGAAAGACAAAAACCATATGACCTCACTTATATGTGAGAATCTGAAAAAAAAGCTCATAGATACAGAGAACAGAAGACTGGTGGTTGCCAGAGGTGGGGGTCGGGGGATGGGCGAAATGGGTAAAGGGGGTCAAAGGGTACAAACCTCCAGTTATAAAATAAGTCATAGAGATGTAATGTACAGCACGGTGACTACGGTTAACAATACTGTATTGCATATTTGAAAGTTGCTGAGAGAATAGATCTTAAAAGTCCTCATCAGACAAAAAAAAAAATATAACTGTATGGTGACGGATGTTAGCTAGACTTACTTTGGTGATCATTTCACAATGTATACAATATCGAATCGTTATGCTGTACACCTAATGCTAATATAAAGTTATATGTCAATTATACCTCAATAAAAAAAATACGAGACAAAAGTGAGAAACAATTTCAAGAGGTAAAACTTTGTGCCTAAATGAAAAATAACTTCATAAATAGTTTGAAAATATTATGTGTGAATAAAAACACTTAGATCTCTTTTAAATTTTGTCATTTTTTTTACCCTGCTGGCAATCTCATTTTGCTTTCTATTCATGGATTGACACGTTTGTTTTAAAAATATATACATTTAGCAAGAGAAAATCTGCATAAACATAATCTTTAAAATAGGGGATACTGGGAATATTAAGAATATCTTCACCTTAAGCTTAATAAAATTATTTACTTGTTATTTTATTTGTGGTTTATTTGTATTTCTATCTGGCTTTGTTCCAGAAAGTTTAGCAGTTGGCTAAAACATTTTCAAAGGGAAAAATTGTATTTTTACTCTGAAAGTGGGGAAACTGAGACATATGATCCTTTAATGAGAAATATTAAAATTCCTGGAAAGAACATTACATTGTTGGTTGTAAACTGTAGAAATAAATAATTTTCCAGCATGTTCACAAAGGCTGGTATAAAACTGGCAAAAGCCTAGAAAGAATTATCTTGGGAATCAAAACGTAAAGGAGTCAAGGCATGCGTGGACATTCATCAGTTCCTATTGTGTGTCCAACTTTGCTCTAGCATTAAAGATACCAGTAAAAAGATTTTCCTTCATGGAGTTTACATTCTATAGGGGGAAACAGTCAATGAATAACTCCACAAGGAAAACATTCTGTATATGAGATGGTGCAAAGTACTATCAAGAAAAATAAAGCAAGAAAGAACTTTAGATACATGGTGATATGGTTTGCAAGTTTAAATAACGTTAAGATAGTGGTGAACGTGATGCAATCTACACAGAATTCGAAATATGTTATGATGTACATCTGAAAGCTGTATAATGTTATAATCCAATGTTACTGCAATAAAAAAATAACATTAAGATAGACTTGGTTATGCTGATGTATATGAATATACTTGCTTGTAAGGTTATCAGAAACTATATTTATAGTCTCAGTTTAAAATGAACTTGACATTACAATGTATGGTAAGTTTGTACTGTGGATCGGGTCAAGTTTGGTATAATATAATTCACCAGTAGAATCTGTAAGATGAGAAGACAGTTAAACAGATTTGTTGGAAGAGAGGTAGAGAAGTATTGCTTGTTAGAAAGCTAAGTCCGCTGCTTTGTGATTTGTACTGAAATAACACAAAAGCATCTTTTTTTAAATCAGAGCAATGTCAATACATATATCCTCAAATAACAACTACATAGCAACTGAGTCATTTGAAAAAGAAGTAATTTGATTCAAAGCAAATTCCAATAAATGAACCCACTTACATTGTTATTCAACTGAAAAATAAAAAGCGATGTCTCTGATAGACTGCCTTCTAAAATGGTGCCTAATGCCCTCTCCCCCATATCCTAATATTTAAGCCCTTGTGTAATCCCTTCCCCTTGGGTGTGGGCTGAACCTAATGATTCACTGCTAAAAACAGAATAGAGCAAGAGTGATGCCATGCCTCTTCCAAGATTAACTTACAAGACTGTGACTTCTGTCTTGCTGGTGCTCTTACTCTCACTTGTGCACTTTGATAAAGCAAGCTGCTATGTTATGAGGTGTCCTACAGAAAGGCCCATATGGCAAGGGACTGAGGGCAGCCTCCACCCAAAATCCAGCAAGAAATCGAGACCTTCAGCTCAACAGCCTGCAAGACAGTGAATCCTGCCAACAACACTAAGCCAGCTTGGAAGCAGGTAATAAATGCCCCACATGTACCCTGAGATGAATAAGGCCCCAGCTGAGACCTTCATTGCAGCCCTGTGAGAGTCTAAGCTGTAGACGCAGCTAAACCATGCCCAAATTTCTGATCCACAGAAATAAGAGATAATAAGTATCATTTTTAAGTGACTATGTTTTGGGGGTCATCTGTTAGCAGCAATAGATAACTAAGGTATTATTGTTGTCTTAGATTTCTAAGGCAATGTCTATTTTCTTACACCTGGAAATTTAATATGGTATTTGTGCTGGCTATTACAATGGTTCAAAAGGTCATTTGTTCAAAAGCACTTAAGCCTGATCAAGATTTTGGTGTATGAAACAGTTGGTAAATTAGAGCCTGTGGCTCCCACTAAATTATCTAATCGAGATTGGAATATTAACAAAGTTTAGAATATTAAGTCAAAAGATTTTTATTAAATCCATTCTACAAATTCAGGAAAGGGGAGATTAGCACAGGAATAGTGATCAATTGGTAGAAGCCTTTCACTTTGTAAAGTCAAAAATAATAGCAGCTTATAATTTTTATTTTTTAATATATTCTATAAAATCTACATGAAAATTCAGTCATTTTGAAGTGTACATACACTGAAAAAATATTGTGGTGATAATAAATAGAGGAAACAGGAATGATAGAGTAGTATATATATGCTGCAGACTATGAACATAGAGGAATTGAAAGGATTTTTCCTGACAGACCACAAAACTGACGACAAGCTATGGTAGTGTTGATTACTTTAATGTGCATAGAGTGCCCACTATTTTATATTTTTGAAAGGAAAGATTGCTTCTTTCCTTGCATTCTTATTTCCAAATATTCTTACCTGCCTTGCTACCTATGCCTGTTACCAGGGAAACAAATTTGGCCTTTGCACAAAATGTATAAAATCTCTCATACAAGATGAGCATGGGATCTCCATTCATCCTATGATCCATCTGTCCTCTGCATCCATTCATGTTTTCTCCTTCCAGCTGTGATAGTTTCCAAACGATAGAAGACCCTACTGCTACTTGCTCCTTGTTATCCCTTCTCTCTCATACCCAAGGTTGGAACAATCATTAGTAATGGACTTCAGTGTCCCCAACTCACCATTGGGGCATTATTCACAATAGTCACGCCAAGATATGGAAACAACCTGTGTACATAAGCAGGTGAATGGATAAAGAAATCATGGTATATATACACAATGGAATATTGTTCAGCCTTAAAAAGAAGATCTATCATTTTCACGAACATAAATGGACCTGGAGGACTTTATGCTAAGTGAAATATGCCAGACACAGAAAGAAAAAAACTGTGTGATCTAACATATATGGAATCTACAAAAAGTTGAATACATAGAAATAAAGAGCAGAATGGTGGTTACAAGTGGTGGGGAGGCAGGGGGAATAGGGAGATATCAAAGGGTACAAAGTCATCCTTAAGTAAGATGAATGTCTAGAGAGCTAAGGTACAGCATGATGACTGTAGTTAAAAATACTGCATTGAACACTGGAATTTTGCTGAGAGTAGATTTCAGGTGCTCTCATCACAAAAAAAATGGTCACTATGTGAGGAGATGATATGTTAATTAGCTTGACTGTAGTAATCATTTTATGAAGTATATCAAATCATCATGTTGTATACCTTAAAATATGCACTTTTTATTAAAAAATAAAAATGTCTTAAAAAGCATAGTGTGATTTCCAACAAATCACCCTATATTAAACATGCTTTTATTTTATTTTCAGGAGTTATCATCAATTTTCTAGAATAAGTGTACCTGCTAAGCTCCTGGGTGGATGCATGAAAATTTATAACATCAACTGTATTAATTTTCTATAGGTGCTGTAATAAATTACCACAAATTTCGTGGCTTAAAATAACAGATATCTATTCTTTCACAGTTCTGGAGGCTAGAAGTCTAAAATCACTATCACTAGGAAGAAATGTTGACGGGTGTTCAGAAATGTTGGGAGTGTTGATGGGGTCACACTCTCTGGAGGTTCTAGGGGAAAATCTGTTCTTCGCCTCTTCCAGCTTCTCACGGCTGCTCGAATTCCTGAGGCATTTCTGGACTTGCAGCTACATCACTCCAATCTCTGCCTCCATAGTCACAATGCTGCCTTTTCTTCCTCTGTGTCAAATCTCCCTCTACTTTTCCTTATAATGCCTGTGATTGCATTTAGGTTCCACCTGAATAAACCAGGATAATCTCCCCATCTCAACATCCTTAACTTAATCACATATGCAAAGACTACTTTTCCGTATTTACAGCTTCCAGAGATTAAGACTTGATATCTTTAGGAGCCATCATTCAGCCTACCACATCAACCAACTTCAAATTATAAAATAGTACTCTTTAACAGTCTGATCCATCACACACTTACATCACTGACTAATAGAATAAATGTGGAGGCTACAAGCTTTAAAATAGATCTGGCTTTCATCAATTCAGAGAAAAAGTGATTTCCATAAATGGAAACACTTCATGGGAAACACCTGATATTGAAGGTTAATCGTTATCACCTTAAATACCACAGTTATTTCAACTGCTGAATCAGTGCCCAAGAGACAGATTAACTGGAATGCAACCAAGCCCGTAAGCTTCTGAATCGCTAAATTAAGATCATCAACTTTTATCAGAACGCAGAAGCAAACAGGTAACTTCCTCATTCTTAGAAAACCAAAACTGAAAAAATAGTGATTAGATATAAATATCTATATATTAAAAGGTGGCTGTTTACATTCACCTTTTAGTGAGTCATATAATTCTTCACCACACACTTTCTTTAAATGATAAATTCCGTTAATTTTATTCTTGGTCATTGTAGTAATACATGATTGACTTTTTTATGAAAAATTACCAGTGCTAAACTTGATGTCTCCTCTCATGTTGAAAAATGTTTTAAACTTTTCTTAAGTTATATCTTTTCCTGGGTATCAAATTTTAATTTTAAGATAATTTTCTACAGAATTATTAAAAGTTTTCCATTGTCTTCTAAATTTTTAAATATAATGTTTACATCCAAATGTATAAATTAAACTAGTCTAGTATGATTTTTATTGGTACTATTTTATTAGATTTTTGTGTAAAAATTTCCTTTGCTTCATAAAACCAGGGGATTTCCAACTATTCTATGGTCTGCAATTTTAAAATTGACATTCGAACAAAAATAAAGACATCTGAATAATCTATTTTTTCATGGTGAGTTGTGAACTGATCTAATGCCCAGTGTTCTTTCAAATAATACATTTCTAAGAAATTTCTCAATGTCTTCCATGACAAGTGGTTTAAATAATTTTCATAATTTATGTTCTGTTAAAGAATAATCCACCTCATTTTGGTTATCAAATTTATCAGTTTCATGTAACATTTTTCTCTAATTAAGCTCTTCAGTATAGCTGATAGGTTTCTATTATTAGATTATAAATTGAGAATGGGTTGATTTGGGGAACACCTAGCAGACTTACAGCCCAACTATCCATGAACAACCCTCTCTCATATAAAATCATATCAACCTATTCCCAAGAGAACACATTCCCATGTACCATACAGTTACTGCATCTCAAAATCCGAGCTCTGTGGGTGATAACCATCTTCTCCCTCAGATTCATATATGGTACTTGTTTTCCAGGCATGTTTTATGACCTCTGATTATTTAATATTAAATGATGAAGTATTAATAGAACAACCAAAACGAAGCTCTCATTCAAAAAAGGGAAAATAGGGAAAACACACACCAGTCACTGATTCTCAGCCATTATCAAACCTTCCAGGGCAGGGACTGCAAAAATTACATAGCATAGCAGTGCGGTAATTGGAAGTCCCTCTGATTGTGTCTTCTGGAAGGATTTTAAAGATTTTCCTCTGTGGTGTCTTTCTTTGCCCTTTGGGAGGCTCTTTTTTTTCTTTTCCATTATCTTCCATAGCTATATTTGAAGTATAGTGGCAGAGCTTTTGCAACTAGCTTCATGCTGGAGGCCTGGGAATTGCTTTATGGGTTAAACAGTTATAAGATTTAGCTTGTATTTTGTGTTTGTTTTCTTTGGGATTTTTTCTTTACAGTAAAAAATTTACTTCAAAAATGTACTTGATTTCTGGTCTGTGCACTACAGGCCAGTTCTATATCTAGACATGTATTTAAGCCTAAAGACTTTGGTCTTTCATTTACTGGCCTCTAAGTTTTACTCAACCCCTGTCTCTCAGCTTAATAGCAGCTCCTTTGGCCATCTGAAACCCTAGACTTTGATGAGAAGGAAACATCCTTACTACCTTCCTTGATTGAAGGTTCTCCACTCTTGGGGCCGGCCTGGTGGCACAGGGGTTAAGTTCACACGTTCTTCTTCTCAGCAGTCAGGGGTTTGCCAGTTCGGATCCCAGGTGCAGACATGGCACCGCTTGGCAAAAGCCATGCTGTGGTAGGCATCCCACGTGTAAAGTAGAGGAAGTCTGTTGCAGGTTAGTTTTCTACCATTTTATGTGGAAAAAAAAAGTCTTTTTTCGCTCCCTTGAAGATTTTTTAGGATTTTCTTATTATCATAGCAGGACAAAAAGTTCATCAGGATAAATGTTTAGCTTTTTAATTTTTTTTATTTTGAGATAACTGTAGGTTCATAT
The DNA here is from genome assembly GCF_037783145.1 of Equus przewalskii. Lineage (NCBI taxonomy): Eukaryota > Metazoa > Chordata > Mammalia > Perissodactyla > Equidae > Equus > Equus przewalskii. Next base: position 22,362,776 of record NC_091863.1, read on the forward strand.
GCAACTGTAAGAAATAATGTATCATCACAAGCATCCCTCATGTTGTCCTTTTGTTCTCACACATAATTCCCTTCCCCCGAACCCTACCCATTCCTAGTCCCCGGCAGCAATTAGTCTGTTCTCCATTTCAGTAATTTTGTCATTTCAAGATTGTTATGTAAATGGACTATTATAGTAGGTAATCTTAGGGATTGACTTTGTTCACTAAGCTAATTCCATGGAGATACATCCAAACTGTTGTGTATATCAATAATTTGTTCCTTTTAATTGCTGAGTCGTAGTTCATACAGACTTACCATAGTTTGTTTAACCACTCATTGAAAGATATCTGGGTTGTTTGATTTTTTTGCTATTATGAACAAAGGATCTATAAACATTTGTGTACAGATTTTTGTGTGAATGTAAATTTTCAATTCTCGGGGATAAATGCTCATGAGTGCAATTGCTGAGTCATATGATTGTTGCACATTTAATTTTATAAGAAAAACCAAACTGTTTTCCAGAGGGGCTGCACCATTTTACATTTCCACCAGTAATGTATAAGTGATCCAGTTTCTCTGCATACTCATCAACATTTGTTGGTGTCATTGTTTTGTTTATTTTAACCATTCTGATAGGTATGTAGTGAAATCTCATTGTGGTTTTAATTTGCGTTTCCTTAATAGTGTATGATGTTGAACAGCTTTTTTGTCATCCTCTTCCTCTTTGGTGAAATGTCTCTTCATGTCTTCTCAGTTTCTAATTGTCTTTTTTTTAACTGATAAGTTTTGAGAGTTCCTCACATATTCTAGATACTAGTTCTTTGTCAGATATGTGGTCTGCAGATATTTTGTTTCCATGTATATCTTTCACTTTCTTATTAGGGTCATTCACAGAACAAATGTTTTTAATTTTGGTGAGGCCCAATTTATCAATTTTACTTTTATTGATAGTGCATTTGGTGTCCAGTCTGAGAATTTGTTGCCTAGCCCAAGATCCAGAAGATTTTCTTTTTTGTTTTATTCTAAAAGTTTAATAGTTTTATGTTTTACATTCATGTGTTTGATTCATTTGAGTTAATTTTTGTATAAAGGTATGAGGTTTAGGTCAAGGTTACTATTATTATCATTATTATTTTGGCTTATTGGTGTCCAATTGCTCTAGCACCATTTGTTGAAAACCTGTCCTTCCTTCATTAAATTCTTATTGCACTTTTGTCAAAAATCAGTTGGTCGTACCTGGAAGGGGATATTTCTGGATTCCAGATTCTTTTCCATTGATCAGTGTGTCTCTCTGCCAGTGCCACACTATCTTGATTACCAGAGCTATATAGCAAGCCTTAATATCAGGTAGAAGGTTTCCTCTCACTTTATTATATATCAAGATTCTTTTTAGCTATTCTAAGGCCTATTTGTTTCCATATAAATTTTAGAGTAAGCTTGGCTATGTATGCAAAATATCTTGCTAAGATTTTGATAAGAATTGCATTAAACCTATAGATCAGTTTGCAGAGAATTGATGTCTTTACTATGTTGAGTTTCTAATCCATGAGTGTGGTAAACCTCTCCAGTTATTTATCTCCTCTTTGATTCCTTTCATCAGGATTTTTAAATTTTCAACATATAGACCCTGTATGTGTTTTATTGGGTTTATATTTAAATATTTCACTTTCTTTGGAGTGATTGTAAATGGTATTGTGTTTTTCATTTCAGTTCTCACGTGTTTTGGGTAAACATATTTTTCATGTTTATTGTTAGCATATAGAAATATGATGGATTTTTGTGTGTTTATCTACTATCCTGTAACATTTCCTAATTCATTTATTAGTTCTAGGAGACTTTTTTGTGGATCTTTTGGGTTTGCCTATGTAAACAATCATGTCATCTGACAATACAGACAGTTTTATTTCTTACTTTCTAATCTGTATGCCTTTTCTTTTCTTTTGTTTTTCTTGTCTTATTGCCCTGACCAGAACTCCCAGTAATATGTTGAATAAGAGCAGCGAGAGTAAACATCCTTGCCTTGTATATGATCTTAGAGGGAGAATATTCAGTCTTTCACCACTAAATATGACATTAGCTTCAGGGTTTTATAGATGCTCGTTATCAAGTTGAGGAAATTCCTCTCTATTCCTAACTTACTGAGTGTTTTTATCACGAATAAGCATTGGATTTTGTCAAATGTTTTTTCTGCCTCAGTTGATATGATTATATGACATTTCTTCTTTAGCCTATTTTTATAGTGGGTTATAGTGATTTTCTGTGTTGAACCAGCCTTCCATACCTAGAACAAATCCCACTTGGTCAGGATGTATACTTTTTTCTTTGATTTACGATTATTTTATTTAGGACTTTTACATTTAAGTTCATGAGAGATGTTGGTCTATAGTTTTCTCTTTTATATTGTCTTTTACTTGTTTTAGTATCATGGTAATACTGGCTTCATAAAATGAGTTGGGAAGTCTTCCTTCCTCTTCTATTTTTTGGAAGAGTTTGCTTCTTTGGCTGTAGCTGCTTGTTGTAGCATGATCACCCTTACCAGGTCCTCCCATATGTGTGTGGTGTGTCTGTGAGTAGGAGGGGAGTATCGGGCCTGCAGAGATAAAGGGGCTTTCCAGGCAACGTGCTTGTTGTAATGGAACCCTTCCTGGTGCTTTCCCCACCCATGCCCAGTGTCTGGTGGCAGCTGGGTGGGGAGGTGTCTCAGTCCTGGCAAGGAAAGAGGAGAGTTCTTCCACTGGCAACTTATTGTTAGCTGGAAAACTTTGTGGGTTCTGCTGGGCTTGTCTAGTGTTTTTGGTGACACTCCAATTAGATACAAGGGAGGAATGAGCCTCCCTGAGCCGCCTTTTGTTTCTAGATTAGGGCCTAAGAAATGTTGGACCTGGGTTGCCTTCTTATGATGGGTGGTGGGGAAGGCATAAGACACCCTGCCACTCTGTTGTTTCTCCATTCCCTAACCAGTTTGCCTTCTTTCCGTCTGTCAGGGTTCTCCTTTTGTCATACATAGCAGAGAAGAGTCTATGCCATTTTCTCTGGACCAGAAGTTAATCTTTGCTTTTTTTAATTAAATTTTCCTGCTTTGTCCTCAGTGGGAAAATATTGGATCTCCTTAATTCAGCACTGTCCAATATAAATATAATGTGAGGCACATAGGTAATTTTAAATTTTCTAACAGCCACATATTAAAAATGTAGAAAAAACAAGTGAAATTATTTTAATAACACGCTTTATTTAACCCAATATATCCCAAATCTTGTCACTTTAGGATGAAATAAATATAAAAATTATTAATAAGCTATTTTACATTTTTTTCCATAGTAAGTTTTCAAAATCTGGCCTTTTGCTTATAGCAGATCTCAATTTGGATGTTAAGTCTTCATCAGAAATACTTGATCTGTATTTAGATTTTACAAAATTAACCCAAGTTCTTCCAAAATAGTTTCCCAATAACTGAATTAAGTGCCAGTTTTAAGTTTTAAATTCAAATTAAGTAAAATTTAATAAAATTTAAAATTCAGCTCCTCAGTCACCTATGTGGCTCTTGTGGCTCAATAGCTACTCAATTGGACAGCAGCATAAGTTAAATATATCCTCCATCTCAGTTTTTTCTCTTCTCCTCTCATCCCCTCTTTTCTTCTCCCCAACAAAAGCTGCTGTCCCAGTAGAGGGGATCAGTCCTACCAAACCCTCATGTTAGCAAGGTGAAAGCCCGGGGAATAAAATCCCCAAATTCACTCTTTCCTCATCCTTCAGTCTTATGCCATTACTCTCCATTGGCTGAATCCAGCTGAAAGCCAGAGAGGATAGGAACCTGGTTGAAGCCAACCATAGAAGTCAGCCTCCCTAGCCTGTGGGCAGGACAGAGAACAGTAGAGAGCAGCTCTAAAAGGGCACAGCTCTATCAGTAAAGAATTATGTTTGAGTACACAACCCCATTATAAGTGTATTTAAATATATACACAATTAAATATATCTGTCAATCTATATATTAAATATAAGGAAAGCTTAATCTCTTTCTTATTTTTAAATAAAAGTAAATATTCTAAGATATTCTTTCCATATTCCAGTGGAGGGTTTAAGTTTCCCTAGGGTATGTTCATTCCATTTGAGGGATCACTATTCTAAGTGATATTTCTGCCACCAGGATCTTTATTTTCTATTTCATCTTTCATACTGTTAACTAAGTTACCATATACCTTCCTTTGCTTAAAATCTTTAGTTTCTCCTCACTACCTAAAGGATAAAACTCAAACTCTTTTTTCCCAGTTTTATTGAGAAATAATTGACATATATCACTGTATAAGTTTAAGGTGTACAGCATGATGGTTTGATTTACATATATTGTGAAATGATTACCCCAATAGGGTTAGTTAACATCCATCATTTCATATAGATACAAAAAAACATTTGTCGTTGTGATGAGAACTCTTAGGATTTACTCTTGATAACTCTCCTATATATCATACAGCAGTGTTAACTGTAGTCACCATGCTGTACGTTACATCCTTAGTACATATCTTTCTTATGACTGGAAGTTTGTACCTTTTGACCACCTTCCTCTAATTCTCCCTCCCCTGACCCACCACCTCTGGTAACCACAAAACTGATCTCTTTCCATGAGGTTGTTTCTTTTTAAATTAGATTCCACATATAAGTGAGATAATACAGTACCTTTCTTTCTCTGTCTGACTTATTTAACTTAGCATAATACTTTCAAGGTCCATCCATGTTGTGGCAAATGGTAGGATTTCCTCATTTTTTATGGCTGAGTAATATTCCATTGTATGCATATATGTGTGTGTGTGTGTGTGTGTGTATACATACTACAATTTCTTTATCCATTCATCCATTGATGGACTTAGATTGTTTACATGTCTTGCCCATTGCAAATAATGCTGCTATGAACATGGAAGTGCAGATATCTTTTTGAGTCAGTGTTTTCATTTCCTTCAGATAAATACCCAGAAGTGTAATAGCTTGATCATATGCTAGTTCTATTTTTTTTTGAGGGACCTCCATATTGTTTTCCACAGTGGCCGTACCAATTTACAATCCCACCAACAGTGCACAAGGATTCCCTTTTCTCCACATCCACACCAGAAACTCAAACTCTTAGACATGATATACAAAGCTCTTTATAGCCTGGAATCCCAAATTTTTCTCCTTTCGGGCTGTCCAACCTCACCAAATGATTCATCTCTCCCTAATCTAGATGTACCTCATCATAATCCTACTTTTGCCTTTGTCGTTATTTCTTCCTGGAGTAGTCTTGTTCTTGCCCATCTCTCCAATTCATTTTCCTACTCATCTTTCAAGACATATTCAAATGTTATTACTTTCTCAGTAAAAGTCTTCTTAAGGTACTCTGGGCAATAACAGACAGTTCTCTTTTTCTCTGTGCTCCTATAGCATTTTCCATATTATTTTTATTGTTTATTACTGGGTACTGAAATGGTTTATTTGTATGACAATCCTAATAGATTGAGAGCAAGGCTCTTATCTTTGTATATTCAGGGTATAGTTCAATGCTTGATATATAATCAGGACTCAATAATTAATTAATTAATTAATAATCAAGCCATGCATTGCCTCAGTCATCATTTTGAATATTCATCTCTTACTTAATACAACTATATCTGTAAAATGTGAAATAAATTGAACTGAATCTTTATTTCTGAAACTTTTTTTTTTCAATCAGCAATGGGGAATGCTGTTAGGTTTTTTTCTACCTCTGTTGGACATCTAGTATCTTTCTAGAGTGCTACTTGAAGGTGTCACATCTTAATGAGGACAAGGTGAAAAGTACTCTGTTTAATCGGTGTTAACTGTTATTGGTATGAGGAGGTTAATAGTTGGATTTGTGTTATCAATTTGCCATCCTCAGTCTTATTTGTTTTCCTAAATTTGTGATATCAATTTCTTTCATGTCATGTCTGCATTTCTGTGGAAGCCAAATGCAAGAGACAACAGAGAAGGGAAAGGTACAGATAGATAGGAATTTCTTTTTTTTTTTTAAGATTGGCACCTGAGATAACAACTGTTGCCAATATTTTCTTTTTCTTCCCTTTCTTCTCTCCAAAGCCCCCAGTACATAGTTGTATATTCTAGTTGCGAGTGCCTCTGGTTGTGCTATGTGGGACGCCACATCTGCACGGCCTGATGAGTGCCAGGTCCGTGCCCAGGATCAGAACCAGGGAAACCCTGGGTCGCTGAAGCATAAACTTAACCACTCAGCCATGGGGCCGGCTCCCAGATAGGAATTTCTGATCAAAAAAATGTTTAAAGTGAATTTTGCTAATATGCAAACTCTGTATATACTGTAAAACATGCACAAAATGCACAGTTTGCAATCAAATTGTGCTGTAGTGATTTCTGTTCTTAAGTGATTGATCTTTTTAACATAAAATTTTAAATGTTTTCTTTCCAAGTGATGGTTTGTGAAAACCGAAAGCATATTGAAATAATAATTTCTTATGTTCTTACTTTTCAAAAGTAAAAGTAGGAAAAGGAAGCCACGTAGAAACCAAGAAACTGACATGAAAAGAAAAAGCATGACATGCCCATAGGTCAGTAACTTTTCATAGTCATTTAAATGCCATAAGGGATGGATGAATTATTTATAAGTACTCAAAATCCCTTATCTGTAGGTTTTTCAGTTTATACTCCCTTGATTCACTGCCTAAAGGGAGTTTGATAGCAAAAGAGGAAAATCCCTGGATCTATAGTCACACAATAGTTCACACAGATAACCTGGGCACTCCTTATGGGTAACATCAATGGAAGTCTCAAAAGACTACCTCTTGTGAGTGCATTTTGATTTCCATCCACTCGCTTCACAATCTAAGTTGACAACAAAACGTTATCTCTTCAGCAATATTTAGAATGTGTCCTTACACTTAACATTTGCTTTTCTTTCTTGCTTTTAACATACTACTAAGGAAAATGGAGAAAATCTTAAAAAGCAATGTTTCTAGTTATCAAAAAGTGAATGGAAGGGCATTTGACAACATTTATAAATTTGGACTAAATATTAAAAGGATATGCCTGCTAGTGAAGAAATATTTGTAATGGAAAGATTAAATGAGGCTCCTTCTCATTCATTTCCCCAAGTAAAATATTAATTTTGAAATACATCTAATTCTCAGTAATATAGTATTTATTAACCATTTTTTAAACACCAATATTGTTCATAGTACTATTCTAGATAGTACACATGTAAAGAAATAAAAGATCTATAAAAAACATAAAAAGTAGCTGTATTTATAATTGGTGCTCACCTAAACATACTCCACATACCCAAAAGCCTGATGGAAACTTGCAAATTGAACATGTTTACAATCTGCTGACCTCGAAATCTCTGCTTACTCTGAGGTCTTAGGCACTAATCTCACTGCAATCAAGTTTGAAGTTCCTAATAATAAAGTCACTATTTCTACCAAAACAACAATCACAAGGATACTGTATTTGATTATATTTAAATGATTCAGGACAAACATAATAGACTGGACCTGGTGATAATTCCTCCTCCAAAAATATATTAACACAATCTTATGGATTATTTTATTAGTCTATCCAGTTGTGGCTTGAAAATTATAGAAAATAGCCCTAAATTGATCATACCCAAAGGAAATCATTTTTGATGGTCAGAGAAAAAAAGAGGATGAGGCAATGAATTATGTCTTTGAAAAGCAATCTAAGGAGGATTATTTAGAGAGATAGAGTCTTGCATGGTCCTATTTTAAAAAGTGGACTAGATAAGTATTGCAAAAGAAAATGTGCATGTGCTTGGAAATTTTGCCTATCTGCATACATTTGTCTACATGTCTTCCAGTATGCATTTTCTAGGCTAAAGGTGACCATGTTAACACTGCAGGGTAGACATTAAAAGTCTACATACACTTCATTAATGATCCATACCTCATAAGATCTTACATCTGGGAAAAATACTTCACATTATTCAATCAAACTCTCCCATTTCACACATGGGACAGTCATCTTAACATTGCCCTTATAACCACAAAGGCCCATTATTTTCAGCTGTTACAGACATCCTTTAGCAGATACAAAATATGGAAGAAGAAAGCAAAAGACATGAAAATCCCTAGTCTAAATAAATATCCTTAAAAAATGAATGTTTCTATGATATCAGATGTATCAAAAACATCTCATTAAAACTATTTCTCATTTATTATTAATTAAACAAACATTCTTTGTGATTAAATGTTTACTGTGTCAGGCAAGGTGCTAAATTCTAGAGATTTCATTTGATTACATTAGATTTTCTTCCATCATTAAGCTCATAATTTATAAAGAAAAATAAACTTGTATCCACCTATGATTTTTTAAAGTGCTACAAGAATTCAGATGATGTAACATTTAATTTCATAAAATATATTTGGTAACTTTGTATTGCTTTATGATGTGCAAAAAACTTCCACATACATATACCCATGAAATTCTTACCAGTCTGTGAGGTTGGTACTATTGTCATCACAAGAATAATAATTATAGATAACCAAGAATGTGATTTAAGAATACACACCTATGTAATTAAGAAGACCATGCTCTTCTCATAAAAATGTTGTATATTTAACAGAAAAAGAAGTGTTTAATGTCTAAGTGGTTTATATTGTTAAACATTTAGTTAATCTTATATCATATGGATTATGACATTATTTTAGAAGGCTATCCTTTATTAAAAGAAAGAAGTTTCAACAATTATCAAGTCAGTGTTATTGCATTCTAGGAAATGGTTACAGAATGAAGTTTTAGTTAAACTGAATTTACTGTTTAACTAGAAATCCCCAGTGTGTTAAATAGAACAGCCAAAGGCAAGGACACTGATGCATAAGCTATGAGAACATGTGGCCCAAAAACCTCTCCTGAGTGGACAATTACATTGCTTACTCTCCACAAGTTACTTCTTTTTAGAAATATAGCACTTACCAACCACAAATCATTTAATATAGTGAACACGGCATCAACTACAAAGTTGAAAGAGAGGTCAGAAATCATAAAGTTTAAGTTATTGCTTCTGGCATCCTCACAAACTAAGTAATCTGAACAACCCTGTCAATGGAAAAAGAACAACAAAAATGCTGGACAAAATATTTAAAAATATTTTTAACAGCATCCAAGAGTTGAAAAATTTGTAAAGAAACACTCAGAGGCCAAAAGATAAATGTAAGCTGGAACCCAGAGGAAAAATAAGTTGAAGGATGACTTTCAACTTGATAACATTTGACAAAAATGTAGACTTGAACTTTGGTTTTCAGACCCTCTCAAGACCCAGCGGAGAACAGGCGAAGTCCAGGAGTCAGCCCAGTTGGGGTGTCTAATAGAAAATATCCCCAACATAGAGCTGAGGTCCCAAGGAACTATACCTTCAAAATAAGAATATACTAGAAGCAAGTCTGCCTTGCTCCCTCTCTGCCTCCAGAATAATTCAAGGAGAAATATCCGACTGAACTTTGGCATTGAATGCAAGGAAAGAAAAATAAATCCTCCTTGAAAATTTATAGCCAAATCCACCCCTTATGTGCATTTACAACCTGAATTCCCACTAGATGAGTAGTTTGAAAAACCTCTAGCCACAAATATAGTTTAAAGTGTCCAAAGCTGGTAAAACCTCCTGGTAGCCTGAAAAAGAAAATGAAAATACTCTCTGGAGAAACTCACCGAAAACCCAGGCTTCAAAGGATTCCCAGAGGTAAAGTTTCTGGAATTATGAACTTAAATTCAAAAACACAATATGAAATAAAGCATCATATATAAAAGCCAGCAAAAACATCAGACAGTGGAACGAGACCTGCAGATACTCCATATATCTGAATTATTAGAAAGAAAAGATACAAATAAGTATAATGTTAGATTTAAAAAATAAGTGATTAAATATGAGAAAACTAAGGACATATAAAAGAAACAGATCCAAAAAGTATCCATAATGAACTTGAAGAACTAAAAAATATAATATTGGATATTAAGAGCTCAGTTGGTGAGGAAAACATGTTTGATAAAATTTCACATCAATTTTTAATTTAAAAATGATTTGAAAAAAGTGATAGAAGAGAACTTCCTTAGTTTGATAAAAGATATCTCTACAAATCCTATGGTAAAAATCACAATTAATGGAAAAACATTAAGAATGTTTCCTTTAAGTTCAGCAACCTGATGTGACTTCTATTTAACATTATACTGAAGGTAAAAGCCAGAATAATAAGTCAAGAAAAATAAATCAAATAACTGGAAAGGGGGAAATAAGATTGTAATTTTTCTCAGCTAATACCATTGTATTTTTAAAATTCACCATCTATAGATTATTTAACTACACATATGAAAGTTTTTAAAAAGTTGCTTGATTAAAAAATCAATGTATAAAAATCAATTGCATTTCTAATCAATAGTAGGAAGCAGACGGAAAGTGTAACTTTTTCAAATTTGTGTTCAGAGGAGAGCATACACCTATATGCAGTTAAACAAATATTAACGGAGTTGAGAACCATGTAACCAATGCTTGGTCACAAGTTAGAATTTTGTCAGCACCATATCAACCCCCTACCTACATGCTCCTCCTTAACCATAACTACTTCCTTCCTTCTAAATGTCAACACTACCCTGCTTTTGGGGGATAATAATTCCCTTACTTTTACTACTAGTTTTAAGATATATGTGGTCACGCATAGACAATATAAATTAATTTTGCTTGTTTTTCATCTTTATGTAAATGTAATCAGGGAGTGACATCAGCATCATGGTGGCGTAAGTTGCTCCCTTTGTCTCTCCCCTCTAAGTTACAACCAGTAGGACATCCATAGACCAACAACGGACTCTGCACAGCACGCCAGAATGCCTGAGAGATTCATATATCTATACATCCAAAGGGGGTTGGACTGGACCTCCTGGAGGCAGTGGAACCAGGGAGCAGTGGTGGTAGCTCCAGAGACTGGAAGCTCCAGGAACTGAGGCTGCACCTACAAACAGAGGCTCTAGGAACTGTGGCAGTGCCCATGAAGGGAGGCCCCAGGAATCCAGGAAGTTCATATTCCTGAAGGCTCCAGGAACTGCGGTCAGGTCATGACCAGAGGCTCCAAGAACCAGGATGATACCTGTGACCCAGCCCTCACCCCCTCTCCAAGTGGCAGTGCCTTCAACCCTGGCCCTCCCAGCAGCGGGGACTGCATCCTGGTGGCAGCAGCAGTGCCCATGACCTGAAGTTCCAAGAATCATGCCAGTGCCTGAGACCAGAGGCTGCAGGAATTGCCATGGCACTCGTGACTCAGTCCCTCCTCCTCCCCAGCAGTGGCATGTGGTGCTTACAACCAGGGGCTTCAGAAACCACATTGATGCCTGCAAACCAGCCCTCTCCCCCTTCCTGGTGGCATCATCTCCCACACCAGCCCTTCTGGCAGCAGAGACTGCATATAAGACCCTGGGCCCCAGGCAGAGGCAGCGGTGCCCATGACCTAAGATTCCAGGAACCGTATTGGTGCCCAAGACCAGAGGATTTAGGAACCTCTGCAGCACTCACAACCCAAGTACCCCTCCTCCATGGTGGTGGTAGTGTCACCAATGACCCTGGCCAACTCAGCAGTGGTGGTGACACCCGTGAACTCAGTGGCCCTGGCAGCAGTGGTGCCAGCACCCTCAGAAAACCTGGGGGCAGCAGTGCATGTTGCACATGTGGCAGCAGCACCAAGACTGTGGAGAGCCAGGTAACAGTGACAGGGGAGCCCATGACCCCAGTCCCCCCCGCCTGCAGTGGTGCCCACAACTTCAGCCCCCTGCCCATAGCATCAGCACTTGCAGACCCAACAAACCTGGATGTGGCAGAGGTGCCCATGACCCTGGCTCCTACCTATTCTCCCCCTCCCCTTGCCACAGTGGGGGAACCCATGACACAGGTGACTCCAGAAGCAGCAGAGGTGCTTTCCAGCCCAGTGTCCCCAGTGGTGACACCCACAACTGCAGTGACATCATAAGCAGCAAGGCACCAGCAACCTCAGAGGTATAAGCAGCACAAGGAGTGTGCTGATGACACCTCTGGCAGAGGCAGTGGAGGGTGGAAAGTGCAGACTCTCAAATAAAACCAGAAGTAGCCTAGAATCAAGGCAAACAAAATCCTTACCCAAATAAGAAAGGTATTTGCTACCACAAATGCACCAGCAGAGGAACAACTCATCAAGCACCATGAAAAAATACAGTTAACACAGTATCACAAAAAGAAAATGACAGTTGTCCAGAAATCAAATTTAAAGTCATGGAAAATTGCAATCTAACTGACAAAGAATTCAAAATAGCTGTCATGAAGAAACTCAATGAGTTACAAGAAAACTCAGAAAGACAGTTCAATGAGCTCAGGGATAAAATGAATAAACAGAAAGAGTACTTCACAAAAGAGATTGAAACTTTAAAAAAGAACCAAGCAGAAATTCTGGAGCTGAAGAATACACAAACGAGATAAAATATATAGTAGAAAACATTGGAAATAAAGCAGACCATATGAAAGAGAAGTAGTGGCTTGAAGATAGAAGTCTAGAAATGATTCAGGTAGAAGAGGAGAGAGAACTAAGATTTTTTTAAAATGGAGAAATTCTACAAGAAATATCTGACTATCTGTAGGAAAAGCAACATAAGAATAATGGGTATCCCAGAAAGAGAAGAGAGGGAGAAGGGAGCAGAGAGCTTATTTAAAGAAATAACAGCTAAGAACTTCCCAAACCTGAAGAAAGAACTGGATATACAAGTACATGAAGCTAATAGAACAGCTAATTATGTCAATGCAAAAAGACTTTCTCCAAGAAACACTATATTAAAATTGTCAAAGTCAATGACAAAGAAAGAATATTAAGGGTGGCCAGAGAGAAGAAAATAATAACCCACAAGGAATTTCCATTAGGCTATGTGTGGATTTCTCAGCAGAAACCCTGCAGGCCAGGAGAGAGTGGAATTATATATTCAAAATATTGAAAGATAAAAACTGTTAGCCAAGAATATTCTATCCAGCAAAGTTACATTTCATATATGAAGGAGAAATAAAAACTTCTCCAGACAAACAAATGCTGAGGGAGTTCATGGCCGCTAGACCTGCCTTACGAGAAATGCTGAAAGGAGCTCTCCTACCTGAAACAGAAAGGCAAAGGTATACAAAGCTTTAAGCAAGGTGATAGACAGATAGAATCAGAAAATTGCAACTCTATACTAGAATAGGTTAGTAAACACTTAATTATAACATAAAGGCTAAAGGGAAAGAAAGCATTAAAATAACTATAACCGCTTCAATTTGGTAACAAACTCAAAATAAAAAAGGGATAATTTGTGACAACCAAACATAGAAGGGGAAGAGGAAAAGGAGAAAACCTGCACAGGCTAATGGGGATAAGATGCTATCAGCAGAAAAAGAACTATCTCATCTATGAGATCTTTTATACCAACCTCATAGTAACCACAAAACAAAAATTCAGAGCAGAGTCATGAAACATAAAAGAAGAGGAAACTCAGAAACACATCACAGAAAACCACCAAACTGAAACGGCAGACAGAAACACAAGGAAAAAAACAATGGAAACATAGAACAACCAGAAAACAAAAGATAAAATGGCAGTGTTAAGCCCTCATATGTCAATAATCACCCTAAATGTAAATAGATTGAATTCACCAATCAAAAGACACAGAGTGGTTGGATGGACTGAAAAACTAAGACCCTGGGTCCAGTCCAGTGGCATAGTGGTTAAGTTTACACACTCTGCTTCAGTGGCCCAGGTTTGTGGGTTCAGATCCTGGGCACGGACCTACATACTACTCATCAAGCCATGCTGTGGTGTCCCACATACAAAAACAATAGAGGAAGATTGGCATAGATGTTAGCTGAGCAACAATCTTCCTCAAGCAAAAAGAGGAAGATTGGCAACAGATGTTAGCTCAGGGCCAAATTTCCTCACCAACAAAAAGGAAAAAGGGGGCTGGCCCCATGGCCGAGTGGTTAAGTTTGCACGCTCCGCTTCAGCAGCCCAGGGTTTGGACATGGCACCACTCGTTAGGCCATGTTGAGGTGGCATCCCACATGCCACAACTAGAAGGACCCACAACTAAAATATACAACCATATACTGGGGGGATTTGGGGAGAAAAAAGCAGGAAAAAAAAAGAAGATTGGCAACAGTTGTTAGTTCAGGTGCCAATCTTTAAAAACAAAAAAGGGGGTAGAAGATGATACTCCAAGCAAATGGCAACCAAAAGAAAGTGGGTGTAGCCATACGTAGACAAAATAAACTTCAAGCCAAAAAAGGATGACAAGAGACAAAGATAGACATTATATAGTGATAAAGGGGACAATCTACCAAGAAGACATAACATTTCTTAATATATATGCACCTAACATAGGAGCACCAAAGTATACGAAGCAACTATTAACAGACCTAAAGGGAGAAATTGACAGCAACACAGTAATAGTAGGGGACTTGAATGTAAAACCTGAAACCATAAAACTCCTAGAAGAAAATGGGCAGTATACTCTTTGACATTGATCTTAGCAGCGTATTTTCAAGTACCATGTCCTACCAGGCAAGGGAAACAAAAGAAAAAATAAATAAATGGGACTACATCAAACTAAAAAGCTTCTGCATGGCAAAGGAAACCAACCAAACGAAAAGACAACCTAACAATTAGGAGAAGATATTTGTAAATCATATATCTGATAAGGGGTTAATATCCAAAATATATAAATAACTTATACAACTCAACAACAAAAAAACAAACAACCTGATCAAGAAATGGGCAGAGGATCTGAAAAGAGATTTTTCCGAAGATATACAGACGGCCAACAGGAACATGATGAGATGCTCAACATCACTAATTATTAGGGAGATGCAAATCAAAACTACAGTGTGATATCACCTCATGCCCGTCAGAATAGCTGTTATTAAAAAGGCAAGAAATAACAAGTGTTGGAGAGGATGTGGAGTAAAGGGAACACTAGTACACTGCTGGTGGGAATGCAAACTGGTGTGGCCACTATGGAGAACAGTATGGAGATTTCTCAAAAAATTAAAAATAGAAATACCCTACAATCCAGCAATTCCACTTCTGGGTATTTATCCAAAGAACACTAAAACACTAATTCAAAAAGATATATGCAGCATTATTCACAATAGCCAAGACATGGAAGCAACCTAAGTGCCCATCAATGGATGAATGGATAAAGAAGACGTGGTATATATACACAATGGAATACTATTCAGCCATGAAAAAACAATGAAATCCTGCCATTTGCGACAACATGGAGGGACCTTGAGGGTATTATGCTAAGGGAAATAAGTCTGACAGAGAAAGACAATTACCATATGATTTCACTCATAGGTGGAAAATAAATACATAGATATGGAGAACAGACTGGTGGTTATCAGAGGGGAAGGGGTGGAGGAGGGCGAAAGGAGTAAAGGGACACATGCGTACAGTGATGTATGGCAACTTGACTTTTGGTAGTAAACATGGTGACATCTAATCAGAAGTCAAAATATACTGATGTACAACTGAAATTTATATAATGTTATAAACCAATATTACCTCAATTTACAAAAAATAAATAACTAAGTAAATATAATCATATTCAACATATTCTTTCATGTTTTACCTCTTTTGTCAAAATATCAATATGAAAAAGATAAATAATACAATAGAAAAAATGGGCAACATAACTAAATAGGGACTTTGCAGCAGAAGAAACCCAAGTAATAAATAAACATATAGATAATCAGATAATCAGTCTCACTACTAATCAAGAAAATGCACACTAAAGCCACAATGAGATGCCATTTCATACCCAACATATTGGGGAAAAAGTTTAAAATATTAAGCATATATGGGGATGTAAAATAACTAGAATCATTATGTCCTATGGCGAGAATGTGACTTGGTACAACGACTTTGGAAAACAAATTGGCTTTATAAAGTGCAATTGGAAACACACATCTATGCTCCAACTATTCCACTCTCAGGTAAATAAGCTAGAGAAACACTTGCGGAACTATCAGGATATATTCGTATAAGTAGTTCTTAGCAGCATTGTTTTTAGAGCAAACCTTGGAACAACTCAAATGCACATCAACAGTAAGATAGATAATTGAAATAATATATGAATAAAAATATTATACAAATACTATATTATATAATACTATACAAATACTCCAAAAGTGATCAATCGTGGTTACAATTGATGAGAGTGAATACCAAATACTAACATTTCTGAACCTCAGATTCCTTATCTGTAAAATTAACTTCTCAGCCATAAAAAAAGGATGAAATCTTGCTATTTGCAACAACATGGATAGACATTGAGGGTATTATGTTAAGTAAAGTAAGTCAAACTGAGGAAGACAATTACCATATGAATTCACCCATTTGTGGAAGATAAAGAAACAAACACACACATGGATATAGAGAACAGATCAGTGGTTACCAGAGGGCAAAGCAATGGGGGGAGGGTGAAAGGGGTAAAGGGGCCCATGTGTATGGTGGTGGATGGAAACTAGACTTTTGGTGGTGAGCATGATGAAGCCTATACAAAAACTGAAATATAGTGATGTATATCTGAAATTTGTATAATGTTACAAGCCAATGAGACCTCAATAAAAAAATTTTTAAATAAAATAATAAAATAAAATTAGAGGTTTTCCCAAGAGAGGAATTTGCATTGTCCCTTACAGTCAAACTGAAAAAAAAAACCCTCTAAGAGCAAATTATTAATACTAAAGAAATCACATTATTCAATAACATTTCAGGATGTATTATGCAGAACTTAGGTGATTTCATTTATGTAATTTTTCACTTAACTCTTTTTTTTCAGTTAATGGGATCTTTTGTCTGCAGAAGGAGGAAGAGTCTGAGATGCAAAGTTATGCCCAGACAGAACTATTGGCCAAGGTGGGTTAAAAATGCGACGTCACAAGATTTTACCAAGAAATATTAATCATCAGGAAAGCAGGATGAGGAGGTGCCCCATCAGGAGGGAAAATGTAAGTCCAAAGCTGAACAGAGCAAAAGTGCTGAGGGCAGAGAGAGAGGTGGTTGATGAGTAACATCTGAAGAAGGTAAGCTGCAAACACAGTATATGTTTATGTCAAAAAGTACTGGAAGAGGAAGCGCAGAGTCTGAGTCGGGTGTTCCCGTTATTTCTAGTAGGAGTGTTTCTCATATTGGCAGAACAACACTGGACATCTTAAATGGCTCTATAAACATAAAATCAACTACATCCACTTGAGAGATTGGGGTGGGAGGGGGATGGATTTTCACCAGCATTACAAACTGAAAATTCATTTCCAATTACTTCTCCATTTTTGAGAAAGTGATTACATAATCAGTAGCAGAAGGGGAGGCACTAGAATGACATAATAAAGTGGAGATTATATTTAAACATGGGAACAGGAATCATTGCCTGTAAGTGTATGCTTTTTCCTTCATGACTTTTTGTGGGTGTGTGTGTGAGGAAGATTGGCCCTGAGCTAACATCTGTTGCCAATTTTCCTCTTTTTGCTTAAGGAAGATTGTTGCTGAGCTAATATCTGTGCCAAACTTCCTCTGTTTTATGTGGGATGCTGTGACAGTGTGGCTTGCCGAATGGTGCTAGGTCCGTGCCTGGGATCCAAACCTGCAAATCACAGGCTGCCGAAGTGGAGCGTGCAAACTTAACTACGACACAACCAGGCTGGCCCCATGACTTATTTTTAAGGAAAAATCAAAAACTGGACACTCAGGTCAATTTGATTCCATCTACTAGGAGATAGGGATCTCTGTATTTTTACACTCTAGGGAATCCCAAATTGAGTTTCTCAGATGCTGGCTGTTGGATTAACAGGCCATATTTTTATTTCTTTGCACCTATAACCATGTTTGGCCCCTTATCACTGTGACAGAAGTTGGTTTCTCTACCTTCCTCATTCTTCCTCTCATTCCTGGATCCATAGCAAAGAGGTTGTCTTAAAGCTCACCACTCTGGACCATTTTTGTAAACTGATGATGGTTGAGTCAAATGATTCAAAATCTTTCAACAGATACTGTGATGTATCAATTCTAATTTATTATTGTCCTTATTCTAGGTAGGCAGTAAAGGTATAGTAATTCAATATCTTCATCTTTGCAATACAACATTGGAAGATAAAAGCCAAACTTAGGTCATAAATAATTTAATATGCAATTTCTGGAATGTCAAACCAAACTTTTTGGTTTCCCTAAAGACAGAAACTGAGATGGGGATTCCTGAACAACTGGTTTATTGAGAGAGTACTCTCAGGAGAAAGGAAGTGAAGGAAGCAGACACAGCAAGTGAAAAGTCAGCAGATATGTGGTCCCACTTGGAGTCTAGATTGAGCCTGCCCCTATAGGCAGCTCTGGAGCATAAATTACACTACAGGGTAGGTACTGCGTTTTGTATGCCCATACCAGTCAGTCATTGGCCAATGGCTGCCCCTGGGAGCAGTGGTGGCATTAAGGGGGAGAGGAGTGTTTTCTTCCAGGCAAGCTGAGGGCCATTCTGTAGAGAGGGGCCAGTTATGAATGTTAGCAGCCAAAACTCACAGCAACTGAAGGATGGGAACAATAGCCAGATAAAGGGGATCTTGGTATGGTGCCAAGAAGGTATACTAGAAGCAGAAAGAAATTTTCTAGAAATACTTTCAGTGCTTATTGGACTATGGAATTGGTATGATAAAGGTTGCCAAGTTTGAATTCTGTACAATATATTGCTGGATACTTCACAAACATATTTCAATTTACTAGAACAAAAGAGGTTGGGTTTTTAGAATGACTTCAGTTTAAAATGAGACGGGATCTACACTTTTGGGGCATAACTACTGATAAGATTTCACTGAGCAACAATACTTATAAACTGAATCACTGATAATTGTCAACTGGAAGAAACTACACCAATACAAATTGCAACATTTTGAAATATTTGACAGAATAATGAGGATTTGGGGCATTTCAAGACTTTCATATAGTCTTTGAAATATCATATTTACAAAATAAAAGTAAATCATATTTATCTGACCAAAAAAGGGGAAAACCTCATAACGGGACATATTTCCCCAGAGAACTCTGAACAGAAACATATAGCTTTTCCCTCAAAAAAACATTCTAAAATCAGCATTTATCACCCATCCCAAATCAGAAATAATTTTAAAAAGACCTACTGCTAATAAGTTTTATTATCATTTATAAGTAGAAGAGAGCACTAATTATTATAATTGGCATCCATTAGCCTAAAAGCCAATCAACATCTTAAGCTGCAGCCCGGGCTCCAGCTGCTACCCAGTCTTAATACAAGGACCTTAACTCTTAGCAGCTTCCCTTCCTCCCCCTTCATGGAAATGAGAATGGCCGTCTTTCTGTGCTACCTAATGTAGGATCTGGCAACTTTACAATTCTATTTCTGATAACACACTAAGCACTGCTCCACTCCGCTGTTCTCACTTCCTCTCATTATTGAAGGCAGTAGTAATTTTATTGCAAGGGGAAAGAGGAGGGCATCAATATTTGTTGTGTATCTTTTAGAAAACAGGAAATTTACACGTTTTAGTGAAGTAGTAAATTTTCACATCCATGATCTTTTAAAGTAACCCTATAAAATATTTATTCTCATTCTATAGCCAAAGAAACTTGAGTTAAAAGCTTCTAAATAACTTTCCAGGAGTCTCACAAATAATAAATGGCTGGACAGGTATTTGAACCAAAAGATTGGCCTTTTTAGAAATTTGTGCCCTTCTATTATACCAGTTGTTCTCAAAGTGTGGTCCCTGGACCAGCAGCACTGGCATCACCTTGGACTTGTTGGAAGTACAAATTCTTGTACCTTATTCTAGGCCTGCTGACCTAGATACTGCCAGAGTTGAGCCCAGAAATCTGTATTTTAGCAAGTCCTTCAGTTGATTATGGTGCATGCTAAAGTGAGAATCTCTGTCCCATACTATCTTTCTTTTTTTCAGTGGAAAGAAACAGATTATGTCTTTGATTCAGCTTTAGATACTTTTCCTCTTGGAAATCATAGGTCCTATAGACCCCAAAGATAGCCCTGAACTTTAACTTTAAACACTGTTTCTGTGAACAAGTTTATTCAAGGTTTTGTTCACTTTGCTTTCTCTTGAGGCTGGTAAATAGGTCTATTTCCTGGACCTCATCCTGAGTCTCTCCAACATTACCACACCTTTCACTTAATACTTATTTATGCATTCATTCACCCATGCAGTCTTTCATGTGATGACTATTATTTGAAAACCTTTGTGCCAGGTACTGTGCTAGGAAGATTAATGGCTCCCCCAAAGATATTCGTGTCCTAATCCCCAGAAACTTTGAATGTGTTATGTTACATGGGAAGGGAAAAGGAAAAGGAAGTTAAGATTGCAGATAGAATTAAGGCTGTTAATCAACTGAGCTTAAAATTGTGATATTATCCTAGATTACTATTAGTACCCCCAAAATGAAATACTTAGGTATAAATCTAAAAAATATGTATACAAGATCTATATGAGAAAAGCTACTGTATGTATGTGGAGAGATATTCCATGTTCATGGATAGAAAGACTCAATATTGTCAAGATGTCAGTTCTTCCCAATTTGAGCCATAGATTCAATGCAATCTCAATCAAAATCTCAGCAGGTTGTTTCATAGATATTGACAAACTGATTCTAAAGTTCCTATGGAGAGACAAAAGACTCCAAATAAGCTAACACAATGTTGAAGGAGAAGAACAAAGTTGGAGGACAGATGTTACCTGACTTCAAGACATACCATAAACCTACAGTAAAGAAGACAATATGGTATTGGTGAAAGAATAGACAAATACATCAATGGAGCAAAATAGGGAGTGTAGAAACAGACCCACATAAATATAGTCAACTGATATTTCACAAAGGAGCAAAGGCAATACAATGGAGCAAAAATAGTCTCTTCAACAAATATTGCTGGAACGACTGGACATCCACATGCAAAAAAATGAATCTAGACACAAACCTTACACTCTTCACAATAATCAACTCAAAATGGATCATAGACTTAAATATAAAAAGCAAAATTATAAACCTCTTAGAAGGTTACATAGGAGAAAACCTAGGTGACTTTGGGTATGGTTATTCCTTTTTGGATATAACACCAAAGACACAATCCATGAAAAAATAACTGATAAGCTGGATTTCATTAAAATCAAAAGGTTCTGCCCTGTGAAACACATTGTCAAAACAATAGGAAAATAAGCCATAGACTGGGGGAAAATATTTGCAAAAGACACATCTGATAAAGGACTGTTATGGAAAATATACAAAGAGCTTTTAAAACTCAATAATAAGAAAACAAACACCTGATTAAAAAATGGACCAACGACCTTAATAGACCCCTTGCCTAAGAAGATATACAGATGGCAAATAAGCATATGAAAAGAAGCTCCACATCATATGTCATTAGTGAAATGCACATTAAAACAAGATACCACTAGACAACTATTAGAATGGCCAAAATTTAGAAGACTGACAACACCAAATGCTGGCTGGTGGAGCATCAGGAACTCATACATTGCTGGTGGGACTGCAGAATGGTTCAGCTACTTTGAGAGACAGTTTGGTGGTGTTTTATAAAATTAAACATTCTCTTACCATATGATCTAGCAATTGTACTCCTTGGTGTTTACCCAAAGGAGTTGAAAACTTATGTCCACACAAAAACCTGCACATGGCAGCTTTAGTCATAATTGCCAAAACTTGGAAACAGCCAAGATGTCCTTCAGTAGGTGAGTGGATAAATAAACTGTGGCAATCCTGATAATGGAATATTTTCAGTGTTAAAAAGAAATGAGCTGTCCAACTGCAAAAAGACATGAAGGAATACTATATTCATGTTACTGAGTGAAAGAAACCAATCCAAGAAGGCTACAACTGTATGATTCCAATGATGTGACATTCTGGAAAAGGCAAAACTGTGGAGACCACAAAAAGATCAGTGGTTGGGGGCTGGCCCCATGGCCAAGTGGTTAAGTTTGCACGCTCTGCTGCAGGTGGCCCAGTGTTTCGTTGGTTCGAATCCTGGGCGCGGACATGGCACTGCTCATCAAACCGCGCTGAGGCAGCGTCCCACATGCCACAACTAGAAGGACCCACAATGAAGAATATACAGCTATGTACTGGGGGGGCTTTGGGGAGAAAAAGGAAAAAAATAAAATCTTTGAAAAAAAAATCAGTGGTTGCCAGGGGTGGGTGTAGGGGAGAGATGAATAGACAGAGCAAAGAGGAGTTTTAGGGTGGTAAAAATACTCTGTATGATATTATAATGTTGGATATATGTCATTATTCATTTGTCCAAACTCACTGAATTTAGAACACCAAGAGTGAACCCTAGGATAAACTAAGAACTTTGAGTAGTTGTGATGTATCCAATGTAGGTTCATTCTTGGTAAAAAAAGGTACCATTCTGTTGAGTGATCTTGATAATAGGGGAGGATATGCATGTGTGTGGTCGGGGGATATATGGGAAATCTCTGCAAGTTCTTCTCATTTTATTGTAAACCTAAAACTGCTCTAAAAAATAAAAGACTTTGAAAAAATAAAAGTAAAAAGTTCTATTTAAAAAGCAACTTAAGTCCCTTAAACATAAGTTTCTTCCTTAGCATTTCTTTCACCAATGTGAGTGTGCGGGACGAGAAGCTGTTTTTCTAAAAGACTTCTAAATGATGATTTTTTCTAGCTACAGATTTCAAAAAGCATGTAAAAACAGTTTCACAGTGTACTGTCCTGGATGACATCTTTCCTTTGATGCAGAGGAATGACTTTTTCCAAAAGTATTTTTAAATAGTTGCTCTCCTCAAGGCAAAGGTACCTCACTCTAATGTCTTTTCAGCCTCTTGCCCCTCTTCATCCTCTATTATTTTTCAAATCTTTCAGCACTACTGATGCAGTTTCCAAATATTTTATTAAGTGGGCTGGACCAAATGAAACATTTTATTCTGTGTTGCCATCCATTTCAAAATCACAAAGAAAACTATTCTAGGTAATAGGACTCGAGTTTTGTCTGGGTTTAATTTTTATTACATGTTCTAACTAACTCAACCCTTTCTGCCTGTTTTTCTTTTCTTTTTAATAAAAGAAACACAAAAAGCTCAAATCTACATGATTGGAAGCAGAGATAAAAAGATTAAAAATCGATTTGCTTTAAGTGTTCGACAATTAAAAATAAAGAAAATAAACAGTGTCCTGGAGTTTTACTGAAACACCCACGGTAGCAAGAGAGAGGTGTCATATTTACTATGAACTTCCTTGGTATTTCACCAAACTCTATAATGTAATTTGAATTTCACAGGCCTTGTTAATAATGCAGAAACTTCATATTTGTATATAAACTTCCTTTTGGAGAGTTCAAATCTCCATAACATTTTCTCTAACCATGCCAATATCCTACTCGCAAGGCTTAGAGTTATTTGCTTCCTTCCCAATGCTACAAATGAGAAAATGAGACATAAAGACTCAGGATATCTGGCATGCATTCATAGAGAGAAGCTGTTGAATCAAAACTATGACGCATCTCTTAAATTCCAAACTAATTATCAATTCAGCTTTGATTCTTTCCTAGATGAAAAGTAAACATTTATTCTTTAGGGTAAGAAACTTCTTCTATCCATGACTAAATTTACCTTCCTGTATGAAACATAAACAAAATATATATTAAAAATGGTTTAGATATTGTACAGCTGGTAGCACAGCACAATGATCCCTAAGATAAGGAAAACCAATGGGGTGAGTCTATGATTACACCAGCTCACTGCCTAGAGAGAGTTTCTAGGCCCTAGCACAGAGATGGAGAGCCTAGGCAGAACCTGGAGGTCACCCTGCATTGAGGAGACGGAGCTAGAATCTGGAGATACCAAGAAAACTAGAGTTTTCAGGGCAGTATACCAGAAAGGAAAAAGCTGCACAAAGAGAGCACTCCAGAGATCTGCAGAGGGGCCCCACGTCTTCCTCTAAGTATATACTGATGCACATGGAGGAAATTACCTGATGTCGGAGAGAACTGTTCAGAGACAATTCTCTGTGGGTCTCTGTATTAGTCTGCCAGGGCTGCCATAACAAAATACCACAGACTTGGTGACTTAAACAATGGAAATTTATTTCCTCACAATTCTGGTGATTGGAAGTGCAAGATCAAAGTGTTAGCAGGGTTGCTTTCTCCTGAGGCCTCTCTCTTGACTTGCAGATGGCCACCTTCTTGCTGTGTCCTCCTGTGGTCTTTTCTCTGGAATCTCTTCCTCTTCTCATAAGGACATAAGTCACATTGGATTAGAGCTCCACCCTTATGACCTCATTTAATCTTTATTACCTCTTTAAAGGCCCTATCTCCAAATATAGTCACATTGGGGATTATGAGTTTTGAGGGGTCATAATTCAGTCCATAACTGTCTCTTTTGTTTCTGTATGACTTACAAGCAGATTCACTAACTGTCTTTGTTCTGGTGTATCTTTTCAAGAGTATTTTTATAGTGAACTGTCTTAGAAGTAGATATAATGTTTCCCTTGGAAGTAAAGGACAAGCATGCTTACTGTCCAGTATAAAAGATCCAGATTCACTAAGCTTAGGGTTCCCTTCCTATAACATAACCTACTGCATGTGCAGAAGACACCCGGTCCTCTTCACATTACTCTGTGAGAACCGGGGATCATGGAACTGGTGAACTCTTGTTCTTGTCTTCTGTCAGCATCCATGACACTGTGGCACCTAAGTTGTTAGCTTGTAAGTAGAGCAAAAGTTCAGACTCTTTGTAGATCTTCAAAAGAACCGCCCTAAAGAATCAGAACAATCACCATCTCTCTCACAGGACCAGCAATAATTTGTAGTCCCACCAGTCAAAATGGAAAACCTTATAAGCCACAGGGTATAGGGGAGAGGCCTCAGAATGACATTGCTACAGTGAAGGAGAAAATTTAGCCCTAAAGGCTGCTCTAGTCCCACCAAGCAAAGCTTAAAAGCAAGCCTTGAAAGGATGAGTGTTCCAAAATAACTTAACTGCAACTCAGAAGAAAGTTCAAGAATATCCAGGGTCTAACAAGGTAACATTTAGCATTTCTCGCATTCAGTAAAAAAAAATGACTAAGCATGCAAAGAAGAAGGAAAATATTACTCATAATAAGGAGAAAAACAAAAAGTAACAGATCTAGAAATTACACAAATGTTATAAGTAGTAAATAAGGACTTTAAAGCAATTATCATAACTATATTCCATATGTCCAAGAAGGTAGAAGTACGATTGAGCATATTAAGCATAGATAAACTCTTAGAAATTAAAAATACAATGTCTGCAATGAAAAATACATTGCATAACATTAACAGGAGATATGCCACTGCAGAAAAAAAAGTAGTGAACTGGAAGACATGCCAATAGGAACTGTCCAAAATAAAAGAAAAAAAGACAGAAGAAAAATGAACAGAGCATCAGTGAGCCATGGGATAGTATCAAGTTGTCTAACATATATGTAATTGGAGACTTCAAATGTGGGGAGGGGGTAGGGTGAACAGAATAAAAATATTTGAAGAAACAATGGCTGAAAATTTTCTAAATTTGATAAAAACTATAAACCCAAGATTCACAAAGCTCAACAACCCACAAGCACAAGAAACATGAAGAAAAATATACCATGGTACCTCACAACCAAGTTGTTTAAAACCAGTGATAAAGAGAAAAATCTTAAAAGGACCCAGAGACAAAAAGACACATTATATACAGGTGAACAAAGATAAGAATTACAGTAGACTTCTCACTGGATTCAATGCAAGTGAGAAAACACTGGAGCAGCATCTTTAAAGCAATGGTAAAAAAAAAAAAAGAAAGAAAACTAGAAAACTTGAATTATATAAGCAGTGAAAATATCTTTCAAAAACAAAAATGAAGTTCTTTTTCATATTTACAAAAGCTGAAATAATTCCTCACCAAGTCTTGCATCACAAAAAGTATTAAAAGAATTCTTCAGGTAGGATAAAAATGATACTCAATGAAAATTCTGGATTTTCACAAAGGAATGAAGAGCACCAGAAATGGCAAATACAAAGACTTTTAAATTATTTTTTAACACCCTTTAAAATATAATTAAAAGTTTAAAGCCAAAATAATAATAATGCAGTGTGTGGTTTATAGCATATATAGAAGTACAATGCATAATGACCATAGCACAAGAGCTGAGAGGGGGGAAATGCTCGTAAGGCTCTTATATCATAGGTGAAGTAGTATAATGTTAGCTTAAGGACTATGATAACTTAAATACGTGTCCTATAAACCCTAAAGCAATCACTGAAAAAGAAGAATTATAGCTGATTAGCCAACAAAGGAAATAAAATTAAATCATAAAAAATACTCCTTCCAAAGAAAAAAAAGGCAGAATAGAAGGGAAAAAAGGAAACAAATAATTGATGTATTTATTAGAATAATAAATAGGTCTAAATACTCCCAATAAAAGGTAGAAATTGTCAGATTGAGTAATATAAAAAGAAAGACCCAACCATAGGCCAAACCAAGAAACCCATTTTAATCTCAGAAAAAAGTAGATTTCAGAACTAAGAATATTCTTTAGAGTGAATAAGAGGCTACTTTTAATAACATAACTCCTGAAAAAACAACAAAATATGGTGAATTAGTAACTCAAACCTGAATTCTGGTCACTATCCATCTTTTTTTATGACCTTTATTTTCCTCAGATATGTGATAAGAGATTTGGACTAGAAGATTCTTAATTCTTGAACATTATTAGAAGTCTAGATTTTAGTAAGTTTGCCATCACTGAAAATTGTCAAACTATTTGACAACTCATGGGTAATGATTTTGGTGGTACTTATGAATGGTGTAAAAGATCACCACTAACAAGCATCAGGTCTCTTATAAAACTGGAATTCTAGGGTTTTATTGCAATATCTGTACTTGGTATTTTACAAAAGTTCATGAATTATTGAATATAATAAAGATCTCATAACAACTCAATGGGAGTTTTTTTCGGTGGGTCCAAAAGAACTTCTTCCTTGAAAGTCCGATTAAACATTTTTAAAAGAGTGTTCACTTTTAAATTTCTACATTGGTAGATAGACCTAGAGGGAGATGAGGAAAATCTGTTTCAATGCCAAGCAACAGATGGCAGATAAAAGATATTATCATATACCTTCAACTAGGCAGGAGAAATTGTTCAAATATATTTAGCAACTGCTAAAGCAAATAGAGATACAGAGGTGGTAAAACAAATAAACAAAAAAAAGATCCTATGGAGACTAATTAAGGAATTGTGTGGTTTTAAAGCTATGTATTTCTGTATATTCCAGCCTTGGCTCAGTCCTTAATTGTTTTCTTTTAAAGTGTTAACACATCTGAGAACTGTTATCCTGTGTCCTGGTGCTCTGCCCATCTTAAAGAACTACCAAACAGTCCACACTTGTCTCCTGGGGGAAAGTGAAACAAGTTAACCAAGGCCAAGTCAATTTCTAGCTAGAGAACTGACTGTTTTCAACACTGAAATGCATGTCCTAATTGACTCGTGGAATTGACTTGGCAGCCTCCAAGGTTTGAAGTCACACCAAACCACAGGGTGGTATGCTGAGAAGAATAATGGTTCAGGTGTCAGGAGACAGGTCTTTGTTATGGTAGTAACAGTTATGGGAGCCCTGATAAATTACTCAGCATCTCATGGCTCAGTTTCCTTATTTATACCCAGGGGAAATCATTCCTATCCTGCCTATCTCAGAGGCCTTTTATGCAGACCAAATTATATAAAACATTTGGTGACAGTAAATAGAACAAAAAGAGCAAATGGACAGTAACTTGAGAAAAATTAATTATTTATGAATTATTCTAAATATTTTAAAGTTTCTGGTGCTTAATATATCATAAATTTGAGATATATTTTATCATTTTATTATTTATTTTTATCCTTTTATCATTTTATTCATAAAATTACCCTTTGAATTGTGTAAGGAAAATATTGTTTCCTAAAAAAGGAACTGAAAAAGGAATTGCTCAAGTTCAAAGCCTAATTCATAACACAGTCATTGCCCTATCTTCTGTGTGAAGAAGACTTTTCCCAACAATTTGAGCTGCCCAGAAAATGGAATAATCTATCTTCTAAAGTAATGAGTTCCACTTCTATAGATATTATATGAAGGATTATTCCTGCATTGAAAGGAAGGAGATAAATGATTATTAAAGGAAACTCAGGCTGCCAAAAGGGTCCATGTCACCAAAAAAATACTGAAGAACCCCAGGGCTTAGTACTTCTCCCCATAATGGGGCCTGGCCTTGCTGTGCAGGCAAAGGCAAGACTTGAAAAAACTGTGGGAAACAGAGAGGGAGGCTCACATGAACTGGAGTTTTCTATGGAATAGAAGAACGCAGTGTATTGCACCATCCTCTGGATGTGATATGTGAACAGTGTTTACGCCAGTTGACAATGGTAGTGAACATTCTGGTGTCCAGTTTATGAAGATGAGGTAAGCAGCCTCTGCTCCAGATCATTAACCGAGCCTGGTAAAATTCTTGTTAGATGCGCTACTGGCAGACTTAGGGTCAACATAACACATACACAGAGAACTTGGATATTTTGCCAAGCTAATAATGATTCCAATTTCACCGCATTAAAATATTAAATTGTATACATTTCAATGTCAATATGTATGTCTATAATTAACAATAAAATTTAAATTCTCGCATCTGTGCAAAATCCAGACAATGAAACAGACCTGAAGTTACCTATAAGATATTTTCAGCAATTACGTTTTGAAGAAAAGCAAATATTCCTAGAGGTATATGTCCCAGCATTTTCTTTAGTTTTAAATAACACTTTAAAATTTACAAATTGTTAATAAAAGCATTGTGTTTTCCACCGAGTTTCTAAGAAAGACATTTCTAAGAAGCCTGGATTTGAACTAATTCGTTCAGAATTAGATGAGAGCTGTATGTGATGGCTGTATGGCAGGAACTATGGTAAGGAATTTGCCTACGTTGTTCCATTTATAACCCCGTCAATTCAATTCTATTATGATCCCCTTTACAGATGGGCAAACTGAGGTTAGTGAGATCCAGTTTCTCAGTTAGGATGTTGCAGATCTGGGGTTCTCCCCAGGCAGTCTAACTCAAAAGCCAATGTGTTTCATTCCTGCAGTCTACTGCTTTTGCAAAGGGAAAGAGGTACTTAAAATGACTTGTGCATAGAAATACTGTAAGCATCTTATCCTTTATCACAATGCAGGAACATAAATCATTGCAATTCTTCAAATTTTATTGTATTTTTCATTTGTGTTGAGTTACTTTCTTAGGAACATGGCACGCATTAAGAATTTTAAGAACATCCATTCACTTGAGCATCATGTTGGCTTATGTAGACCTAAGTTCTCTCAATGTGTGAGTACAACTACACCCTTTTAGACAGAAAACTCTGTGCTGTTAAATATAGCCACACAGTAAAAATCTCTCATATTTAAAGGAAAAAAACCCTAACTACTTAGAGAACTAAAAGGAAGTTGCAAAAATGCATTTTCACAGTATGATTTGTCCTTATTTCACATTTTCAAAAACAAGGAGGGGCCATCATTTGGCAACATTTCCTGAAAACCCCAACAACAGTCTGTCTAATTACTCCTGCGGTATTCTTGACAAAAGTGCATAACCTGAAACTAACCATGAGGAAACATCTCACTAACTTTAACTGAGTGAGGGCCCTTCTATAAAATAACTGCCCAGGGCTCTTCCAGAAGGACTCAGTCGTGAAAGGCAAAGAAATTTGAGGTACTGTTCCAGACTAAAGAAGACTAGAGAAATAGGACAACTTGATGTATGTGATCCTGGATTGGATAATGGACCAGGGAGAAACTTTTTATTCTAAAAAAAGATATTATTATTATTTTTTTAAAGATTGGCACCTGAGCTAACAACTTGCCAATCTCTTTTTTTTTTTTTTTTTGCTTTTTCTCCCAAAATCCCCCTCAGTAGATAGTTGTATACTTTTAGTTGTGGGTCAAAAAAGATATTATTGGGACAATTGGCAAAATTTGAATCAGATCTGTGGATTAGCTGATAGGATTATATCAGTGTTAATTTCTTGGTTTAAATAATTGTACTCTGGCGATGTAAGAGACTGTCTTTGTTTTAAGTAAATAATTAGAGGTAAAAGGACAGTATTTTTGCAACTCTCAAATATGTCAGAAAAAAAATCCCAATCCACTGTTTTTATGAAACCGATTTTGCATGCTTTAGCTCCCTATTAAATTAGACATGGATGCCTCAGATGCCAAGAGCCAATTTGTTCATTTTTGAAGCATTGGACATGCATTAGCATTTTAGAAGACACGAATACAATATTGGCAATGACGTTTCCTATATTCACCTTATGAAAAATTAGTCCTTGGATGATTACTTCTCTATAAGTCATAACTAATTTGAAACCCTGTTATATCCTAGAAGTTGGCTTGGCTTCTCCAAGCAACATGAGAAAGGTGGGGTCTGATGATATTCAGTCAATACAAGTCACCTTCTAGCTCTCATCCTTGTCAACTCTAACCCTGAGCTTCACTGGCCATTTCTTTTCTTTTTCTTTTTTTTTGCTGGGGGAGATCAGCCCTGAGCTAAATACTGCCAATCCTCCTCCTTTTGGTGTGGAAGACTGGCCCTAAGCTAACATCCGTGCCCATCTTCCTCTACTTTATGTGTGAGGTGCCTACCACAGCATGGCTTGCCAGGCGGTGCCATGTCCGCACCTGAGATCCGAACCAGCAAACCCCGGGCCGCCGAGAAGCGGAACGTGAGCACTTAACCACTGTGCCACCGGGCCGGCCCCACACTGGCCATTTCTTAGTCAGCCTTGAATATCCTAGAAAGTCCATGAGGTATTAGACTCTGATCCCAGGATGATTTAGACTCTGCCACAATACTAATTGTGATGTTCTTTCAACCTCATTATGAGTCTCAAATTCCTCAAAATCTATGACCTTAAAGTAACCCGTGGCATATTGTTTCCAGGAATATATGGATCCTCAGATTAAAAGAGGCACACTCATGCTCCCACCTCTCCATACCCTTGTCTAGTTTTCAAATAATGAAAATTAAAAATTCCAACTTTTATGCTTTATTGACTTTTTAAATGCTAGATTGAGCCCTATGCTTTGACAGTTTCTGAGGAGTAACTTTTTGAAAAAAATATAGACTATTTGGTCAAATTAATTATCATTCAATAATAATGTAAGAGGAAAGTATTAGTAAATAAGAAGCTTATATATTCTCATATATTGTAAGAATAAATAGATCTTCACTGATTCTCCCTTGGGGATGAAAATCTTTTCTTCAAGTGATCCTCAGATCTGTTTACTACGAATCTGATTCTCCAAATAATGTGAGTATAGATAAAAGAGAATTTTAAATACTTACATGCCTTGTCTTTTGGGGGAAAATATATATTTTACAATGTGGTACAGACTGCAAAACCCTTAACTGCCCTTACTTTGAAAAATAGAGATATGGTCATCCTAAATCTTGGTTGATAAAGACCACCAAAAGACCATCAACTGAAACAAATGATAAAAATCCAAAAACAGACAAGTTCCACTGAAACATCTCAAATACATAGTAATTTCTTATTTTAGTATAAAACCCTAGTGTTTGTAAAAGTTTTTACCAATGTTTTCTAAAACACAAATCTGGGGTAGATCTCAAGCCCAGCAGCACTCCAGCCTTAACACCAGAACACTCTTCTTTTTGTCCCATCATAGTTTCTGAGCATCTTACATCTTGTATACTTTCATACTTAGTAAATTTTGCTTATTTTGGCCCCTCATTCTATAATTCCTTCAATTAAAACTTTCCAACTTCCTGGTTTCTGCCAAATTCTTATCCATCCTTCAAGCATCAAATATAATATCACCTTCTCACTCACTACTCTCTTACCCAAGGTAAAATAAATGTTATCTCATGAGAATCCCACAGCACTTTCGCATATGCAGACCACAAAATATCTCACATGGCATTTATTAATATTGGGTGGGTGGGATGGTTAATTTTGTGTGTCAATTTGGCTAGGCCACTACTCAGTACTCAGGCCAGTACTCAGATATTTGATCAAACATTATTTTAAATGTTTCTATGAAGGCATTTTTTATATGAGATTAACTTCAAAACCAGCAGACTTTGAGTAAAGCAGATTACTCCCCCATTATGTGGGTGGGCCTCATCCAATCAGTTGAAGGCCTTAATAGAAAAAGACTGTCCTCCCCTAAGAAGAGGGAATTTTGCCCATAGACTACCTTCAGACTTGAACTGCACCATCAACAATTCCTTGAGTCTCCAGCCTGCTGGCCCAACCTTCAGATTTTGGACTCGCCAGCCTCTACAATTGTGTGAGCCAATTCCTTAAAATCCTTCTAGATAGAAATAGAGACAGAGATGTAGATATCTACAGATTGAGGTCTATAAATATTTATATCTATATCTATACATCCTATTGGTTCTGTTTCTTTGGAGAACTCTGACTAATCTAATACAGTGGAGGACACTGGAATGTCTGATTTTGACTCTCTGTATTTTTCTGTATCTTTAAATTTTGCCATAATTAAGATCCCACTGGAATTTAGATACAAAAAAATGCAAAGAGCTCTTTTGTTAAATTGGATGCACATACACTAAAATGCTAACAATTGTTATTTTAGGGTGACTTTCATACTTTTTTCTTTGCATTAGTCTCTATTTTCAAAGTATCCTATAAAGAACTGTATTACTTATGTTACACAAAAGGAAAAAAAGCCACGACCTGTGACAAAAGCATCAAAACTCCCTTTAAGTTAATTGGAGATTTCATTTATCCCCCGGGGCTACTTGCACCCTGGTTTGAAGGCAGGTGAATCAGTGCTTGAGGTTGGTCATGTTGAAAGGTCAGTAGGAAGTGATATAAACTACGGTGAACTGGAGGATGTGTACCCCATTGATAAATGGCTGTGGCTGTGGGTCCAGTAGGCCACAGTTAAAAAGTTTTAAAAATATGTCAGACTTTTCTTTTGTTTAAAATATAACAATTAATAAATGATGGCAACTAACTAAAAAAAAATTAACCACTTAGCTTTCCAAACAAACTACTTTGTTTTATAGCCTCAGGCTGATACCCTTTAAAAAATGATTTAACTTCTCAGAAATAAATTGATTTTATCATACCCCACTGAGAATATCATCTTTCAGAGTGATACTGCATGCTTCTACACGTTGTTGACTAGCGTAAGAATTTCAGAGGCA
This sequence comes from Equus przewalskii, assembly GCF_037783145.1. NCBI lineage: Eukaryota > Metazoa > Chordata > Mammalia > Perissodactyla > Equidae > Equus > Equus przewalskii. The sequence continues at coordinate 22,396,019 of NC_091863.1, forward strand.
GAATTAAAGAAACGCAAATATTCATTGATGAATGACAATTTACTTCACTTAAATCAGAGTGGTTCTATGATAATCTCCATCTGTCTCTCTTCAGTCAATTCAAGGGATCTCCCAAGCTAAAAATTACTCATTTACATAACTCTAGGCTATTTAAAAAATATATCTGAACAATAAACTTAAGAAGTCTCAAGGAGATCTCACGCTGACAGTTGTTTGGATCAGTGGTTTTCTCAAAGGGTTGGTGTCACTCTCTCCTGGGGAACGTTTTAGGTTACCAGAGTGATGGAGGTGGAGAGTTACTAGAATGAAGCAGGCAGAGGTCCAGAAATGCCCCAGATTGTCTCAAACGTAAAGAACTATCCTGTGCCTCTGTGACTTTCAAACATCCCCACTGAATGTTCATGAACATGAAAAGTCTTTTTACATGTGAAGATAGACAGCCTCACTCCATTTTACATAGAAACGCAAAGTGTGCTTGTAAAGTTTTAAAATAACCTGAATTTTCTAGAAATGCAACTTCCATGTAGACTGAGGAAAGTTGTGCTGTGCTCTCTTCAGAATGTTACCAAGAGTTGCTTACTCTTCCAGAAAATTATGCCCATGAAGTCAATGCTGCTCATGGTATTTGAGTAACCCACACTGCAGAGCTGTGTCTGTCGGAGTTTATAGCTGTCACAAGTCCAGTGATTCTATGAAGAGGTACAAGCATCTGACTACCTCATTATGTGTTCTAGGATGGTCATTCCTAAGTATTTACATACTGAAATACCTTGTTTTTTAAAAAAAAATAAAGTGTTTGGCAGTTATGTCTGCTTTATATTAGAGTATTATAGCGCTTTTAAAAATTTATGTTTGTCAGTAGGTTCTATTATCTATAAATTTTATTTCAGGATATTAAATGAGGCATTAAAATATTTATTATTAAAAGAGATTGTTAGGTCCGATTGAGTTCAGAAACACTAACTTCGAATCTATCCTGACTGATGAACCTAATCCATATTCATGTCCCCAAGGTTAGAAATGCAGTGCAGTCATTCCATCTCTGAGATGAAATGTTTCATTTTTGCCGAATTATGGACTTATCACAGTGTGGAGCATCATTTCTTAAAACTTTATGAAAGCTTTCTCCTTTAAAAATTCAAGAACTTGATTTTTTTCATAATCATCGAGTAGGATTTAGGTATACTTATTCTACTACTCTTCATTGTTACGGCTTGTACTATCTAAAAGAAGAAAGATTAAAACACATTTAGTGTATTCATTAAACGTTTATAAAATTGGATTTATGTGCACACCTTTATTAGAGAACCTCAGTTATGAGTGATGCTTTGAAGACGATTACAGTCTGCAGCCAAGTCAGAGCCCTGTGAGCTATAGTCCCATCCTCTAATTTTTAGATTGTGTGTAAAACTCTTGGTACATAAAGCCTAAAATGTTAGACTCTATTGCAATTTTACTAATAATCCCATTGTGGGGGAAATAAAGAAGTCTTTGTTATTAATGACTTAAGACAGCTTAAATTCTCCTTTAAATTGACCTTCAGAACTTTTTGGAAGTTCTACCAGGAAGTCAAATTCAGCTATATGCTTATCAAAACCACTTAAGTCACCTTCTTAAATGAAGCGTGAAACTTCAGAAAGAAAGCAAGAGGAGTGGTAAATATAGAAAGGGGCCACCCACCTGGCCAACCGGATGAGCTAAATTAATTCTGGATGGATCAATAGGTTGAGGCAGCCATAACCCGATTTCACCTGTCAGAAATATCTCCCTACAATGTCATCTGAAGCCACCTAAGAGATTCAAGTCTGCAGCAGGCATTCTCCTCATCGTGTTGTTATGGACTCTTGAAAATCTAATTAGAATGTAGCGTAATAAACAACCAACCAACAAGTAAATGAATGAAAACTTCTCCCTCCAACCTTTGTTTTGTCAGTGCTACCATCACCATTGCCCTAATAATTTCAAAGCATAGCATAGATCTCATTTCTTCCTTACCATTTCATATAACATCTACTTCATTCCTATTTTCATTAGTTATTTAAACAAAAAGGCCTTATCCCATTTCCCCCTTTTAAATTTATCCTCTTATATTTCCAAATAAATCTCACATTGTGTCACTTTTCTGGCCTCTACAAAGTCAAAATCTCTGAATCTGACATTATTGAACAAGTTGGACTCAGTTGAACAGGTTGGCACCCTGAAACAGCTTTATTTAATTCACAATGCTTTTTCTATGGCTTTATTGAAATATGCCACATACCTTACAATTCATTTAAAGTATAGAATTCAACCCTAAAAGAGACCTTGTACCTGTAAGCAGTCAACCCAAATCTTCCTTCCCCCACCCCAGCCCTAAAGCAATACTAATCTACTTCCTGTCTCTATAAATTTGCCTATTCTGGATATTTCATATAAATGCAATCATATAATATGTGGTTTTTTTGTGACTGAGTTCTTTTACTTAGCACAATGTTTTCAAGATTCATCCATGTTGTGCATGTATTGGTACTTAATTCCTTTTATAGACAAATAATATTCTACTGTATGGATACACCACACTTTGTTTATCCATTCATTAATTGATGGACATTTGGGTTGTTTCCACTTTGGGCTCTTATAAATAGTGCTGCTATGAACATTTGTGTACAAGTTTGTGTGTGGACATATGTTTTCATTTCTCTTGAGTATATGCCTAGGGTATATTGCTGAGTCATGTGGTAACTCTATTTTTAACCATTTGAGAAACTACCAAAAGTTTTCCAAACTAGCTGCACCATCTTACATTCCCACCAACAATGTACAAGAGTGCTGATTTTTATACATCCAAGCCAAATCTTGTTACTGTCCATCTTTTTTCTAGTGATCTTGTAGGAGTGAAGTCGTATCTCATTGTGGTTTTGATTTGCATTTCCCTAATGACGAAAGATGTTGAGCATCTTTTCATGTTCTTTTTGGCCACGTGTACATCTTCTTTGGAGAAATATCTATTCAAATCCTTTTCTTTTTTTTGACGGGGGGCCAGTGAGGAAGCTTGGCCCTGAGCTAATATCTGTGCCAATATTCCTCTATTATGTATGTGAGATGCTGCCACAGCATGGCCTGATGAGCAGTGTGTAGGTCGGCACCCAGGATCTGAACCCACAAACCCTGGGCCAGGGAAGTGGAGCAGACGAACTTAACCACTACACCACAAGCCAGCCTCTTTTTCTCATTTCTAAATTTTGTTATTTGTCGTTCTAATTGAGTTGTAAGAGTTGTTTGTATATTCCATCCAGATATCAGTCCCTTGTCAGATACATGATTTACAAATATTTTCTCCCATTCTGTGGATTTTCTTTTCACTTCCTTGATGGTGTCCTTTGAAGTAGAAAAGTTTTTAATTTTGATGTAGTTCAATTTATCTATTTTTTCTTTTGTCATTTGTGCTTTTGATATCATATCTGACAAACCATTACCTAACCCAAGCTCATGAAGATTTACTCCTATGTTTTCTTCTAAGAGTTTTATATTTTTGGCCCTTACAACTCGGTCTATGATCTATTTTGAGTAAAATTTTTAAATGTTTTATTCTAAAAATGGTCTTACATCCTTCAGGGTAGAAAAGATGTAATAGCAAATGTGACATCCCTTAAAAAGTGCTAATCATGGAGTGTCACCATTCAATGTTTGCCTTAAGAACCTAAATTCAGGGTCTCCATTTTGACTGCCACAGATAGTTTTAGGAATCATGATAGTAGCCACTAAGTTCCACATGCTTTATGTGGCACATTATTAAGAGGAATCATTGGCTATCTATATGACATTGGGCAAGTCATCCTTTGGACTTCAATTTTCTTATTATTAAATGATGATATAATAGGGCTCCAAAAGGGTTGTAATAGAAAATAAATAATGAAATGCATGTAAAGTGCTCAGCATCATACTTGGCACATAGTAAACATATTAAACCTCTTTAATAATAATAACATTCTTATTATTAATTTATTAATACTATTGCTATCTCATTTAATACCCACAACAAACTCTCTTGCAGCCAGGTTGTATCAGTCAGGGTCTAGTCAGGAAAACAAGCACTTCAATAGAGGTCATTTAAAATGGGGAACTAGTTGCAGAGGTATTGGAGAGGCTGACAAAAGGCAAAGTGAGGAAACCCAGAGAAGAAAAACTAGAGGAAGCTCCTGCCAATCCTAGAGCTGGAGGAATAAAAAGAAGAAATTGTTTTAGTTGATCTCAGAAGACAGAGTTGCTAAAAGGTGGCTTGGAACTATGGAATAGGTGATGTCTGAGAGGCTATCCAAGCAAGAAGTGGAAACCTGTAGGAAGGGGCTACCATGGAGGGGAGGGCCCAGGTGGAACTGGGACCAGAGAAAAGAAAATGCTCAGCAGGAGCTTAAATAACAGGAGATATGCAGGCTCTGCTGGAGCCACCACCCTAAGCAGAGAAAGGGAAGAGATAGTCTGGTTCCTCCCCTGGTCTTGTCATCCAGTGTCCCATCAGGGCTACCCATTGGTTAAACCTAATCAGAAGCAAGGTTGCCTGGGAAATGTAGTACACCAACGTCAGATCCCTGAGAAACAGAGTAAAGAAGGGCCAAGAGTGGATCTGAGAGCGAACATGCAGACGCCCAGCACAGAGGCTAAGTATGTGCAAGAATTTTGTCTCCCATCACTGCAGAGTCAGGATTCGGCTTGTTAGCTCTCTTTCCATCATAACATAAAACCTCTATAGAATCCTTAAGGAAAAAAAGTGCTGGAGGATGCCTGGAGTAGCCCCAGGAATAGTAATTTAGGTAGTAATTAATTTAGTAATTTAGGTAGCACTCTGCTTCCATTTCAATGGAGGCTCAGATTGTTTTACTAGTGCTAAAATCATACAAATCATACAACTAATCTAATTATTTCTGTTGTTGCTTAAAAGAGCCAGTTAGAGTTACAACTATAGAGAGACAGAGACAAAGAGAAGAAGGAGAGGTACCTCAAGTAGAGTGAGTCGAGTTAATCATTTTACTCAGTTTGTGGTACATCGTCCAATACAAGGACCCATTTTGTCCATACTAATTGATTGAATGCTTGGATAATATCCCCTTTTCTTCATATCCTACTCTCACTTTTCTCCTCCTGCCTTCAGTCACCATTTAAATTGTATCTTTATATATGTTCTTGCAAAGTGTGTATTGTTTTGTATGCACATACTTTTAATGCATGTAAAAGTAAAACAACACATTTTAGTTCACGTTCTGTTTATGAGTTTTTGTGACTAACTTCCACCGATGCTTTTAAGATCTACACAAGTTGCTCTTTGTACATCGAATCTGTTGCTTTTAACTGCTCATGGTATTTCAAGTTGTATATCTACCACATTTTACCTGAACGCTCTCCCAGGGGGAGACACGCAGACTGCCTGCATCTCCCAGGCACACCATCACCACTTCAATAAACATCCTATGCGAGTACCCTTATGTACCTTTATGAAAATTTCCCTGGAATATAAACACAGTTGCAAAATTGCTAAAGCTTAGGTATGTATATATTTAATTTTACCAAGTAGTGCAGATTGCTCTCCTGAATGGCTGCACTGGTCTACAGTTTCAAAAGCAATGATGAGAGTTTCTATGTCCCCAGATCTCTGACTGCACTTGGCACAATCCAGCTTTCTAATTATTGCCAGTCTAATAGGTGTAGAGTGATCTTGTTTTCTTTCCATTTCTATTTCTCTAATTAACAATAATTTAGAAAGTCTCATCACATGCTGGTTACTTTTTTGGGGTTTTCTCTTCAGTAAATTGCTTGTTTAAATCTTTGGTTTATTATTTTTTTTAATTGGAGTTATCTTTTCCTTCTTTATTTGCTAGAGATTATTTTACATAAAAGATAAAACCTTTTTTGATTTTAGATATTACAAGTATATTTTTCCATTTTGCTAACTGTGAATTAAATTTGTCCAGTGTTCATCGTTGAATAGAAATTTTTAATTTTTATATAATCAAATTTACTTTTTTTGTGTGTGTGTGAGGAAGATTGGCCCTGAGTTAACATGGTGCCACTCTTCCTCTATTTTGTATGTGGGATGCCACCTCAGCAAGGCTTAATGAGCAGTGTGTAGGTCCACACCCAGGATCCAAACCCGCAAATCCTGGGGCACTGAAGTGGCGTGCATGAACTTACCCACTGCGCCACAGGACTGGCCCAAATTCATCACATTTTTGCCTTATGGTTGATATTTTGTTTTGTTTTGTTTTGTTTTGAAGAAGATTAGCCCTGAGCTAAGTGCTGCCAATCCTCCTCTTTTTGCTGAGGAAGACTGGTCCTGAGCTAACATCCATGCCCATCTTCCTCTGCTTTATATGTGGGATACCTACAACAGCATGGCTTTTGCCAAGCAGTGCCATGTCCGCACCTGGGATCCGAACCGGTGAACCCCGGGCCGCCGAGAAGCGGAGCGTGTGCACTTAACCACTCTGCCACCAGGCTGGCCCTGATATTTTTGAAGTTTTAAGGAGTCCTTGCTTGCCTATGAATCACGCTCTTCTACCAATGTTATTGTTTTACCATTCAAATTTTGGCCTTTAATCTAGTTATAATCCATCTTTCCATGTGGTGGTAGATAATAACCCAGTTTTATTTTACTCCATATAGTGATCTGGTTTTCTCAATACCATCAATTAAGCAATCCATCTTCTCCATTGATGTGTGCCTCACACCTGTACCAAGTTCCTATCCATGCCTGTCTCTGAACGCACTTTGGTGTTTCATTTGCTGAGTTTTCTTGCTTTGACAGCAGGCTGTATTTCTGTGACTTTGTTTTATGTCTTAATATCTGGCATGGTCAATCCTCCATCTTTACTCTTACTTTTAATTGGCCTAGTTATTCCTGGATTTTCATTTATCCATACACTTTTTAGAGTAAAAGTGAGTTTGTCAAGTTCCTCAAACATCAAACTGTAATTTTGATTGGAATATTATTGAATTTATGAATTAATTTGGGGAGGATGGATATCTTTATAATATTATGTCATCCCAATCAAGAGCATGGAATATTTTGTGTTCTTTATTGGTTTTAAAGTTTCTTTATAAAGATCTCGTTTTTGTTTAAATTCCTAGATTCCTAATGGCAAGTTGTTCTTTTATGATATGTTCTAATTGGCTATTTCTGATCATTTTTATAGGATGATCTTGTTATCAGCAACATAGCAGCTGAACTTTTTTTTAATGAATTCTGATAGTTTGTTTGGAGTCTCTTGGTTTTTCCAGGCCGATCATCATTTTATCCACAAAAAAATGCCAAATTTATTGTCTTGTCTTCCATTACTTTTATCACTGGTTTTCTTTCTTTAATATTGGCTAGGTCTTCCTGTCCTAGATTAAAATGCAGCAGTGATAGTAGACATCCTTTCCTTGTTCCAAATCACAAAGAGAATGCATGAAAGTTACTCACATAAGTGGACTATTTGCTGTAGGACATTATAATACAAATTTACCAAGATAAGGAAGTTCCTTTATATTCTTGGCTTGATAGCAGTTTCCATTTTAAATTGATGAACTGTATCAAATATCTATTCTGTACTGGTTGAGATAATTGTACGAATCCTCTAATCTACTTATGTGGAAAACAATATTGATAAATTTTCTGATGTTAGGACATTCTTGCATTTCTGGGATAACTCTACTTGATTATGTTGTATTATTTTTATTATGCTCTTAGATTTGATTTAATATTTTATTTGGGGTGCTGACATCTACATAAGAAAAAAAATTGTTCTGATATGATTTTGAAATCAGGATTGCACCATCCTCATAAAATGATCAGGGCATAAGTGCTCCTGTTTTTGTATTCTGGTCCATGAGACAAAAGAAATGACTGATCCTTGAAAGTTTGGTAGAACTCACGTGTAAAACCTTCCAGACTTGGAGGTTTTTGAGACAAGAAGGCTTAACGACCATTTCAATTCCTTGGATTCTTATTGGCCTATTGAAGTTCTCTCTTTCTCCTTACACCAATTTGGACATTTTACGTTTTTCTAGGAGATGATACAATTCTACCGTATTTTCAACTATATTAGTATATGTTCGCAAGTGTGGTTATTTTCTAAATTATTTATTGCATATATATTTTTTTCTCATTCTGCATTTTGTTTATTTATATCCTCTCCTTTTTCATCGTGACTACATTACCAAAGGTCTGTCTACTTTATTACTCTTTTCAAAGTAAAACCTTTGATTATGTTAATCTTCTGTATTAATGTTAGTCACTAATTTCTACCCTTATCTTTTCCTTGTTTTATGTTTTTTTTAGTTTACCTCTTGCTATTTAGGAAACCACTTGAAGTTAAATTTTTAGCTCATTTTTAACATTTTTTATTTACCAACAATGAATTTGAAGCTATAAAATTCCCTCTACACACTTTGGAGCTGTGTCCTATGCATTGTGACATGTGATATTTTGATTGTCATTCAGTTCTAAATGTTTGTTATATTCTTTTATAATTTCATTTTATTCAAAATATTATTTTGGAATGTGTTTGAGTATTTTCAAAAAAATGGTATATTTAAGCTAAACTTTTGTTACTAATTTCTATTTTGTTGCACTATAATCGGGGAATATGATATTTGATATTGATCCTTTGGACTTCATTAAGGCTTTATAAACTTTAGTCTAATTTTTGAAAGGTTTCCAATACTTACCAGGAAGTGTTATACATATCTAAAAATCAAACTGTAGTATTCAAATCTCAAAATCTCTGCTAATTTCTTGTTTGCTCGATCTATTATTTTTCAAGAAGAATGTATTAACAATCTTCAGGTACAGTTGATGATATCATTTTTAATCCACTCTCTCTCCAGTTTTTCAGATGCTGTTTGACATAGTTTGAGGCTGTAGACTAAGGTGTAGAGAGGTTTATGATGATATATCTTCTTTTTCTTTTTTTTTTCCTTTTAGAAGTTTGGAATTCCTAGAATTCCTTCTCAGGTTCTTACAATGTATTTGGCTTAAGTTTTATTTTGTCCATAATTGGAATCATTACCCAAGCTTCTTTGGATTGACATATATCTTTTCCCATTTTAAAAAATGTTCCAACTTTCCATGACTTTTTGCGGTATTTCTTCTATGGGATTCTGTCTTTGAATCAGTGACTTTAAAGGATTATGTTTGTATTGTATGTGTTAGGATATATTTAATTTCCTTATTTCATATTTTTTCTTTGACTTTTTTTGTCATTTATTTTTACCCTTGTTCCTGCTTTCTGTGGACTAGATCAATATTTCTTTTCTTGGGGCTGGCCCCGTGGCCGAGTGGTTAAGTCTGCGTGCTCCGCTTTGGTGGCCCAGGGTTCAGATCCTGGGTGCAGACATGGCACCACTCATCAGGCCATGTTGAGGCAGTGTCCCACATGCCACAGCTAGAAGGACCCACAGCTAAAATATACAACTATGTACTTCAGGGATTTGGGGAGAAAAAGCAGAAAAAAAAAAGAAGATCTTCAACAGTTGTTAGCTCAGATGCCAATCTTTAAAAAAATAAAAAATAATTAAAAAAAGATTTCTTTTCTTGGTTTAAAGTTTAAACATTCTATTTTGCCCCTATATTGTTTGCCCTTAAATTAAGATGCATCCAAATATGTATTTAGTCCTACTGATATTTTAAACCATATCAGTATCTATGTTGTCCCTGTAAAAAAGCAAAGTACGTTAGCACACACTTATTTCTCTTTGGTTCCTCCAAACTAATGTAACAATAATGCCTAACATTTTCTTTGAGTTGTCCTAGAAGTTTTCTTAAATACAACACATTTTCACCAGATATTGGTTTACCCATGATTAACATACATTTTTCATTTTCTCTTGAATTTGTTTTTTTAATTACAACAAAGCATTTAAATAGAGATTTGTGCATTTCACTCATAATTACTATGACTGTCTGATCAAAAAGTCCTAAAAGAAAACACCATTTCAAGCAAAAAATAGTACAGAAAACAAAATAAAAATAAAATCCTTTTTTTGTTTGTTTCTAAAAATGTCTTACTGTGCAAAGGCAGGATGCATCATTTTATAGTAAATAAAAGTTTAAACTCTCTTTCAAAAGTCACAAACTTCAGGTCTTCCTTTTCAAGAGATGAAGTCGAGATCCTCTTGCAAAATTTTAAAAAATCCAAAGAGCCTTTTATTTTACAATGATGGTACATCTTTCAACAAAATATAAACTGAAACTCTGACCAACTTCAATTTAGAGATGTAGCCCCATCCAGTTAAATACAGGTTTTGAGTTGAAGTAGGGGCCAGCGAAGGGCATAAGCATTACTAAGTCAGGATTCTGAATTAATGTTGTTTAAGAAATAATTAAGCTTCCTTTAAAGTTCAGAAATGTGTAGGGGTATAGCAAAATCACAGGAAGTTAATTTCACTTTTAAAAACAATAATTTAGAACAAATATATCAATTTTTTATCAGTTTCATAGAGAAAGTTGGCTAATAAAATATATATCAGTGGAGACAGGGGTATATAACAACTCTCTACTTTCTACTGAATTTTGCTGTGAATCTAAAATTGCTTTAAAATAAAGTTTATTAATTAAAAAATAATAATAAGGGCCAGCCCTAGTGGCCTAGCAGCTAAGTTCACCATGCCCCACTTTGATGGCCAGGGTTCAGTTCCTGGCACAGACCTACACTCATCTGTCAGTGACCATGCTGTGGTGGTGGCTCACATACAAAAAGAGGAAGATTGGCAGCAGATGTTAGCTCAGGGCGAATTTTCCTTAGCAAAAAATTAAATAGTGATACTAGTAACATAAATCAGTGACTGGCCTCACCATGCCAAATATCTTCACTAAAATTGGAACTGGAAATATCTTCAAAATAATTGCATTATCTGCTTTGCAAAGAAAAGCAATAGGGCAAAGCAATTTAATAACTCCTTCATTGATCTAATACATACAAGAGTACTTTTCCTTGGAAACAACTATTAATGTAAAAATGAGTCTTCCTTTGTGGGGTATGCACAGATTAATGAATATGTGCTCATTCATAAAATATTTCCTAATAATAATTATACTAAATTACTCTGGAGGATTCTGAGCAAACTGCAATGATCATAAAAGATATTTGCAATCAGTTAAAGCTGTAGGCAAAAATCTAGTGAGGAAGCCCTCAGGACCATCAGGTATTTCAGCATTTATCACTTCTTAAGTAAAAAGTTGTTAAATTGCTTCTATAGATTCAAGTTTTCTTAGTCTACAATAGCTTTAAATAATCTCAACAGTATAACGAAAATCCAATATTGTTAATCTAGGCCCCATCAAATTTAAGCATATGTGATTATATTTATTTTATCAGTAACTTCTTGGACTCAATACCCATTATACTATGCATAGTCAGTATTTTACAAGAGGCTTGTTTTCTAGCCTAAGGAAAAAGAAGTTATGGATTTAAATTCTGTCTCCATGATTTAGACTCTAGGTTTTCTCCCATCATATGGGAAGTTGTTGGTGTCTGGAGTCATGTTGCCTGTGTTTGAATCCTGGCAATAGTGCTTATTTGCAGTATTTCCCAGGAAAGTTTCTTAACACTCTGAGCTTCAATTTCCTTTTCTATTGATAGTAGCTAACACTAAAATTATTCTTTCTATGTGCCAAGAATTCTTATGTATGTATAATTTGACCTTTGCAAGAAACCCATTCTTAGATCCTATTTTTATTCTCATTTTTTAATAGTGGATACTAAAGCATTGATACTAAAGTGCCTTGCCCAAGATCACACACTTTGTCAGTGGCCAGCATTGATACAGACGGAGTCTGATTTCAGAATTGACTTAACTTATCCCATAGGGTTGTTGTGAAGATTAAATGATATAAACTCTCTAAAGCATCCATACCAGTAACAGTCATTCAATAATTACTGACTAAATGTTAACTAAGTAATAAAGTATAGTAGTATGTGTGTGTAAGAGATGGGGCGGTTAGGCCTCAAGTTTAGACTTTTGATGTAAAACAAAGTGCATTTATTCATATAGACTACATTTTCATCTTTCTATGCTCAGATGTCAATTTGTCATAATAAAGCACTTAAATTATACTGTGGTGTTTGTAATTATCTTTTGGCATTTTTTCATTTTTAAAAGTTTCCAAGGTACATAAAAAGTAGAGACCCATACAATGAAATACAATGGCAATAAAAAGGAATAAAGTGCTGATACATGCTACAACATGGATGAAACTAAAAAACATTATGCTAAGTCAACGAAACCGGACACAAATGCCGCATATTGTATAATTTCACTTAAATGAAATATTCATGAGAGGCAAATCTATAGAGACAGAAAGTAGATTAGTGGTTGCCTGGGACTGGCGGTGGGAATGGCAGTGAATATAAATGGTCATGGGGGTTCTTTTGAGGGTGATGGAAATGTTCTAAAATTAGACTGTGGTGATGGGTGCACCTCTGTAAATATACTAAAATTCATTAAATTGTACACTTAGGTGAATTTTATGGTATGTATATTATGTTGCAACAAAGCTATTAAAGGATATAGAAGTAACCTACGTCTCTCTCAGCCTCTGTGAGCACCTGTAATGAAATACTTGGGTGCCCTTAAGCAAGTCCCTTCTTCTGTTTCCTCATTCTGCCTAGCAGACAATTTCCTCATCTATCTTGTTTTTTCATTTTTAACTGGTTTATTGAAGTATATAAAAACTGCAAATCTTTAATATATGCTATTTAATGAGTTTGGACATATGCATACACCTTTGAAACCATCAGCACAATCAAGATAATAAATATATCCATCACCTCCCAAAGTTTCCTCCTGTCTTTTTTTTCTGTGGTAAGAACACTTAACATGAGATCTACCCTCTTAAATTTTTTAAGTGCATAATACAGTATTGTTAACTACAAGCACAATGTTGTACAGCACATCTCTAGAACTTACTCGTCTTGCATAACTGAAACTGTATACCCACTGAACAGAAACTCCCATTTCCCCTTCCCCCCAGCCCCTGTTAACCACCATTCTACCCTCTGTTTCTATGGGTTTTACTATTTTAGATTTCTTGCGTAAGTGGAATTGTGCTGCATATGTCCTTTCACTTAGCATATCCTCCGGGTTTATCCATGCTGTCACATATGGCAAAATTTCCTATTTGTTAAGGCTGATTAACAGTCCATTGTATGTATATACCACATTTTCTTTATCCTATTCATCTTTCAATTGACATTTACTTCCTCATCTGTCTAACAGTCCTATCCTTGATGACTGAGGCATCTCTATTAGGCACTCTGCAAATATCTGTTTAATAAGTGAACAAAAGGAGTTACTTTTCTTATAGATATATACTTAATCCTCTTACTAAGCCCTGAGATTTGAGCAATTTATCCTCATTTTATACATGTGAAAACAAAGAGTGGAACAGGTTAGCTAACTAGTACTGGACTATATGGTTAGTAAATCTTTGGAGGTAGGATTTAGCCTAAGCATGATCAACTGTGTCTAGATTATATCTGAACAATAGCCTTAAGTATATCCTTCTTCCAGCCCAGGATTAACACCCTCTGCAGGAAAGACATATATCCCTTTATTCTAGACTTGGAAGGCTATTCAATGTGGCTTTAATTTTCCCTGAAATACAGAAGCCACTTGTCTATTACAAACAATATTATTTCTATAATTTCCCAATTCTCACAGAGGCTTTATTAATCTATCTCTGATCATGAACCAAGGCCACCATCCTCTAACATCCAAACAGTTTGAATTAGTTTAGAAAGTTTTGTAGAAATTATTCTTGCAATAAGCAAGCAGGAATCCTTAGCAGCTTTGGTTAAGAGATTAAACTTCTGTAGAAGGGTAACAATAAATGTCTAAGGAAATATAGATATTTCTACTCTAGGGTATGGATGTTGAGTATTAACATCCCTTGGACTCAATAAAAAAACAACCTATCTATGTAGATGTATAAAATTGGGCTTTTCAAAGATGAAAAACTATAGATTTTGGATGTGAAAGAAAGTGAGGATTATATATAACTTAGAATCTACCCTTCTATTAGAAACATCTCTAAAAATGAGAATCACATTCTTTATTTAGAAATCTAGCACAAAGTAGATTTCGCCACCTCATTGAGTTTATCTCAACTGCCTTTTAAATACATTTAAAAAGCTAATATCATTGACATAAGTGGTGTGTTAAGGTCCTCTATTATTGTTGTGTTGCTGTCAGCTTTTCCCTTTTGGTCTGTTAATAGTTGCTTTATAGACTTTGATGCTCCTATGTTAGGTGCAAGGGATATTGGTGTATCATCTTCCATCCCTTCACTCTGAGCCTATATTTGTCTTTAGAGCTGAGATGTGTTTCCTGGGGCAGCATATTGTTGGATTTTTTTTTTTTTAATAAAATGGGTATAGATGGAATGCACCTCAACATAATGAAGGCCGTATATGACAAACCCACAGCCAACATCCTACTCAATGGTGAAAATGGAAAGCTATTCTTCTGAGAACAGGAACAAGACAAGGGTGCCCACTCCCACCACTCTTATTCAACATATTACTGGAAGTTTTAGCCAAAATAATTAACAACAACAACAAAATGAATCCAGATAGGTAAGAAAGAAGTAAAACTGTCACTATTTGTAGATGAAATGATGCTACATATAGAAAACTCTAATGAATCCACCAAAAAACTATTAGAAATAATCAACAAATACAGTAAAAGTTGCAGGGTACAAAATCAGCATACAAAAATCTGTTGCATTTCTATACACCAACAACGAACTAGCAGAAAGAGAAATCAAGAATACAGTCCCATTTACAATCACAACAAAAAGAATAAAATACCTAGGAATAAATTTAACCAAGGAGGTGAAAGACCTATACACTGAAAACAATGAGACATTATTGAAAGAAATCATAGAAAACATAAACAAATGGAAAGATATTCCATGTTCATGGATTGGAAGACTAAACATAGTTAAAATGTCCATGTTACCTAAAGCAATCTACAGATTCAATGCAATCCCAATCAGAATCCCAATGACATTCTTCACAGAAATAGAACAAAGAATCCTAAATTTATATGGAACAACAAAAGACCTCAAATAGCCAAAGCAATCCTGAGAAAAAAAGAATGAAGCTGGAGGCATCACACTCCCTGACTTCAAAATATACTGCAAAGCTATAGTAATGAAAATTGCATGGTACTGGAACAAAAACAGACACATAGATCAATGGAACAGAATTGAAAGCCCAGAAATGAAACCACACATCTATGGAAAGCTAATCTTTGACAAAGAAGCCAAGAACATACAATGGAGAAAAGTAAGTCTTTTCAATAAATTGTGTTCGGAAAACTGGATAGCCACATATGAAAGAATGAAAGTAGACCATTATCTTACACCATACACAAAAATTAACTCCAAATGGATTAAAGACTTGAATGTAAGACCTGAAAACATAAAACCCCTAGCAGAAAATATAGGCAGTACACTCTTTGACATCAGTCTTAGCAGTATGTTTTCAAATACCATGTCTACTCAGGCAAGGGAAACCAAAGAAAAAATAAACAAATGGGACTACGTCAGACTAAAAAGCTTCTGCATAGCAAAGGAAACCATCAACAAAACAAAAACACAATCCACCAACTGGGAGAAAATACTTGCAAATCATATATCCAAGAAGGAGTTAATTGCCAAAATACAGAAAGAACTCATACAACTCAACAACAACAAAAAATGAACAACTCAATCAAAACATGGGCAGAGGATATGAACAGACATTTTTCCAAAGAAGATATACAGATGGCCAACAGGCACATGAGAAGAAGTTCCACATCACTACTTATAAGGGAAATGCAAATCAACACTACCATGAGACATCACCTCACACCTGTCATAATGGCTATAACTAACAAGATAATAAATAATAAGTGTTGGAGAGGATGTGGAGAAAAGGGAAATCTCATACACTGCTGGTGGGAATGCAAACTAGTGCAGCCACTATGGAAAACAGTAGGGAGATTTGTCAAAAAATTAAAAATAGAAATACCATGTGATCTAGCTATTCCACTACTGGGTATTTGTCCAAAGAACATGAAATAAATAATTTGAAAAGATATGTGCACCCCTATGTCCATTGCAGCATAATAACAATATCCAAGACATGGAAGCAACCCAAATGCCCATTAATGGATGAATAGATAAAGAAGATGTGGTATATACATACAATGGAAAACTACTCAGCCAGAAAAAGACGAAATCATGCCATTTGTGACAACATGGATGGACCTTGAAGGTATTATGCTGAGTGAATTAAGTCAGACAGAGAAAGACAAACACAGTATGATTTCACTCATATGTGGAAGATAAAGAAACAAACATAGATAAGAACAGATTAGTGGTTACCAGAGGACAAGGGGGTAGAGGGAGGGCAAAAGGAGTAAAGGGGCACATATGTATGATGATGGATAAAATATGGACTGTTGGTGGTGAACACAATACAGTCTATACAGAAAATGAAATGTAGTGACTGAAATTTACACAATGTTCTAAGCCAATATGATATCAATAGAATAATTTTTTAATAAAAGCTAATACCAAAATAAAGAAAAGAGATATTAAGATTAATAACATAAAATGGCATTTCCGGAATTCCAGGTAATTGAGTAATCCAAACAAGATGGTATAGGTAAGGATAAGAAACAAATTTTCCCTGTATTTCACCTGTATGAATAAGAAGGGTAGCCTTCATACACTTAGTGAATACCCATGAATTTGACAAAGTACAGAGGGTAAGTCCTCTTATTTGTTACATCAAACCAGATATTTTTATTTTTAACCAAACTCTTCTAGGTCTACAAAGAATAAATTGTATACGTGATTTCAAATAACTTTATATAATAAATGTTTGGCCAATCTTCCAGAATTGGCTGATATGAGATCATAATGCATAACTGGCCAAGAAAGATATTTTCCTTCTTGGAGTTTCTAGAGTACATACCTACTGTATCACTTATCACATAGTGTTTGCAGCCATCCTTTATACTGCTGTCTAGTTTTATTATTCGGTCTTGTACATTGATATATCATCCATTGTCATGACTTATACCCAGTTTAGATTGACACTTCTTATGGAAAAGGACTGGATATTATATTTCTGACTGTGCTCTAATGCCTCAAAACCAGGTGCTGCATAGATGGCAGGCCATCAATACTATTTGTTGAATGATTGCAGGGAGGTAACTTTGCTGAGCATTCTTGTTCAATTGCCTGAGAGAGCATAAATTCATACTGTGTCCTTTTTATAATACATAAGAGATATTCTCCATTTGCAGGTGAATGTTCAATAGAAAAGTGCATTCTTCATGTTGATTTTTTGTTTTGTTGTTGTTTTATTCTGATGTTGTTCTTGTTTAAAATCAAAGAAATTTACTTTAGACATTTGCTGATTTGAAAACAATTATTTCTGACATACTGATGTGAGAATAACTGAATAATTCTAATTCATTCCAAGCCAAATTAGAGAACTGACTGTTCTGTTTTCTTGAGACCCACTTGCATTTTTTAATGCATATTTATTAAAACTTTTTCATATCTATAGCATGGAAGTTATGGAATCAAATATTTTACCTAGAAAGAAATGTCAATTGCAACCAATTAGGGCCTTAGATTTGCAGTTAGTTTGTTTTAGAATGTCTAATTTTAAACTATTCATGAATATGAGCTCTGCAAATTAATTGTGTTTTCAAAAGTTGCTTTCTGAAAGTTCCTTGTTTTCTGGAATTTGAAATATGAGCTTTTGTTTTTGTTCATAAATATATACTCATGTAAATAAGTTTAATATGGGTTTATAAATATCGTAGTAGAAATATTTATATTTTAAAATTAATGGCATACCTCAAGTATCTCCAATTTATATAAGCATGAAGTTCAGTATATTATCACAAATTTGAATATACCATCAATAAAAATAATGATTTCTACCCCTTAAAAATAGATTATCACTTTCCTAAATTCTATTTATAAATTACATGTCAAATAAATAAGCAGTTCTTTCAAATCTGGTAATCTACCTTTTGAGACATTTCAAATGTATCCATGAATATGAAAAATATTAAATACCTTTACATTTTTTTAATTAAAACAATATTTAATCTTTGTGTAGTCAGAAAGGCCCTAAGAAGAAACAAAAATTATAAAATTGCAGTTTCTGTGACTCATAGTAGTAATCAACTAAGTAAAATTTTAGTAACTGACAGTTCAATAGATGTGCTAAAAAAACATGAAACTTGGCTTACGTTCTCTTTATTTATTTATATTTATCTGTAATTTAGGAATGCATATGAAATTTAGGTATAGAGAGGAGATGTCAAGATGGCAGCATAGGTGGACTCTGAACTCACCTCTTCCCTTGGACACAACAAATTTACAACTACTCTGGGAATAATTACCCCTGAGAAAGGACTGAAAACTGGAGAGAAAGAACACCCGCAACAAGACACAGTTCTGACTGTGGTGGAAGAGGCAAAAATTCCTTTCTGGAGAGAAAAAAAATGCTGGCTTTGCAAGCTGTGATGCCTCACAGCCACCCCGCAGCAATCCTAAGGTATGAAACCTTCCCTGAAGGAAGGGGGGACCTGAGTAGGGGAGCATTACCACTATAAGCATCCTTTGGACTCAGCACACCAGAGATGAGTGTCATAATATCTGGTTTTGCTGGCTATTAACAACAACAGGGAATACTCCTAGAAAAGCTATGAGACATAAGAGGAAAAAAAGCCAGATCTTAAAGGGCCCATGCACAAATTGACCCATTTTGGAAAGCAATCTAAAATCACCAGAAGGAAAGATGCACACTTCTTTGGTGTAAAGAGACTCACCTGTTGGCTCTGGGTACATCTCAGTGAGAGGTAAGACCTCTCCAGGGACTGAGACATTGGTGGCAGCCGTTATTGTGACCTAGTACAGGTGTGCTGACACAGATACTGGCAGATGCCATTGGAGTTCTTCTCTTGGCCTGTTAGCCCAGGGTGTGCCCCACCCACTAGACCACCAACTCAATCCAGCTCGAGGGCAGGCAGCCTGCCCTAGGGACTGGCCCCACCCAAGAGCAAGCCCTTGGGGAACTTGTGGGGCTGCATAGGCTAGGGGCCTGGATCCTCTGCAGTGGGGCAAGTGGGTCCACCTCTGTGGGGCAAGGTGAGCATGAGGAGCAAGTGGTGTGTGGGGGGCATTGATAGAATGTGTAGGGCCTCTGCAGTGAGGTGACTGAGTCCACTTCAGGTGGTCAGGGCGTATACACAGGGCAGGACTGTGTTGACAGTGTGTGTCGCCTTGTGGGGGGTGGGGCTTGTCAGCTACACAAGACTTGCGCTTCTCAAACAGCCACATAGGGGATCAGAACCAGCTTCCAAAGCCTGAAACAATTGGGTGCTCCTGTGCTTGGGGCCAGCACCACTCAGCTGCACTCCTGAGAGAGCTGACTACAGCCTTGCAGGCCAGAGGCCTACAGCAATTGAAAGCCTCTGAGCCTAGCAACCAGCTACACTGGGGGCCTACTCACTTAGAAAAACTGCAACAGGAATGTGCTATTAAGCCTTGCAGCCAACTATGCTGGGGCTCCCCATGCCTGATAAAGTGACTGAAGCATCCATAGCAGCCACATGCAGCTGAGCATTACAACCAGCAGGACAGGGGGAAAGCCTACCCTCTCTGGGCATCTGCAACAAGAACAACCCTGCCACAATAGAAGCACACATATACCCCACACAGGGGACAGTGTGGAACATTTGGAACTGGTGACAAGAGGGAAGCACACTGCTGGGCCTCATAAGACTTCTCTTACATAAGGCCACCTCTCCAAGATCTAGAGACATAGCTGATCTACCTAATACATAGATATAAGCACAGAGAAAGAGGCAAAGTGAGAAGGCAAAGGAATATGTGCCAAGAAAGGCAACAGGGCAAAACTCCAGAAAAAGAACTAAATGAAACAGAGATAAACAGTCTACCTGGGGGCCAGCCCCATGGCCAAGTGGTTAAGTTCGTGCACTCTGCTATGGTGGCCCAGGGTTTCTCTGGTTCAGATCCTGGGCACAGACGTGGCACCATTCATCAGGCCATGTTGAGGCGGCGTCCCACATACCACAACTAGAAGGACCCACAACTAAAATATACAACTATATAGTGGGGGGATTGGGGGAGAAAAAGCAGAAAGAAAAAAAAAGAAGATTGGCAACAGTGGTTAGCTCAGGTGCCTATCTTTAAAAAAAAAAAACAATCTACCTGACAAAGAGTTCAACCAAAAAGTCATAAGGATGCTCACTGACCTTGGGAGAAGACTGGATGAACACAGTGAAAATGTCAACAAGGAATTGGAAAATATAAAAAAGAACCAATCAGAAATGAAGAATAAAATACTGGAAATGGAAAATTCAAAAGAGTGACTCAATAGCAGAGTAGATGATACAGACGAATGGATCAGCAAACGAACAAAAGACCAGAGGAAATCACCCAAGCTGAACAAACAAAATAAAAAGAATTAAAAAGAATGAGAACAGTCTAAGGGACCTCTGGGACAACATCAAGCACACAAACATTCATATTATAGGTGTCTCAGAAGGAGAAGAGAGAGTCAAAGGGGCAGAGAATCTATTTGAAAAATAATAGCTGAAAACTTTCCTAACCTAAGGAAGGAAACAGACACCCAGGTACAAGAAGCATGGAGAGCACCAAACAAGATATACCCAAAGAGGCCCACACCAAGACACATTATAATTAAACTGTGAATTTTAAATGTGAAATTAAAGATAAAGAGAGAATCCTAAAAGCGGCAAGAGAAAGGCAACAAGTGACATACAAAGGAATCCCCAAAGGCTATCAGCTGACTTCTCAACAGAAACTTTTTAGGCTAGAAGGGAGTGGCATAATATATTTAAAGTGCTGAAAGGAAAAAACCTACAGCCAAGAATACTCTACCAGGCAAGGTAGAGTATCATTCAGAATGGAATGAGAGAGAAACAGTTTCCCAGACAAGCAAAAATTAAAGGAGTTTATCACCAAGAAAACAGTTTTGCAAGAAATGCTAAAGGGACTTATTTAAGTGTCAAAGAGAAGACCACAAATAGGAATAAGAAAATTATCCCTCAAAAAAGGCAATAAAATCACTGGTAAAGGCAAAAATACAGCAAAGGTAACAGATCAACCACCTTTGAAGATAATATGAAGGTCAAAAGACAAAAGTACTAAAATTGTACCTGTTTCCATGATAAGAGGGTAACAGATACACACACACACACACAAAGAGGTTAGATATGATACAAAAAACATAAAAGGGGAGTGGGATGAGGGGGAGTAAAAGAGTAGAGCTTTTATAAAGAGGTCAAACTAAAGAGACCATCAACATAATATAGACTGCTATATGTAGGTTATTATAGATGAACCTCATGGTAATCACAAACCCAAAACCTATAATAAATATACAAAAAATTAAGTGAAAGGAACCAAAACATAATACTAAAGAAAGCCATCAAACCACAGGGAAGAGAGTAAGAGAAGAAGAAAGGAATAGAAGAACTACTAAAACACCCAGAAAAAAAGTAACAAAATGGCAATAAGTACATACCTATCAATAGCTACTTTAAATGTCAATGGAGTAAAAGCTCCAATCAAAAGGCATAAAGTGGCTGATTGTATATAAAAAAACAAGACCCACATACATGCTGCACACAAGAGACACACTTCAGACCTGAAGACACTCACAAACTGAAAGTGAGGGATCGAAAAAGATACTCCATGCAAATGGCAATGAAAAGAAAGCTAGGGTAGCAATACTTATATCAGACAAAACAGACTTTAAAACAAAACCTGTAACAAGAGACAAAGAAGGGCACTACATAATGATAAAGGGAACAATCTAACAAGAGGATATAACACTTGTAAATATCTATGCACCCAACATAGAAGAACCTAAATATATAAAGCAATTATTAGCAGACATAAAAGGAGAAATGGACAGTGACACAATAATAGTAGGGGACTTTAACAGTGCACTTACACCAATGGATAGATCATCCAAACAGAAGATCATTTAGGAAACATTTACCTCAAATGACACATTAGATGAAATGGACTTAGTAGATATATACAGAACAGTCTATCCAAATATAAACATTCTTTTCAAATACACATGGAATCTTCTCCAAGACTAATTACATATGAGGCCACAAACCAAGTCTCAATAAATTTAAGAAGATTGAAATAATGTCAAGCATCTTTTCTGACCAAACAGTATGAAACTAGAAATCAACTACATGAAGAAAATCAGAAAAGCCACAAATATGTGGAGATCAAACAAAATGCCACTGTACAATGATTGGGTCAATGAAGAAATCAAAGGAGAAATAAAAAAATATGTGGAGACAAATGAAAATGAAAATACGACATGCTGAAATTTATGGGATACAGCAAAAGCAGTTCTAAGAGGGAAGTTTATAGAAATACAGGCCTACCTCAACAAACAAGAAAAATCTCAAATAAACAATCTAACAGTGCACATAACGGAAACGGAAAAAGAAGAACAAACAAAGCCCAAAATCAGTAGAAGGCAGAAAATAATAAAAATCAGAGCAGATGTAAATGAAATAGAGACTAAAAAGAAGAAAAAAATCAATGAAACTAAGAGATGATTCTTTGAAAAGATAAACGAAATTGACAAACCTTTAGCTAGATTCACCAAGAAAAAAAGAGAGAAGGCTCAAATAAATAAAATCAGAAATGAAAGAGGAGAAATTACAATGGACACCTCAGAAATACAAAAGATTATGAGAATACTATGAAAAACTATACTCCAACAATTTGGATAATCTAGAAGACATGGATAAATTCTTAGAATCATACAATCTTCCAAAACTGGACCAAGAAGATGTAGAGAATTTGAATATACCAATCACCAGTAAGGAGATCAAAACAGTAATCAAAAACCTCCCAAAAAATAAAAGTCCAGGACCAGATGGCTTCTGTGGTGAATTCTACCCAACATTCAGAGGACTTAATACCTATCCTTCTCATACTGTTCCAAAAAATTGAAGAGGAGGCGAGGCTTCCTAACTCATTCTATGAAGCCAACATTACACTGATACCAAAACCAGACAAGAACAACACAAAAAAATAAAATTACAGGCCAATATGACTGATATTTGGATGAACATCAATGCAAAAATCCTCAAGAAAATACTAGCAAATCGAATACAACAATACATTAAAAAGATCATACATCATGATCAAGTCGGTTTTATTCCAGGGATGCAGGGATGGTTCAACATCCGGAAATCAATCAACATGACACACCACATTAACAAAATGAAGAATAAAAATCACATGATCATCTCAATAGATGCAGAGAAAGCATTTGACAAGATATAGCATCCATTTATGATAAAAACTCTCAATAAAATGGGTATAGAAGGAAAAGACCTCAACATAATAAAGGCCATATATGACAAACACACAGTTAATGTCATTCTCAATGGAGAAAAACTGAAAGCTATCCCTCTAAGAACAGGAACCAGACAAGGATGCCCACTTTCACAACTCTTATTTAATAGTATTGGAAGTCATAGCCCGAGCAGTCCGGCAAGAAAAAGAAATAAAAGGGATCCAAATTAGAAAAGAAGTGAAACTGCTCACTATTTGTAGATGACATGATTTTATATATAGAAAACCCTAAAGAATCCACTAAAAAACTTTTAGAAATAATAAATGAATACAGTCAAGTCGCAGGATACAAAATCAACATACAAAAATCAGTTGTGTTTCTATACACTAACAACAAAGTAGGAGAAAGACAAATTAGGAATACAATCCCACTTGCAACTGCAACAAAAAATATAAAATACCTAGGAATAAACTTAACAAAAGAGGTGAAAGATTTGTACACCAAAAACTATAAAACATTGTTGAAAGAAATTGAAGAAGACACAGAGAAATGGAAAGATATTCCATGCTCTTGGATTGGAAGAATTAACATCGTTAAAATGTCCATACTTCCTAAAGCAATCCATAGATTCAATGCAATCCCTATCAAAGTTCCAACAACATTTTTCACAGAAAGAGAACAAAGAATCCTAAAATTTATATGGAACAACAAAAGACCCCGAATAGCCAAAGCAATCCTGAGGGAAAAGAACCAAGGTGGAGGTATCACACTCCCTGATTTCAAAATATACTACAAAGTTATAGTAACCAAAACAGCATGGTACTGGCACAAAAACAGACCGACAGATCACTGGAATAGAATTGAGAGCCCAGAAATAAACCCACACATATATGGACAGATAATTTTCGACAAGGGAACCAAGAGCATACAATGGAGAAAGGAGAGTCTCTTCAATAAATCATGTTGGTAAAACTGGACCGCCATATGCAAAAGAAGGAAAGTAGACCATTATCTTACACCATGCACAAAAATCAACTCAAAATGGATTAAAGACTTTAATGTAAGACCTGAAACCATGAAACTTCTAGAAGAAAACATAGGCAGCACGCCCTTTGACGTCAGTCTTAGCAGCATATTTTCAAGTACGATGCATGACTGCGCAAGGGAAACAAAAGAAAAAAATGAACAAATGGGACTACATAAAACTAAAAAGCTTCTGTACAGCAAAGGAAACCATCAAAATGAAAAGACAACCTAACAATTGGGAGAAGATATTTGCAAACTATATATCGGATAAGGGGCTAATATTCAAACTATACAAAGAACTCCTATGTCTAAACAACAAAAACCCCAACAACCCAATTTAAAAATGAGCAAAAAATCTGAACAGAGATTTCTCCAAAGAAGATAGACGGATGGCCAATAGGCACGTGATAACATGTTCAACATCATTAACTATCAGGGAAATGAGGATCAAAACTACCATGAGATATCACCTCACTCCGGTCAGAATGGCTATAATTAACAAGACAGGAAACAACAAGTGTTGGAGAGGATATGGAGAGAAGGGAACCCTCAAACACTGCTGGTGGGGAGTGTAAACTGGCGCAGCCACTACAGAAAACAGTATAGAGTTTCCTCAGAAAATTAAGAATAGATCTACCATATGATCCAACTGTTCTATTGCTGGGTATTTATCCAAAAAACTTGAAAACACAAATGCGTAAAGATGCATGCACTCCTATGTTCATCACAGCATTATTCACAGTAGCCAAGATTGGAAGCACCCTAGATGCCCATCAGAGGACCAATGGATAAAGAAGATGTGGTATATATATATACAATGGAATACTACTCAGCCATAAGAAACGATGAAATCTGGCCATTTGTGACAACGTGGATGGACCTTGAGGGTATTATGCTAAGTGAAATAAGTCAGAGGGAGAAAGTCGAATACCATATGATCTCACTCATAAGTAGAAGATAAAAACAATGACAAACAAGCCCATAGCATTGGATATTGGATTGGTGGTTACCAGAGGGGAAGGGGGGAGGGGGGAGGACGAAAGGGGTCATTAGGCACACGTGTGTGGTGATGGATTGTAATTAGTCTTTGGGTGGTGAACATGATGTAATCTGCACAGAATTTGAAATATATTACAATGTACATCTGAAAGTTATATAATGTTATAACCTAATGTCACTGCAATAAAACAATTAAATAAATAAGTAAATAAATAAAGGAACAACTTAAAAAGATACATGCATCTCTATGTTCATTGAGGCATTATTCAAGTAGCCAAGACTTAGAAGCAACCTAGGTACCCATCAAGGGATGCATGGATAAGGAAGATGTGGTAGATATACACAATGGAATACTACACAGCCATAAGAAATGATGACATCTGGCCATTTGTGACAACATGGATGGACCTTGAGGGTATTATGCTAAGTGAAATATGTCAGAGGGAAAAAGTCAAATACTGTATGATCTCACTCATAAGTAGAAGATATAAACAACAACAAACAATCGCATAGAGACAAAGATTGGATTGGTGGTTCCCAGAGGGGAAGGGGAGAGGGAGGAGGGTGAAAGGGGTGATTAGGCACATGTATATGGTGATGGATTGTAATTAGTCTTTGCGTGGTGAACATGATGTAATCTACACAGGAATCGGAATATAATGATGTACACCTGAAATTTGTACAATGTTATAAACCAATGTCACTGCAATTAAAAATAAATAAATAAAAGACATTGGAAACTTTTGGAGGTGATGGATATGTCTATTTCCTTGATTGTGGTGACAGCATCATGGATGTTTGCATATGTCAAAACTCATCAAATTGTACATATTAAATATGCACAGTGTTTTGTATATCAATTATATCTCAGGCTGTTAAAAATTCTTTTAAAAGAAATTGAGGTATAGACATTTAATACCAATACTGAAATATGATGCTTTTACAACTTTGTTATAATAAACATGAATTATTATTTAAATATTGTGTCATATTATTATAGCATTTATTTTTTCTCCTTGTCTAACTGAATTATAAATCTTTTGAAGGCTAACAATATATTTTGTACTTCTCTATATTTCCTACAATTCCTTGCAGAAGCAAATGCTCAATATCTGTTGATCTGGTTTTGATCACAAATCTCAGAAGAAAATTAATTTCTTTATTTTATTACAAAGAAGAATTAGTAGAAAATGTGTCATTAAATAATGAAACATGTTTTGTCTTCCCTTTAATTTGCTCAAGTATTCCTCCAAGCATTGTGACAAACTACTGAACAATGTAATTATGAGATCTCCATTTAGAATGAGATGAAATTCTAAACTGAGTAAACATATTACTGTGAAAGCATTATGCTTAATTCTAGGTGCCATAATATATGGAAGATGCCAGTCAGATTGACAATGACTGTCAAGGGTTGTTGTGAAAGCCAAGGAAAACAAAGAAATGAAGAATTCCACATTTTCTGGCATGATGAAAGGCAGCAATACATCCAAGTACTCGCAACAATCAAAACTTGGCACATGAGAACAGTCCTTTAAACCAAGAGTATTAATACTGCTACTGGATGTGTACTTCTTCCCCCCCAGGGCTTTGGCTTTTGTCACTAATTGATTATTATTTAACAGATGAATACACACATAATAAAGATGACTATGGAATAATAAGAAACAAAGATTCATGTAGAGAACCAGGATTAAATTACAAACTGGCAATATAACAGAACCTTTATTTTCGGAGTGCAAATATCACATCATTAATTTGTAAACACTGCTAATACAACATTTTTAAACTTGCATTACTGGACACTGGATAAATATTTGTTGAAGGAATTGGACGTATTAGCAACTTCATTCTTTTCTGCTGGTTTCGCATGTGAATGAGGATAAAACCACCTTTAACTCATGTGCCTTTCAATGTGTACCCCAGGAAATCCTTTTTAAATTATAAAATAAATGCCACGTACACATGCATGCCATGTGCACACCCTCCTATTATATTTTATAATAAATAAATGCTAATAAATGCAATAAATAATCAACATTCATGGATGTTAGGTATGAAATCTTGTCCTTTCATGTGAACAGAAATATTAACTCATCTACTTACTTAAAAGCCTATATTTAACTCATATGCATCATTTGACAGTTTGTAAATCCATTAATTCTGAAAAGATTTATTAGGTGAAGATATTTCATGATGTATGTTGGCTTCTAATGGAAAAAATTTCCAGAGAAAAATTACCCCCAAAAATATATCTTTAAAAGTCCATTTCAAGATATCAATCTATTTATAAAAGTAAGTTTATTTACATCTTTAAAATTTTTATAATACTCAAGTTTAAATTCATAGCTCAAAGAGGAATTTAGCAAGAAATATCAGGATAAAGTTTAAAGAAATTCCATACTCATAGGCAAGAGACGTGATTCTCAGTTCCAGCTAGTTACATGACATTGAGCTTATGTTCAAACATGTTAGACCCCACCTGTTTTCTCACCTGTAAAGTAGAGATGTTCATAACCTCTACGTTTTTTGCTTGTTCTCAAGCTATATTTGCTAGTTCTGGAAATAGATTGAGCTTTCACTAAATATAAGAGACAAAAGGCTGCTGGCCCCTCAGATAACTTCTCTTCATTTTTCTATACCTGAAGATACATTTTCATCTTCTTTCCTTTTAAAAAACTTTATTATTATAAATGTAACACGTGCAAAAAACTGCACAAAAATATACAGCTCAATTATGTATCACAAAGCAAGCATCCATAAAACCACTTTCCAGCCCAAACTTTGAACATTATCACTACCCAGATGCCCCCTCTAAGCCCACATGTTACTCCAACTCACTCCCAGGTAACCACTCTCCTGATTTCCATAAAAGTTACTTTATTTCTCTTTACACTTTGTCAAGTAAAAATGCATCCTTAGACTTTCCTGTGCTCCAAAACTTACATCCTTGTAATTATACATGTAATGTTTGTATCTGCCTTCTTTCATTCAACATTATATTTGTGTTTCATCTTTGTTGTTGCACGTGTCTGTAATTCTCTTTTTCATTACTTTGTGGTATTCCACTAAACAAACACGAAAAAATTGGGGTTTTTATCCATTCTACTATGGATGAATGTTTCTGTCATTTCGAGTAATTGATATAATGAATAATATGTATGAACATTCATGTTCATGTGTACTGGTAGGCAGGTGCATGCATTTCTGTTAGCTATATTTCTAGAGAGGAATTGCTGGCTAATATTGCTGAAATATTTTCCAAAGTGACAAAGATCGGAGTACAAGAATTCCCATTTTTTTCATCACTTTGCTAACATTTTATGTTGTCAGTAATTTTAATACTAGCTATTCCAGGAGTGCAACAGTCTCATTATATCTTAATTTACATTTCACTGATGACTAAGTGAGTTTGAATCCAAGGCTATATGCTTACTGGTAATTTGGATATCATCTTTAATATTTTTAAAAATTTATATTCTAATCAAAATTCTTTTCTAGCTATTTGTTGCTGTCCAAAGGGGAATAAAAGACACCAAAGATTCATTTCTTAGGGTCTCTGTCCTTCGCTTCAATCAGATATTTTTGTCCTTTAAGACCACATTTTAAATATTTTTGCTCTGTATTAGTTATGTTCAGTTGGTAGATTAATTTTAATTACTTACACCACCATTTCTAGAAGATTCTTATCTGATTTGTTATATGTCAATAGCACTAAAAAGAGCTATTGTAGGAACATACATACTTTTCCATGTTATACCACACTAAACCTTCTTTCCTGAAGGCCGTCTTCATTTTTCCCAGTTCGAAGCTCCCTTCTTTCTGTCCTCAGTCTCATGGAGCTTCCAGACTTCTGACTCTTATTCAACATTTGATATCCTCTAAGGCCAACCAAAAGGAGAAAAGAAGCTAAAAGTAGACAAGTTGACTAGAATCAGGCTTCTATCAATATTTCTGTTCTTTGGATCTCCTCTTTCCTTCTCTATGCCTGACCCTTACTGGGTTTTATTTGTCAATGAACTTACCCAACTCTGCTTTGAATGGACCCCTCAGCATAGATCTTCAGTTTTCTCCTTCCTCTGATTGTCCACAAACTCCTTGGAACCATCTTGCCTCTCAAACATTCTAAATATTTTTGCTTTCTAGCCCTTCTGGGACATTGCCTTCAAACCCCCTGATCCATGAGGTCAGCTCATTCAGTTCACTCCGTATGTGCCCATGTTCTGACATGACACTTAAATAGTCACAGTGTTTAGGTTCGCTAGTCTTTCATTTTTGTGATAATATATTGTCCTAATTCCATCCTCCTTTTCAGTGTTCTATTTTTCTTTTTAAATTGTGCTGCTTTCTTTTCTCATCCCCTAAATGTATGCTTCTCTATACACCAACTCCTTTGAAAAGCAAAAAAGTCATGATTCCATCATTATTTTTCTACTGTCTACCTAAACCTGCCTCCACAGTCCAGATTTCTACCAGAATTACAGTTCTCTAATTCTAATTGCCAATGGACCACAAGACCCAAAACTGTCATCTTAACATCACCTACATTTCTCAATTCAGTATTTTAATGATATCTTTCTTCTCATTGTCCCTCAAGTTAGTAATCTGCATGCTAATTTTTTTTCTTAAAATGTCCCTCAAATTTTTCTTTTGCCTTCCATGTTCACTGCATGGAGCAGAGTGCATAGACTAGGGTTTTTTATTCAAGCATCCATGGAATTATGGGGAAGTGATAGAGAATCTGAATCCACAGAATGTGTGCATAATTTTGTGTATACCTATGTGAATTTAGAAATAAAAGCCATTAGGTTTCATTAGTTTCTTAAAGGATTAAGAGCCAATGTCCCAGATTCTCATCACCTTATCCTACAGTAACCTTTGGGCTTAACAGGCTCATTCTCTCAATTTAACCGACCCAAGAGACAAATATTTAAAACAATATGCATATCCATCCAATATTAATTCATTCATTTTAGAAGTACTTATTGAGTATCTTCTTGTGCTAAATACTTTTCCAGGTTTTGGGGTCCCATTGATGAACAAGACAGAAAAAGCCTCTCCTTTCATGGAGCTTACATTTTAATGGACAAAGAAAAATCAAATAATTTATCAATAAACAAAGAATCAAGGAAATATTAGCCGTATTTGCTGTTCATACAATTAAATGGAGAGATTTCATAGTTACTGGGTGGCCATTTTGGAAGAGATGGTCATGGAAAGCCCCTCTAAGAACATAACAGCTCTAAATGACAAGAAGAAGCCAGCCATGTACAACCAGGAAAAAGCACAAACAAAGGTGTGCATTAGTGCAAAAGCCTAAATGTTGTAATGAGCTTGGTATTTTGTAGGACCGAAAGGCCAGTTTTGCTAAAGCACAGTAGAAAGAGGGAAAGTGTGGGTGAGGTCAAAGGGAGAGGTAGGGGCAGATAATTTAGGACTTTGGAAACTAGAACAGGGAGTTTGGATTAAGACTAAGCACAATGGAAACTTAGGTAGAAGAGACAGAATATGGTTTACATTGTGTAAAGAATAACTGCATCTTGACAAAAGCAGAAGAGAGGCAGTTGAAGCCGTCCAGATGGGGAGATTGTGGAGGTGAAGTTACTTGTCTGCAAAACCTACACCATTCTCCTCTTAGGTCCTCAGCGTAGTCATGCTGACCTTACCTATGCTTTATCCATCTCACCTTACTTTTTCATGCATTACCTCCTTTACTCCTCACAACAACTCCAGAGCATTACACCCATTACACAAATACTTTAAAAGACACAGAATGGTTGAGACTTATCTTGAAACAATCAATTGGCAAATTGAACTGGCTATTATTTTCAAGATGTGTTCTTTAAATTACGTCATAGCTTTAACTACCTGTTGACAGACCTTGCCCTCTACATTATTTGTACCCAATTGAACCCATATTAAGCACCATGGTAAAATATAAATTTCAAGTTTTTGAAGTAATTTATTTATAAAAAATAACAGTCAAATACTGTTTTATCTTAGAAATGTTAATGTACGCATTGTGAAAAGGAAACAGTTTTTAAACAATATTAATCAGTCATTTTTTTAAAAGCAACTGTTGTACATCATGAGTCATGATTATAATTGTATGGAAACTGCCCTTGGCTAATAAACAAGCAGGATTAAAATAAAAATGTTTTGTGTGTCAAACTGATCTATCTATTATAATGAATTCGTATTGCTTCTTACCCTCATTCCATTTTTAAATGCCATCTCTTCTTCAAATTTCTTCTTTATATGCCATCTTATCCCCTTTTATTTCAAACATTAGTGCCCAACCTTGTCTCTATACATTTATTTTTAAAACTATTTTAGCTATCAGCAAAGTTTAAATGTTATGTGCTTTTCTGGCACGTTAGATCTTAAAAAATGATGGTGAAAGGAAGCAACATGAAACTCATATTATGTTGATTCTTAGCAGAAGATCATTATGACATTTGTGATTGGAGAAATGGAAGTTAAGTTCATCAAATGCATTTAATTTATATCTAATTTCTAGTTAATCTTTTTAGAAAAGAAAAACTGATTAAAAGCCCTTGGCAAACTTAAGGCTTAGAATGTCCTTAAGGCTTTCATCAGTCAGAAAAAATAGTTTTGTGTAGGTAATATTCACACATTATCTTGAATGTGCAGAGGAAAGGTGCTAGCACAAGTGAAAATTCCATCAAAATAACTTTAAACCTGAACATTTCTGACTCCCACACTCAAACCAACAACCTTAGATAAAATTCAAGTCAGGGCACAGTTACATTAAATTTGTGAATATCAGAAATAACCAAATTCTATAAGTAAAACATCATTTGTCACCTCATTCACTTTTCAACTTCTTAAAAATTAATTAGATATAATCCAGCAATCCCACTTCAGAGTATTTATCCAAAATAATTGAAGTCAGGATATCAACAATATATTAGCACTCCTATGTTTATTGCAGTACTATTCACAATACCCAAGTTGTGGAAACAGATGAATAGATTTTAATAAGTGTGGTATGTACTTACAATGGAATATTATTCAGCCTCAAAAAGGAAGAAATTCTGATACATGTTACAACATGAATGACCCTTGAGGACATTATGCTAAGTGAAATAGGTCAGTTCAGAAGGATAAATACTGCATGGTTCCGCTAATATGAGGTATTGAAAATAGTCAAATTCATAGAATCAAAGAGTGGAATGGTGGTTTCCAGGAGCTTGGGGGAGGAAGAATTGGGAAGTTGCTAATCAACAGGAGTAAAGTTTCAGTTAAGCAAGATGAATAAGCTCTAGATATCTACTGTACAACATAGCGACTATAGTCAAAAACACTGTATTGAACACCTAAAAATTGGTTAAGAGGGTAGACCTCATGTGTTCTTACCACAATAAAGTTTTTAAAAAATAATAATTAGCCCCCAAATTGACCATTCTCATAACTGTACTCCTACAGCACATTGGTTTTAGTTCTATTATTTTTACTTATTTCATTATAAATAGTTACAAGTTCACACGCTTGTTTTTCCAATAAGGTGAAAAGTTTCGGCCATTACATCTTTTCTCAATCATCACAAAATTCGTGTTAGGCAGAAGCAAGTAGGATCCAATACTATAGATTAGGAAAGCAAGGCTACTTCACCCAGTCATTAAGAACAGAATTGGAATATGAATCTACTCCCTTCAAATCCAAAGCCAAGTATTCATTATTTCATATGCCATCCAGTCCTTATTTTTGCTTAAGAAGTACCTTAATACCCCCAACCAGTGGGGTTAGAGGTCATCATTGGGAGTTATCCTAAGGTTCAGTGATGGATCAATATCATAGTGTTTAATACTGGATTCTGGAAAAAAGTTTGAAAATTATATGTATGCAACCTCTAGAAAAATTGAAAAGGTTGATTTAACTACTTTTCAAGATGCGCTTGTGATGAGTATATGACAAATGAATTATAAACAGAAAGGTACCTTGTTGAATGAATAAAGAAACCCAAATTGAACACCAAAAAATTCAATTATGCCAATTGAAGGAACATTTCTTTAAAATCATCATACGCTGTACTAAAAACAAAGTTCAGTTTTTTAAGCAACTTCTTTATAAAGATTAACTGTCAAGATATTATGATATTATTTTTGCCTTAAAAGATACCAGTACATTCACATATACAAATGTAAAACAGCAATGATTCTTTAGACAATATTAATCAATGTCATTTGTTTAAAAAAAAAGCAATGGGGACACATCATGACTCATGACTATAAATTTATGCAAACTGCCTTTGGCTAATAAACAAGGAGAAATAAAAAAAATGTACTGAGTGTCAACTAGATCAATGATAACTAATTTGTATAGATTTAAATTATATCAATCTACCTTAGGCAATCACCAATTTCTTTAATAACTGTGTTGGAACATACTTTTGAGCAATTAGAACTCAATTGCTATCGAATAGCTTAGATTTTAAAACGGCATTTAAAAATTACATGCTTGAACATTTAGAAGAAATTAAAATCCTGTTTATTTCTGATTGCTTATTATATAGGTCATTGAACACCTTTTGAGTTCAATAATTTCATGTGATATTTTCTAACATATTTCAAATTTCTAGGTTTTAAGGATGAGGGTTAAAATAAAACACACCTTTGTTGTAAAACCATATAAACAGGATTAATTCCTATCAAATAAAAAAGTGACCAGCTTATGTATTTAGTCTTAACTTGAAAACTACTGAGCTCAAATTGAAGAATCCATTTGACTGAGAAAGGTCCAGGTTAATTTTCTTTCTCTAAGTTTCTGGGGAAAATCACAAGAGTATATCCTATGCCATGCATAGGGGAAGAGGTCTTCTACGCAGACCATCTAAGTTCTCTGCTGCAATCAAGTCAATTCCAGAAAAAGCACTTAAATCTATACCATCCACATCCAAGTACACATCAGGAGCTAAAAGGTTTTAAAAGTTTAGTCTCTAGTGTCCTATCAAAAATCTTTTTCCCTCTCCCTTAGATTCCTTTTCAGGTTAAGTATTTTAATGCCTTTATTTGAGAGGATGATTAAGGAGACATGCTCTTCTTCCTTGTAAAGCCATGAAGAGATAATGAAGCCAGCTCTCCGAAACCTGACCCCCAACAGTGCCCCACAAATTTGTGGTGAGGGCTGACCATGAAATTTTGTTTGTGTTGCAAAAAAAATGCTCGTTGAGAATATAATTTAGAAAGCAATGCTATTGAGATTTTCACTTCTTGAAATGGCAAACTAGATAACAAACCTATTCTCCCCTAGAAGATACCTAAAAAGTTTTTAAATAGCTTTTCGAAAACATCAAAGAGAGAACATGATAGTGGAGAAAATGTAGGAGAAAGTGAAAGCCCAGAAAGGTTAACTGAGCTCTCAAAGCTAATTTTGCCTTGATGATATTTTCTGATGTGAAACAAATATCTCAGAAACTAAACTGCAGTTTTGTTAACTTCATAGAGCAACAGGAAAAGACAAAGCCCAGGACCTTCATAATGTGGGACTGTGACAATCCACTCATTGAGAATATACAAATGTTTATGTATAAGCAAAATGAATGACAGCAATGATACAAGGAACAGGAGGGAGGAATTAGGATTATCTTGTTATAGTAAGGTACTTTTACTACCCATGAGGCTGTGTACTCTTATTTGAAAGTGAATTGACTTAGTTGTAAATGTATATTGCAAACTCTAGAGCAATAACTTTAAAAAGCAAAAAGAGAAGTACAATTGATATGCTGTGCTAAGAGAAGAAAGAAAAGGGAATCACGTAATATGCTCAATCAAAACCACAGAAGGCAGAAAAAGAGTGGAAGACAAAACTAGGAAAAAAGAACAAGGGAAACAAATAGGAAACAGTAACAAGTATGGTAGATATTAATCCAACTATATCAATAATCACTTTGAATGTCAATGGTCTAAATGCACCAGTTAAAAGAGATTGTCAGAGAGGATTAAAAAGAATATCATGTGTTGTGTACCAGAAACCCACTTTAAAAATAAAGATACATATAGATTAAAAGTAAATGGATGGAGAAAAATACACCATGCTAACACTAATCAAAAGGAAGCAGGAATAGGTATATTAATTTCAGATAGAGCATACTTCAGAGCGAGGAAAGTTATCAGCAATAAAGAGGGACATTACAGAATGATAAAGGGGTCAATCCTCCAATGAGATGTAGCAATCTTAATACGTATGCACCTAACAACAGAGGATTGAAATATAAAATGCACAAAAACTGGTAGAACGTCAAGGAGAAATAGATGAATCCACATTACAGTTGGAGACTTCCACATCCCTCTATCAGAAATGGGCAGATCCAGCAGGCAACAGTCAGTAAGGATATAGTTGAACTCAACAGCACAATCAACCAACTGGATGTAATGGACATCTCTAGATTATTTCATCCAACAACAGCAGAATATGAATTCTTCACAAGCTCATGTGGAACATTCACCAAAATAGACCACATTCTGGGCCATAAAACACAACTTAACAAATTTAAAAGAATGGAAATCATACAATGTCTGCTCATAGACCACAATGGGATTAAACTAGAAGTCAATCAGAAAGATATCTGGAAAATCCAACATACTTGGAGATTAAACAACACACTTCTAAATGACAAATGGGTCAAAGAAGAAACCTGAAGAGAAATTAAAAAATGTTTCAGGGGCTGGCCCAGTGGTGCAGTGGTTAAGTTCACACGTTCTGCTTTGGTGGCCCAGGGTTCACCAGTTCGGATCCCAAGTGCAGACATGGCACTGCTTGGCAAGCCATGCTGTGGTAGGCATCCCACATATAAAGTAGAGGAAGATGGGCATGGATGTTAGCTCAGGGCCAGTCTTCCTCAGCAAAAAGAAGAGGATTGGCAGCAGATGTTACCTCAGGTCTAATCTTCCTCCAAACAAAAAAGTTTCAGACTAAATGAAAATGAAAGACAACTTGACAAAACTTGTGGAATGCGGTGAAAGCAGTGCTTAGAGGGAAATTTATAGCACTGAATGCATACGTTAGAAAAGAAGAACGATCTAAAGTCAATCATCTAATATTCCCTTTAAGACACTAGAAAAAGGAAGAGCAAATTAAATCCAAAGTAAGCAGAAGAAAAGCAATAATAAGAATTAGAAATCAATGACGTTAAAAAAAGGAAACCAATGGAGAAAATCAATGAAACCAAAAGCTGATTCTTTGAAAAGATCAATAAAATTGATAAGCCTCTAGCCAGACTAACTAATAATAAAAAAAAGTGAGAGAGGACACAAATTACTAATATCAGAAATAAAAGACAGACCTCACCAGAGAGTACATTGACATTAAAAGAATAATCAAGGAATGCTATGAACAACTCTATGGCCTCAAATTTGATAACCTAAATGAAATGGACCACTTCCTTGAAAGAAACAATCTGCCAAATTTCACACAAGAAGAAACAGAATAAATTGAACTCAAGTTATTTTATTCACACAAGAATAGACAATCTGAATAGGCTGATATTTATTAAATAAAGTGAATCAGTAGTTAGTAACCTTCCAAAACAGAAAGCACCAAGCCCAGATGGGTTCACTGGTGAATTCTACTAAACATTTAAGGAAGAAATTATGCCTATTCTCTGCAATCTTTTCCAGAAGATAGAAGCAGAGGGAATACTTCCTAACTCATTCTACGAGGCAATACAATAGCAAATGATGCTAGAAAAACTATATATTTACATGCAAAAAAAAAAGAAGAATCTAGATACAGATCTTACATCGTTTACAAAAGTTAACTCAAAATGGACTACCTACCTAAATGTAACATGCAAAACTATAAAACTCCTAGAAGATAACATAGGCGAAAACCTAGGTGACATTGAGTATGGCGAGGACCTTTTAGATACAACACCAAAGGCATGAGCCACGAAAGAAAGAATTCATAAACTAGACTTCATTAAAATTACAAAGTTATGCTCTACAAAAGACAATGTCAAGAGAATGAAAAGACAATCCACAGACTGCGAGACAATATTTGCAAAAGACACATCTGATAAAGGACTTTTTGTCCAAAATACACAAAGAAGTTTTATAAGTTAACAATAAGGAAACAAACAACATGATTTAAAAACGGTCCAAAAATTTTAACACCTCACCAAAGAAGATATACAGAGAGCAAATAAGCATATGAATAGATGCTCCACATCATATATCATCAGGGAAATGCAAATACCACTACACACCTATTAGAATGGCCAAAATCTAGATCATTGACAACACCAAATACTGACAAGGATGTGGAGCAACATGAATTCTCATCTGTTGCTGGTGGGAATGCAAAATGGTATAGCCACTTTGAAAGACAGTTTTGCAGTTTCCTATAAAATTATACATACTCTTACCATGAATTGAAATGAATTGAAAACTTGTGTCCATACAAAAACCTGCACATGGATGTTTATAGCAACTTTATTCATAATTGCCAAAACGTGGAAGGAACCAAGATGTCCTTCAGTTGGTGAATGGATAAATAAACTGTGATATGTCTAGATAATGGAATATTTTCAGCATTAAAAAGAAGCGATATATCAAGCCATAAGAAGACATGGAGGAAACTTTAATGCATATTAATAAGTGAAAAAAAACAATCTGAAAAGGGTACATAATGTATGATTCCAACTATATGACATTTTGGAAAAGGTAAAACTATGGAGACAGCAAAAAGATTTGTTTTGCCAGGGGTTAGGAGGAGGGATGCAGGAATAAGCAGAGCACAGAGGGGTTTTATAGCAATGAAAGTATTCTGTATGATACTAGGATGGTGGAGACATGTACATGTCGTTATATATTTGTTAAAACCCATAGAATGTACAACACCAAGAGTGAATCCTTATATAAAGTGTGAACTTTGGGTGATGATAATGTATCAATAGTCCTAGCAGCCATCCTACTAAAACGAAGCGGCTATGGAATATTACGAATCACAACAATGCTAAATCCCCAAACAGTTACATAGCGTACCCCTTCCTTATACTATCCTTAGTTCTTAGTACTTTACTAAGTACTTAGTACTATCCTTAGAACTTAGTAAGTTCATTGATTGCAACAAATAGGTCATTGTGATGTGGGATGTTGATATGGGGGAGGTTATGCATATGTGAGGATAGGGGGTATATAGGAATTCTGTACTTTTTGCTCAATTTTGCTGTGAACCTAAAACTATCCTAAAAAATAAAGCTTATTAATTTAAAAAAAGATTATATAATTAAAAAGATTATATGAGAAGAAATATTTGTAAGGTTAACTTTTTTTTCTGTGGTGAGGAGTGTGGTCACAGCCAGATGGCAAGTGAATCAACCACTTCACCGAAATTGAGTGAATAAAACATATTCACATAAAAAACCCAATGTCCATAGAAATTGATTTTTATGGATATAGAAGAAATATGCTATATTTTGATAAACTTTACTTACTGTATTTGTGTTGTAATATCTAGAGACAAGAATGACAAACAGCTTCTTTAAAGGAAAATCAATGTCTAGACCCTATATGCATGTAGGAAAATATGACTTGAGTGAGAATAACCTGAATCCATGGACAGCCCAAACAAAATCACAAAAATTTCAGCTACTGGACTTAATTGGCACATATTATATAAGAGCTTCATATTTGTAACAAAAATTAATTCCAAGCAGGAAAATACAGGTGGGAAAGAGGGGATTCTAGAAAGTGATGAAGTAAGTTTGGAAAAGAACTAAGTATTCCCCAAATTTTAAATATAATAAATGAAATAAAAAATTCATTGGATGGTTTTAACAGTAGATAAATACAACTGAAGATATAGTTATTAGAAAAATTATCCAGAATTTAGCCAAAAAAAGACAAAATGGAAGAAAATATACAAGAGAAGATAAGAAACATAGAGTTGCAATGAGATAGCCTAACTTACATTTAGTTGGTGTCCCAGATGAGAGGAGAGAAATAATGGAGCCGGGACAACTTTAGGACATGATGATAAATATCCAAAACTTATAAAAGACACTAATCCACAGCAAGAAATCCACATCTAGACACACACACATATACAAATGTTCATAGA
Organism: Equus przewalskii; assembly: GCF_037783145.1. Classification (NCBI taxonomy): domain Eukaryota; kingdom Metazoa; phylum Chordata; class Mammalia; order Perissodactyla; family Equidae; genus Equus; species Equus przewalskii. The sequence goes on from NC_091863.1 coordinate 22,435,540, forward strand.
AGCACTGTAACAGGCTCAAACAGAAAACACCATAAACGCCCATCAAAAGTAGAATGCATAAATAAATTGTGGTATACACATCCAGTGGATACTACAAAGCAATAAAAATGAACAGATCTCCGCTTCACGCCACAACTGTTAAGGATCTTGAAAGCACAATGCTAAACAAGAGAAACGAGACATCAAATCATACAATTTGATTAGATTGACATACAGTCCAACAAACTTTATATATGAGATGAAATTACAAAGTCAAGTAAGGAGGTGTTTTCGCCAGCAACGGTGTTCAAATCCTTCTCTCAGTGCATCACTTGGACCTCTTCCATAGTCACATCTCCTCTGACCTCCTCTGCCAGCCTATTCCACTTTTAAGGACCCTTCTGATTACATTGGGCCTACCTGGATAATCCCGGATAATGTCTTTATCTTAAGGTCATCTGATTAGCAAACTTAATTGCATCTGCAACTTTAATTCTGCTTTGCCATATAACATAACATATTCACAGGTTCTGGGCATTAGGATGTGGGTATCTCTGGGAGGGCTGTTATTCTGTCTACCTGTTATTTATTTAAGTTTTGGAACATATTTTGATGTCACTAAGTCTCAGTTCACCTAAAGCCACATCTTGAAGTTAAATCCATATTCTAAATTGATATTAAATGTAATGCCAAATTTCATTACTGTTCCTCCAGTGGTTTTACACATTTACTATGCCAATATGGAAATTAAGTTGAATAAGTTTCTCTTCTAGCTCAAAGCCAAATTTAAAATCAAACTAAATATGTAGATATTTTGTAAAAACATAGTGAAAACCTGGCAGAAGTATGCTATATATTGGTATTACCATTATTCCTTAATTATCATCAAAATCTGATACAGACAATCTTTGAACTAATTGTAGCTAGTGCCTAACTCTATACTGAGCAAAGGAATGATTTAAAATATAGATATTTCAGTAAAGAGTTTCACCATGAAGAATGAAAGCAATGGGATATATATAAACATGCAGACACACAATAAAATGCATATTAATCCGTAAGCCTGCCTACATCTGCTGTTCTCAGTTCGCTGAAGTTCTTATATTCCCAGTAAGATGAGTTAGAGAGTAACTGCCACATTAACATTTGAGACTTTCTCAGTTTAGTATCAGTCTATTTCCTACATGTACAATAAATGAAAACTTTTTATTTTTCCACACATTAACTAGAAGAAGTATTAAACTATTATTTTTTAGCTAAAGTTGCAGTGATTCAACAAAAACATTTACTTGATTGAATTTTTTTGGCCAACACATTATGAAATGTATTTCTATATTTTTAAGAATTGGAAGGTTCCATCTAACATAACCATTTCATGTTACTTGAAAGACAACTGAGGCATAGCGAAGTTGGTTTCTATAGTCAAAGAAGAGTTGCTCACAGAACTCGGATTGAAACTCAGTTAAGAACATTAAAATTACAGAAAATGCGCTAGACCTTTGGTCACCTGACGGTGCTTCAGCAAAAGGAGGTACTATTTGCAGAAAAGGTTCCTCCATCCATCCTCTGGTTCATCCATCCTTCCTCATTACATAGCCTAACAGCATGTACCACGATTAATTGAACTTTTATTTGACAACATATGTACTCCCAAATTCCGTTAAGATGATCATCGAATGTGCAATTTTAAAAACTCTTTTGAAAAAACTCAAAGTAGCTCACCCTTTCTTAGACCTCTAACATTGCTTTCCCTTAATGTCGAAAATTACCTTATCTTAACATAGAAACTAACTACTTTCCAGTCAGCATCCCAAACTGTCAAAGGAAAAATTGCTTTAGGAATTGCTCAATGGCTTTAAAATTTAAATTCTGAGAGTGCCTTTAATCCATACTGATTTATTCATTCGCTCAATAAACATTAATTGGGCACCTACTATATAAAAGTCACTAAAATCTAAGATTTTAAAAGATAATCATTAGAATAGCACTTAAGAACCCATCTCATTTGATAGTTTCAATCAAATATATTTTATCTAAAACCTTTTTTCCACAAAGTTTATGATTTTTCAGAATAATATGAATTGCATCTCTGATTACTAAGATTTATTTGTCTCTAATATTATTCTGAATGTCTACATAAGAAACTATTAATTAGCATAATCCTAAGTTTGAAATGCCTGATGTCCCCAATTTCTTGATTAGCATTTTTTAAATCCTCCTTTTTTATATACTTGTCCCTCATTTAAAATTTTATCACCTCTCAAATAAAAGTCTCAGTTTGCAGTTTACTTAGAACTCCAAGTGGGTAACAATTTACTTCTTGATTATGAACTTCTTAGTCTGACTTTCACATAAAAGAAAAGTGGAAAGATTGGAACTTAAATATACATTTTTTGGTGAAAAATTACATTTCTAGGGCTTGTATTTAGGTGCTGTTCATGCTTTACTAAGTTATGAACAGAAGACAATAAATAAAGGTATACATTTCCATGGACGATGGTAACAAGTGTCCCAGAGTTTATTATTTATAATCTGGGTTGATGTATTAGTCGCCTTGGGCCGCCATAACAAAATACCATAGACTGGGAGGCTTAAACAATAGAAATTAATTTTCTCACAGTTCTGGAGGCTGGAAGTCTAAGATCAAGGTGCCAGCATGAGTGGTTTCCAGTGAGAGCTCTCTTCCTGGCCTGAAGATGGCCTTTCCTTGATACGTGCAAGTGTACAAGCGGAGAGGGAGAGGAGCAAAGTGGGAGGGGGGCGAGGGGTAGAGGGGCAGAGGGGGCGAGAGTGAGATGGGGAAAAGGGAGAGGGAGACAGGGAGAGAAAGCACTTCCTGGTGTCTCTTCTTACAAGGACACTAATCCTATCAGATCAGGGCCTCACCAGTATGACCCCATTTAATTTTAATTACTTCCTTAGAGGCCCAAATGCAGCAATACTGGGGGTTAGGGCTTCAGCATATGAATTTGGGAGGACACAAACCTTCAGGCCATAACGGTCAGCTTTAATGGCCGGATGCAATGATAACCCATCTTCCAGCATAATCTGGGAGTATGTGTTAGGATTGCTTTTCTGGCCAGGAGATGCAGGGATACACACAGGTCCAACGAGCCTTCAGGAACTATGCCACCCCCAGGGTTCTCTTACAATAGCCCTGGAACACTGATTCTTCCAGTCAGTTGTAGACATAGTTTGTCAGTGAAGGATATCTCAATACAGGGCCTCATCTAGAAACATAGGCTTCTGAAAGTATGTTTCTCTGGTGGCCATTACTTATTGGCATGTGATCTATGACAAACACAAGGCAGCAAAAAGAAGGTGACACATGGTCTTTTAAGTGGAATAGTTTCCAAGTCTGCCAAATTTACTCAAGGTCTATTGGCCTGAGTCACCAGTTTCCCCAGCCATTCGTGGTGATGTCAGCAAGCTTTTGAGATGGCTGTGATGCGTAGGATTTCTCATTTCAAACAGGGTAACTGCTATTCCCTAGGACCTTCAAGTGAAGCAAATAGGCACAAGACAAAGGTCTGAGGCTCTGGCATTGCCTGGGTCAAAGAGGTTCAGCTGTTGACTAGCCCTCAGCTAACTACTACCAGTCCTCCTCTTTTTACTGAGGAAGCCTGGCCCTGAGCTAACATCCGTGCCCATCTTTCTCTACTTTATATGTGGGACGCCTACCACAGCATGGCGTGCCAAGCGGTGCCATGTCCACACCCGGGATCCGAACCGGCGAACCCCAAGCCGCTGAGAAGCGGAACATGTGAACTTAACTGCTGCACCACTGGGCCAGCCCCTGCCATCAGTCTTGAAGATAAGGATCTAGATTGGTTAGAGATGAACTTAGGATTTCATTTTGGGTGTAAAAAGAGGTCTTCAGACATGTTTTCTATAATCCAGACCAAGCCCTTTCTTTTGTGAGGATGTGTGACATTAGAGCATCATATGTACGAAGCTCTGAGATTCCATTTGGGGTGGAAGTCCTAATGAATTCCTACTATAATGTGTTGTCATTGTGCTTGAGAGTGGCTCAGGCTTCAAGTTCAGGACAGGAAGTATATAGGCCTCTGCCATGAGCTCCATTTTACAGTTGGCAAGAAGAGAGGAAAACTTTCCCAAAGTAACGTATTTATTTTTCCAGAATCCTTACCAGGGTTGTGCTGTGATCTGTTTTGTCTGCCAATCATGAAAGCCTGAAGACAATCTATACTGCCTCCACTGGGGACCTAAAGCATAATGTTCTCTCATATAAGTGCATCTGGAAGAAAAAGAAGATTGAGACCCTAAGTCATTGGTTGGTATTTCCATGAGCACTTTTTCTGTCATGGTGAGACTGAAGGGAATTTGGTAGTCTAGATTCTGAGACTGCTGGAGTTGGTCAGCTGCAGTTGGATTCATGACCATGGGGAGGCACTGTTAAGCTGTGACAGCCCTCTGGACTCCACATTTCAAGGATGCTGGAGTGTGAACCTAAGAAATTCTGTGCTGGGAACCCAGGGAGCACAACAGGAAACCCAGCAAGCTGTACTCCCAGATAAACAAAAATCAGCAACAGCTGGGAGGCAGGTCCCAGCAGAAGGCCCTTGGAATCCTTGTGTGTTGTCCCACACACATTTAATCACTTAGCAAACACTTAATAAGCACTAAAAGCTAAGCATCGTTCTTGGCGCTGGAGGTGTGTCTGAACAAAATACATCAAAATTCCTACCCTCGTGAAGCTTCTATTTACAAGAACAAAATTTTGCACCTGGAATTGGCTGTAAGAAAAAAAATTCAAACTCATATTGGAAGTAAGCAGTGGATTCCAGGGCTGAGGTTCAAATACCAGGGTTTGGAAGTGAGTAGAGCTGGGCCATAGCTGCTGGGTATAGAAAAAAGAGTACCAAGAACATCGAATTTGGCTTGGGGAACATCTATACTCTTAGAAGCATCAAGTACTAAGGGATGGGCCAACAGGTAAGGACAAAATCTAAAGCTGAGTATACACACCACAGAGACACACAAAATGGGGTTAGTGGGTTCAGGAGGCAGAGCCAGGGAGCCTGAGAGAAAATATAGGAAAGTAGTGATATATGTAACAGCTATGGCCTTATCAGGGAGAATGCTATTGAGAGCACCTATCTCATTTACACAAGTACAATATTTGTGATTGAATTTTATGTTAATATTGAGCAGCTATAGAAAAAAAAATCTGGCTTAGGATCCCATACTTTGAAGTGTTCCCAGAGCGAGTTTTAGCCATAACTGCTCACCTTTATTTGTCCTTCTATTTTATTTAGTTGGTTATATAGACAGGAAGGCCCCGCACTTTCCTTGTCATAAGACTTATCACAGGTTCCTTTAATTGTCAGTTTCCCTCACTGAAGTGTAAGTTCTGAAAGAAAAACTACTTTGATATCATAATCCTTATATTCATTCCTGGCACCTATCACAGTGCCTGATTTCTTATCAGGCAGGGCCACTTTATATAGTTGTGCAGGTTGTGCACTGTACAACTCCAGGGGCAGCACACTCATAAATATGATGTGAATGGCACCCCTGAAGTCATACAGTGCACAACCTCACAAGCATTTATGGTGGCCCTGGACCTCATCAATGTTTATTAAATTAATGAAAATATTTTTACTGCTTATGATTTGTTGTCAGATGTCAAATAAATATGTCAACTTGTGACACACATAAGAGTACATGGCAAGGACAATGGCGTTGTATACTAAATAAAATGGATTTCTATTTTAATCTTAGACTAAAAGAGATGGCTTTGAAAATTTTGTGTTATTTAGTGCAGTGACAAAACAAGAACGCCTCATTAAAAAAATAAATTTCTAGTTTGAGAATAAGTGGATTCCAGTTTCCTATGAAATGTATGATTTTAACAACTGGAACTATCAATATAGTTAAACCAGCAAACTAGGAGATTCACTTATTTGGATGAACAGAAAGCCTGGGGAACAAAATTTATATTTTAATAGATTTAATCTCCCCAAAATATCCCCACAAATAATCTTAATACTTACATACACTTTGACAATATAGCCACCATTTTTCCACATTATACAGGCTTTGTTTTCCCCCAATGAACTTCAAGCCCCCTTTAATAGATAAAAAAATAGTAATCAAGACAAAGTGACAAATGCCCATGTGTAATCTTACAAACAATAAGACTAGGTGAAGTGACTGAAAACAGTCATTTCCATTGGTGCAGGAGGTTTTGCAATTTCAGTGTCCTTCTTAACTTTTTTGGCTATGATTTCTTGCTCCTTTGATAAGTTCCAAGTTCATGCAAACTGTTAGCATAGATGTGTGTGTGTGTGTGTGTGTGTGTGTGTGTCTTTAAAAACAATATTCAGAAGTAAAGCATTAGTTTGTATCCTATAATCCTGTCTATGAATGTTTATATCTTCTCAAAATGTACCCTCATGATCATTTCCAAAACTGTGATTCTAAAATGAACAGAAGTTATTTTATTCACAAACATAATGCCTGTTACAACAATTTGACAGGGAGAGCTCTTGGAATGTGGTGTCCTCAACTGGTCTGTGTTTGGTGTCATCGAAGAGATGTCAAAATACAGCTGACCCGTTACAGGGCCACAACACTGTTTAATGAAGCATTTTCTTTAGAGCATAAATAACGAATCTACTGATAGCTATTATGACTCTAGAATTCCATTTAAAGCAGATACTTTTTCAACGCAAGTAGAGAGAAATTTAATTACTAATGCAACAAAAGTAACTAGTAGTAAAAAACTGGATCTCAAACCAAGGACCACTTGGGGCACTGGTTAAAAATTTAGACTTCTGCAATCAGATCTAGAATAAAATCTCAAGTGGATGGAGCTGCAACAGGAATGTGACTGTCAGACAAGCTCCCAGGACATTCCTGTACATGCTAAATCTTGAGAACCACTGACTTAGAGGATAGTTTTCAAGTTAATTTAAGAGTTTTATTTAGTTTACATGGCCTGGAAGTTTGGGACGTCTGCTTTATAAACATGAAAATATTAAATAAGGCATGGGTATTTAAAATGAGACATGTTTCGCTTTATTTACCTTATAATTAGATATGTTTGCTAAAATGATTGAATTCAATTTCCAAACTGAGTCATGGTTTCAAGAACTGGGAGAGATCTGAGACGTTACTCTGCTTGCATGCTAACAAGGCGACTACTGGCTCAGAGGCCTTGAGATGGGGAGGCTAGCCTGGATTATCCAGGTGGGCTTGATGTAATCCCAGGAACCCTTAAAAGTGGAGAAACTTTCCTGTCTGGTGCCAGAGAAAGATGTGAGCATGGAATCAGGGCCAGAGAGATGCTTCCTTGCTGGCTTTGAAGATGGAAGCTGGGGAGGGCAAAGAAATGTATACTTCCCTGGAGTGTCCGGAAGGAAAACAGTCCTGCTGACACCTTGATTTTAGCCCAGTGAGACCTGTGTCAGTCTTCTGATCTCTAGAACTGTGGGATAATAAATGTGTTATTTTAAGCAACTAACTTTGTGGTGAGTTTTTAACAGCAGCAACAGAATACTAATACAAGCAGTAGCTAGAGTATCAGCACTTTTGTGCCAATTCCCCCAAGCCCAGTTCCCATGGGACAATGCCGAGAAAACCAGGTTACTTGTGGCTTGCCTTACAGGACAGGAATCCTGAGTTTCGGGAACCTGACTCTTTTGTAGTGAGAAGTAAGCATGTCTGTCCTTCGCTCCAGAGGGAGACACTATCTCTGTCTCCCAAGGTTGTCTGCTCTACACACATCCTTGAAAAGATTGTCGGAAACAAAGGGCAGTCAGTGTCTCACTTGCAAGACACGCAGAAACCCAAGAGACCCAGAGAGTATTGTTCCCCAACACAAAGTGCCATCCAAATTCATTACTCAAGGCTTCCTGAAAGATCCTAGAGTTTTCATAATTCAAACTGAGTGATTTTGTGGAGTTTAGCATAACTATAGGTGATGAAATTGATAAAGGTTGATACAGCTGTATAAGAAATGTTTGCTAATGAGATTTTAAGAAATAAAACTCATTATTATAAAACCAAAATTAAAATAAGCATATACTGGATTTGTTATATTTATAATGTTATACACACAAATATATTGTAATTATTGAAATTGCTACATGTCAGGGAATTTCATTATTGCTAGTCTGGATCTTTTTGGACTGTAAACCACTTTTCCACTTGAAACAATTGTTTTTATTATGGAATTTTTTAATAATGTGAAGTTTTTTAGTACTCTCTTTTTGCTACTCTTTAGCAAAAACAGGCTGTGCTTGTTTAGATAAGATTTATTTTTCTATAAAACTTAGAAATAGATTTTTATTGGAATCTTGGTTAAATTGACCAAAGTTGCAAAGGGATGAGTATGAATTACATTTTCCAGTAAAAGCAGCTGAAAATACCAGTGTATGATAAACTTTCTTGTCCTTCTCAAGTTGATAGGCTAAATTAAACCCTAATTACTCATTTAAAAGAACTACTTTACATCTTCTAGCTATTATTAGATGAAATAATATCTATAAATGAAGATATATTTTCAACAGCAATAAAAATATACTGGCTCGTGCAGTTTGCCTCATAAACATTATAGTCACCATGGTTACCATTATAATCCCCAAGTCACAAGGCCCTCTATGCTGCTCAGTTTCGTCAATGTTTGTGAAATCTCTTCTATGGCTCCTTCTATCAAAATATTCTCCCTTATCCAGGTCTACTCCTGGGGATGGCCAGGAAGTTCCATGTCCTCTCAGAATTCAGAGAAAAACATCCATTTGCCATTTAGTCTCTCTGAAGACTAAAATAATACTCAAGAGAGCTGTTTAAGAACTTACCTTTAGTCCCTTTAGAAGAGATTAAAGGCTTATGCTTCTGAAATTCTAGTTCAGAGACCTCTCCCCCATCCCCACTGTGCTAGTTGTTAAGCTGTTGCCTCTCAACCGCAAAGCTACCCGTCTGTACTCTGCTTTGTGATGCTCCAGCTGAGACTGCAAACCCCATTTCTGCAGTTCTAGCTGCTCCAAGTTAGGCTGTAGCAATAAAGAGTTCTATCAGGAGACCACGTGGCTCAAGGTGGAAGGGAGAAAGAAGGCTGGAGGAGGACGAAGGGACTGTTATGTGGGAACCCACCTTCAAACCTCCAAATTTTAATATTCAACCTCTTTCTTTTGTTCCCCAGCCATAAGGATGGCAGCTACTTTTTGCAGTTACTACCTCCCTATTACCTCAGGGTTCCCTTTTGGCCTTTTCAGTTCTCTAATAATTTAAAAATAATGATTCTTTATTTTAAATTCTTTCTTTTAAAATAATTGGTGTACTTTTTTGTTCTGACTCTGGACTCTGACTGATAGGACCTCCAGCGTTAGTAGGAAACATCCCAGAGTTCACTCTGGGCAGGAACACACGAAATCTTGGGGGAAATGGATTCCAATCACACAGGCCCTGCACAGTCCGTAGATTGTCTGATGTGTGATACAAGGAGTCACATGTTCAGTAAACATGAATTGAGTACCATCTGTTTTTCAGACACAATGTTTAATGAAATGTGAAATTTATTCTCAAGTGATTCACATCCAGGATAGTGATGGATGCAATTCTAGAAAGGCTATAAAATATAGTAATGTTAAGTTGCTGAGAAAAGCAAAAGGATTCATGATCTAAGATGATAGAAGAGACCCCTGAAGACTCCCCATAGAAGTTGTACCAGGAAGTAATCACACAAAAGAGGAGTAGAAGCAATTTTAGGAAGAAAGAACCATGTATACCCAAGACAGGGGGTTTGCAAAAGCATGATCACCGAGGGAACTGAAAGTCATTCCACGTAGGCTATGAGCGATAAGGCCTTGCTGAGGATGAGGCTGGAAGAGTTGACAGGCTTCAGGTCATAAAGGGCCCTTGCTGTCTTGCTTAGAAGTTTGGCTTCAAACGGACAGAACAGGAGGGCCTTTGAAGGCATTCAAGACAACTATGACTTCATCATACTAATGGTTTTTCAGTGAAACTTTTTAAGGAAGCACAACTTATATACAGAAAAGTATACAAATAATGAATATAAAGTTCAGATTTTGAGAAACTGAACACATCAATGTAACCAGTACTCAGGTAGAGAAATCAAACATAACCAGTCCATCCACAAGACCTCTCCTATACCCACCTAGTCACTATTCCCAACAAAGGTAACCGTTATCTTAACTTTGAAAACCATGGCTTAGGTTTGGCCTGGTTTTTAATTTTATATAAGTTGAATGAAACGGTGTGGAACTCTGCTTCTGGCCTCTTTGGCTCAACATTGCTTGTGGGGTTCATCCATGTTTTGTATAGATTTGTTCATTCTCATCGCTATGTAGCCTTCTATTATAGGCATATTCCACAATTTACTTATATTCTATTATTGATGGACATTTAAGCTTTTTCCAGTTTTTAGTTATTAAGAACAGTGCTGCTATCAAAACTTTTGTTCATGTCTTTTTGGTGAATTCATGTACACATTCCCATTGGTCATCTACCAAAGAAATGGACTTGCTGTATATATATATGTTCAGCTTTGGTAGATACTGCCAAAGGAGTTGTACTAATTCACATTCCCCCCAGCAGTGTATGAGAGCTCTGTTTATTCCACATACTTCCAACATTGATCCTGTCACTCTTTTCTGCATTTTAACCATTTGACAGGTCTTTAGTAATATCTTATTGTAGTTTTAACATGTGTTTCCCAGATGAATAATAAGGTTGAGCACATTTTCATATCTTATCGGCTATTTGATTATTTGAATATCCTCCTTTATGAAGTGAATATTTCGGGTGTGGACATGGCACCACTTAGCAAAAAACATGCTGTGTTATGCATCCCACGTTTAAAGTAGAGAAAGATGGGCATGGATGTTTAGGTCAGGGCCAGTCTTCCTCAGAAAAAAAGAGGAGGATTGGCAGTAGTTTGCTCAGGACTAATCTTCCTCAAAAAAAAAAAGAGAGAAAAAACCAGAAGTGAATATTCAAGAATTTTTCTTATGTTTTTGTGTGATTTCTTTTTTTCCCCATAGACTGTTTTGAAGTAGTAATTAACATCTAAATATTTGGCAATTTTCTAGATGTCTTTATTGTTACTGATTTCTAATTTAATTGCACTGTGATCATAAGATGTAACTCATATGATTTTAGTCCTTTGAAATTTATTGAAACTTGTATGGGCCCAGAATATGTCCAAGTTTGCATGTTCCGTGCGCACTTTCTAAAAATGTGTGTTCTACGGTTGTTGGCTGTAATGTACAAAAAATATCATTTAGGAAAAGTTTGTTGATAGTGTTTGTTACAGATTAGTTTATCCAAAAGCAGATACTGAGAAGTTTTCTGTGTAAGATATTTATTGGATATCAACATCTGTGAATAGGGGTGGGGGTGGGTTAAGATTAGGCAAAGGGAGAAGTTAAATTGTATTCTGGTCCCAACAAAGCCTCAGGCAATCCCACAGCATGGTTTAGAATGTAAATGGCCCATCAGGATTTTCCCCCAGTGGGCTGAAAAACCTTGATCAGCCATTCAATGTAGAACCCTGCCATAAACAATTCTTGGATGTGGTTGCCCAGGTTAAAGGGCATGCTCTTGTGGCTCTCCGTAGCCGAGGCAAAATCTGAGGGAGCTAACAACCGAGGCAACAAATCCTTCCTTGAAGGGGCATTTGGGTGATGAATCCTTGTGCCCACAAGCGTTGTTTAAATCTTCTGCCTTCTTACTGATGTCCTGTGTTACTTGTGTTAAATTTGTTTCATGTGTTTTAAAACTCTATTGTTAAGTACATACTTCTTGATGAATTGACCCTTTTATCATTATACATTGAACCTTTTTATCTCTAATAATGGTTCTTGTCTTGGGGTCTACTTTGTTAATATAGCCACAATATTTTTCTTATACTTAATGACTGTGTGGTATACCTTCTTTCAATTCTTTGATTTCAACCAGTTTCTGCCTTCAATTTAAAATTTATTGTTTGAAAATACCATGTAGTTTTGTCTTGCTTTTTTAGTCAGTCTGAAAATTGATCTTTTGAGTTTTAGATCATTAATAGTTAAAATAATTATTGATATGGTTGAATTTAAGTCTACCATATTACTATTTGTTTTCTATGTGTCCTCTATATTCTTTGTTCCTTTTTTTTTTGGATTAACCAAACATTTTCTTAGTACTCCACTATGTCTCCTTTATTGGTATATCTAAATGCTTCCTCCAGTAATAAATCACCCTATCATAGTCTATTCTGAATTAATAGTATAAAAACTTACAATATTATAATGCCATTTGGACTCTCTTCAATACTTTGGCCTGATAATTTTTTACTTTATGCCAGACTTTGTATATGAAAAATTGTAAAGGCTCTAGAAGATACCATCTTTCCCCAGGACAGTTAACCGTATTTTCAGAGAGGAAGAAAGAGTAAAGGCAAATTGCCCTAATCCAATCAGACAATGAATTTACCGAAAACCAGGTTGCAATTTTCCATCTCTCTGTTTCACATTCACTTTTAGAGTGTAGCCCAGCAGGGATCCCAACTTAGAGGCTAGTGGGTTTACTAGGGCGTCCTCTTTGTTCAGTCCTGAATTCCACTTCCAATTCTGTTGTCTCAGCACTATGAGACTGATATAAACTCTGCCCTGCTTCTCTTCAGTGAGACAGAACGTATTTTCCAAAGATGACCACACCAATATATCCCATCCCGTATGTTCTTCTTGCAATTTAATGCTGACCTTAAGAGGTAAAATCCGTGTTCTCTGAATCTGCGTGGGCCTGCTTCTACGGTGGAAGTGATGCTATGTCACTTCTGTAAGTCATAAAAGGCAACATGGCTTCCTTCCACCTGGTTCTTTTGGGATATTCTTCCTTGGAACCCAGCCCCCATGCTATGAAGAAGCAATAGTCACATAGGAAAGCCATAGGAAAGTGGGTCACAGCTCCCTCAGAAGTCTCAGACAATACTCAGTATCAACTGCCAGACATGTAAGTAGTGAGGAAATGAGCCTTTGTATGATTCCAGCCCCCAGGTTTTGTGCACACCCAGCTGACAATGAGTAGACAAGAGACAATCTGTCCCTTCCAAGCCTTGCCTAAATAGCAGAATCATGAGCAAATTAACGTTGCTCTTGTTTTAAGCCACTTAGTTTTGGGGTGGTTTGTTACTCAGAAATAGATCATCTCAACATATGATTTTCCGTTTAGTTTTTTAGTTGTGTATAAGATTTGAACAAATACCTGGAGTGGAACGCTGTCAAGTATTGGGGGTCACTGGTTCGCCTCTATTTTCACCAGGATCTCAGCCATATAAGTCCTGGCTTCTTTGTCACTCCCAAACTCCAATTTTTGTTTCTCTCTGCCAAACTCTCTGTTGCAATCTCTGATTCATTTTTTTTTGGTGGTGGTGGGGGTTGTAGCCCAGACCTCAGGATTTTTATTTCCCCCAGCTTTATTGAGGCATAACTGACAAATAAAATTGTGTCTATTTTTCTCTGATTCTTCATTGTAGCCTTCTGACAGAATTCCCAGCCATTTGCCTTGTGTCAAGAAGTGGTAGATGCCACAAGAGGGACAGGAATTCGTAAATTGTGGGCTTACCTCTGCAGTTCCCTTCACCAAGGGGTCTTAGCTCCTTAATTGGATAGTTCTTATTTATTTTTTCATTTTTTTCTGGTTGTTATCACTGGCAACATTGGTCTCAGACAATTACTCTATCAGAGATGAAACTAGAAATTGGTATGGAATTTTTAAAGATCCCTCTAGGGTTAATATGGAGAATGGATTTGGGGGAGTCCAACCTGGAGCAATAGGCAATAATCTGGGTGAGACCTGATCATAGAGCTATACTAAAAGAAGCAAGACTAGAGAAATTCATTCAAAATATTTAATGAATGATTAAAGCATATAATTTGCAGAGTTTGGTGTGGGTATAAGGGAGAGGAAAGTATTTGGGAACTTTATGGGCTTCTTGCATGAACACTGGCATGTGGCGTAAGGTCTTTCACTGAAAGAAAGACTATTTCACATCAGGGGGTGATACACAGTTACTGTGTTAAATATGGAACTCTTTATGTTTGAGTTGTCATTAGGATATCTAGGTAGAGATGGCCAATTGCCAGTGGATTGAGACTTCAGAAAAGAAACCTTGACCAGAGATAGAAAGATCACTGGGAGACTGCAGTATATCAGTGTCATTTTAACATACAAAGTGGACTAAAATTACCCAAGAAGAGCACGTAGAAGAAAACAGATGAGCCTCAGACAGAATCAAATTGCTGGCCACCCCTTGGACGGAAATAAAATGAAATAAAACCAAGAGCATCAATTTCATGGTTTTACTTCTCTTAATTTTCTCATATTGCTTTGCTTTTCTGATGTAGATTTAGATGAATGTTTCCAAGACATTTTTTTCAATGAGAAGAGGAAAAAAGTCTGAAAAGTGATATGAGTCAAAGGAAAAGGGAAGAGTTTCCTGTGGTTCTCAATTTTAAACAATATAAACTGGCTGAAATAACTTGGATAAACCATTACAGGCCCATAGTACAAGTCATGCTTATGATCTTGATTGACAGGGAAAATCAAACACTCCAGAAAACACACAACCATAATTTGAGTGGATTCATTTCAAAAAAGCAAAACTGAGTTAATGGAAATTTCATGAAATTTCATGAAAGCAACAGTGGCAAATATAGGAAGAATGTGTGACATTATAAAAAAGTTTATCATTTACAACTAAAATTAGAACTTTTTGAGAAATAACAATATAGAATGCATTCTTCAATGTAGCCTACAACCTCAACCATGGGCTTTTAATTGCTTGATGAAAAATACATTAAATTCTGTTTTAATTCTAGTCATATTGGGACATGGTAATTCAACATGTTACAAAGACAAAAAACCCTACCATTTCTAAAACAGATAAAATTGATCAAATTAGTTGTGATAAATGAAATAATATGAAAATATATCCTGTATACTCTGGACATCTTTGTCTGTTAACCTGTTATTCACTCCTCTTTCTTCTGGTAATAGAATCTTCGTTTTCGTTTAGACAATGAAATCCGCCCACATATCCGTTTGTGGAATGTGTTGGGTTTACATTAGCTCTAGAGACAAGCAAATGTCCTATGCTGGCCTGTCGGTGTATTACATCTTTCCTGCCACAAGGTTTGCTTCAGGAATGTTCAAGTCACCCAAAATGAGAATCAACTATATGGTTTTTGTTTTGTTTTGTTTTGTTTTGAGGAAGATTAGCCCTGAGCTAACCTGCATGCCCATCTTCCTCTACTTTATATGTGGTACGCCTGCCACAGCATGGCTTGACAAGCAGTGGTTCCACACACAGGATCCAAACCTGCGAACACCGGGACACCAAAGTGGAATGTGTGAAATTAACCTCTGCACCACTAGGCCAGCCCCAACTATACGGTTTTGCTGGAACATTAGGAAGGAAATATTTCCAGTGAGGCTGCAGAATAGAAATATGTAAGCTTGGAGTTGCTTGTGTTCATCTTGTTTTGGCTCATATATCCCAATTACCCAGGACAGTGCAAGCTTACACCTGTGGTCCCAGTAAACAGTAATAAAATTGTCCTAGTTTGGATAATAAATTATATAGCAATTTTACTCTTTGAAGGAAACCTACCTGAGGATAAATTTAAAGTGGAAGAAAGCAAATCTGAGAGATAGAAAGCAATCGACAGATTCTTGGCAATACCACATGAACACTCTGAGCCAGGTGTAACTGAGACCAGCTCTACTCTTGGCTTTTTCTGTTATGTGAGCATAACCAAATAAATAAATATCTCTTTTATCTCATAATCGGGTTTAAATTGAATTTATGCCACTTGCAGTTGAAACAGGACTGATTATTACTGTATGCTGTGTTAAAAGTCTGCTTAGTGACAAGAAAAGGTATACATCTATACAGATTTACTTCCTACAAGTGGGTATCCCAAGGATAAAAGTCTGAATCTTTTTTTATTCTATCCTAGAAACACTAACCATTCTTCTGATATAAAAATCACTAAATCCAAGTACAAGCACATTATTTCTTTTTAGTGATTTGCAGGAATCTTCTGTCTGAAATACCATTCTGTCTTTCATTATTAACAATCCATATTCATCTTTCAAGGCTTATAAAATAAGCTGCGTCTCCTCAAGGATGCCGAGTTGAACAGCCAGGTGGGAGAGCAGGTCTTCCTATATGCCTCCGGGCAGCCCACGACCTCCATCACAACACTTACCATGTTATCTTTTAATCAGCTTCATTGACTTATGATTTGCATATATTAAAATTCACCCATTATATGCATATAGTTCTCACAATATGCATATAGTTTTGACATATGCATAGAGTCATGTGACTACCACCACAATAAATACCTAACACATATCCATCTCCCCCAAAGTTTCCTCTGGCCTCTTTGCATTCAATCTCCTTCTTCCACTCCAGCCCCTGGAAATCTCTGATCTTTCTATTACTATGATTTTTCCTTTTCTAGAATTTCATGTAAATTGAATGAGAAAATATGTAGGCTTTTGTGTCTGGATTCTTTCACTTAGCATAATGCTTTTGAGAGTCATCTATGTAATTAAATGTAGCAAATGGATTTTTTTTTTGGAATAATATTCCTTTGCATGGATATATTGTAATTTGTTCACCTATTTACATATGGTACAAAAATGTACCATATTAATGTAAGATGTTAATAACGGGACACTCGGTGTGTAGGTATATGGGAACTCTGTACTATTTTCATAACTTTTCTGGAAATCTAAACTTATTCTAAAATAAAACATTCATTTAAAAACGTGGTTAAAAGATTCAAACAGACACTATACCAAAGAAAATTATATGTTTATATCATTATATATATAATGGTAAATGATATATAGAGATATGTCATTTTCTTTACAAACTGCTGGACTCATTTAGCTAAAATTTTGGTAAGGATTTTTACATCTAGATTTATGAGAAATATTGGCCTCTAGTTTGCTTGTAATATCTTTTTCTAATTTCAGTAACAGGGTAACAGTGGAGGTTTTTGATCACAGAATCTTCATTATACTCTTGAGATTATAAACGTCTGTCTTTTCACTTGAAATTCATAAGAAACAACACACAGCAAACAAATATATAAAAGAATGCAATCACTTCCTTAAAACACCAATTTGTATAACAAAATTTGCTTAATATCTTATATCAATTTAATCTGAAATAAAATGTAAAAGTTAATCCTCGTAGGTCATTGGCAGAATATAAGTCCTACATAGGAAGACTGGGATCACTTGTTTTGCGTTGTGTTTCATCATTGCTCTTTACTTGTGTTCACCTGGCTTCTTCCCTGTTCTCTTTATCACTGCTACCTTCTAAATGTGGCCACTCTTACATGCCAATGATTGAAAAATCATAATGTAATTATACATTTAAGGGACAATTTATGTACTATCTTCTATGCAATATAAAAATTAAAAAGAATAAAGGGAAAAACATATTTAAAAAATTGATAGCACATCCATTGGTCGCAACAGTATTCAGTTATTTAAATGAAATTTTGACTGTAGTTATGTCAAATCTATATTACTAGGTGAAGATTGGAAGGGAATATAGAAAAATAAAAGGAGCTTTGGGGTTCAGTGTCTGTATCGTAGTTAATATCATTTATATTCCCTCTATTATCATTATCACTTTGCCCAATAAATGTATATTAGAAAAAAATTGAAAAAAATTATCCTATAGTTTACAAGTGACTTTAATCTTAATCTAGTTCATTCCTTCTGATGGTGTTTTTGGTTTCTTTGATTTGTTTTTTTTTTTAAATATCAGTTTTATGGCTAAATATTCCTAACACTTTTTTTGATAATTGCATTGACATAGGTCAATAGTATGCTTGTATTGTTCAAACAGTTGGGCACTGACATTGATTGGATAAATCAAATAGGGTTTACTTATCACAAAAGGAGATCAGTGCAGTCAGAGTAAATGGCTAAGTTACCTGAGCCCAAAACTCTTACCAGGCAGATGCACACTGAGAATGAGAATCTATGTGATGGAGGATCCCTTCAGAGATTATGGAAGCCTAAATATCCTGTTCTGTGCCCAGTTTTATATACATAAACTGAATTAAATCTGAATGGAGTTGTGTCCGGATATGTAAGTGATATAAATTCATGTGGATCAGGAGTTCCTTATCAAACTCAGTTATATAATATACAGCAAGTTCACAGAGGCCGTTGCAGTACAGGACACTCAGGAATAAACATCTCTGTTATCCTCAGCTTCCTAGAATAATTATAGGCACGTCCAAGAACATTCCTGAATTTCACAAGCTATGTAACTAAATCAAGCATCAGTTATTCAGGTATCTTTGAGTATTAAAAAAGCAGTCCTTAGATCATATCTAGAACACAGCCTCAACTACGACATCTCAGATTTTCCCAAGGTTTTAATGACATTAATACCTTCAGTTCTTCCTACTTCAATCCCCAGACTTCGTGTTCTGAAATTTTTCCTCCTAAAAAGTTGCTTGATAATAATTCACTTTCTCAATTTCATTATGGTCAAATAGAACAGTCAGAGTTCCAAGTAAGCTGAGATAACCAGTTAACACGCAACATGCAAAGACTTCCAGGAAAAAAACAAAGGAATGTCAGGTTTCACTTGAGTACTGCAGCCTCAGCTTATGAAAATGTTGAGATTTACATTTGGCTTTTCAAACAGCTAAGCATAACACAAGGGCCACCATTTTTGCTTTTAGTTCACCCAGGGATACAAGTACCCAAGATTAGAAACTCCTGCATCAGTTCATATGGAAGATTATTTAGAAAAAATGTTTTAATCATTAAGTTTCAAAATGTTCTTAGAGCATCCATCGTCAGTGAGGTAGAAAGTCTGAATGAGTAGATGCTGAAGTATGTAAATCTGCATAATCAGAGAGCTTTGAATAATTAATTATAGCAGAGCTGGATTACAATAAAATATCACAATTCAAGCCAGAGTTTTGAATGGGAATTTATAAAATAAAGAAAAACTATTGTATCAAATATGAATGTAATTAATTTATGTTAAGAAAAAGTACACGCAACTTTAACTTATAAATGCGAAAAAAATAATACAAGGATTCACATAAAGTTGTGCTTATCTCAGTAGAAACTCAAAAGACATATTTTTATGAGATAGGATTAAAGAATAACATATTCCACAGTCTGTTGATTAAATTGACACTATCAGGCTGAGAATGTGGAAAAGCAACAGTTGAACCTATTTAAGTCTAATTTGACTACGGTAGAAAGAATGTTCTGCATAGTTAAGGATTTTGATTAGAGGAGTTATGAGGATAAAGTGTTTGAGAAATTCATTTTAGAAGCAATGTTTTTACTTAATTAGTGAGAAGTAGAGAGGTCAACTAGAAAAGAGCTACACATGATCAAGCCCTTGTCTATCTTGTCTTGAAGACCAAGAAGTGACAAGCATTAGGAATCACATAGATAAAAGAGAGAGCACTTTTGGAAGTGTACACAGAAAATATGGAAAAACTTAAGATCCTGCCAAGGTTGCCTGGAAACAGACGATATTGAGGCCACAGTGTCATTGAAAATGTATATGAAAAAAGTGTATCTGTTGAAATGTTAAGAGTACTGCCTCAAATTATCTCAAAGTAGATGGGGTTTTTTTTTCATCATAATGTAGGAATTGATATTTTTATATTTTGTCATTAGGGCTTGTGTATATTTTAATGAATCCTATAACTTGTCTCTTCAGACAAATGGACATTATCATAGATTAAGTTAATTATGAGAGAACTAAAATGCTTCTTCCTTGAGACTTACATTCATTAGTGCCTTTAAATAATTGAAAAGTATGTTTTCAATATTAATGACATTTCTTTTTAAAAGTCTATATTTGCAAATCAGGTTTGAGGCAAAAGCCTCAAAAGGAACCAATGGACAAAGAGTGTAAATGACTTGGTCAAATTGAGCTCTTAGTTGTTTCCGGGATGTTATTAAATTAGGCTAAGGAAAGAACAAAAGTCAAATCAAATTAAATCAGGAAATATTTATTGTGTATTTATTATGTACCAGATACTGTACTAAGCACTAATAATGTCTCCCATGTAGAACATTCAGACAGGAATGAGTCGTATTAAAGCAATATTCTGCAAAAGGTGTTACTTAGCAAGTTTTCTGTTTCAGGCCTCAGATTAACAACTACATTAGCAAGGTGGGGTCTAGAGGTCTAATTCTAATATCCGGAATGTGCTCACCTCTCAACTAAACTATTTTGAACACATATATGACTTACAAGACATTGCTGGCACATACCATAGGTCACTTCATATGTTTACTACAACCAAATAAAAGAAATATTATTTTTCCAATGTTTAAAAAAAGTGGGAATATAAAGATGAATGATTTTTAAATAACTTGGCCATGTAATAGATAGTATATGCTTAACCTTGGATGTGAACTGCAAGCTGTGGTTTCTTACAGTCACTGGTTTTTCCAGTATACCATGTTATCTTTCTGACTATATGGAGTGCTTAATAAATATGTCACATCATTAATGAATGAGGAATAATTGAATATCCTGAAACAGGTATACTTAACATAACTGTCTCAGGGCCAGCCCTGTCACCTAGTGGTTAAGTTCAGCACACTCCACTTTGGCGGCCTGGGTTCAGTTCCTAGGCACAGATCTATACCACTCGTCAGCGGCCATGCTGTGGTGGTGACCCACATATAAAATAGAGCAAGATTTGCACAGATGTTAGCTCAGGGTGAACTTTCCTCAGGAAAAAAAGAGAAGGTAACTGTGTTTCTTCAATTCTCACCAATTATCTTTTTCTTTATCTATCTATGTTCTCTGGCTCTTCTTCTCTGGTTTCAAAAATGCTTTGCAATGGGATATTTATTTTAATGAATATTAAAACATAAAAAATTGCACGTTCTACAAATGCAATTTTTCATGTTGACTTTTAACATAAAATGATAATCAATTATGTTGTTAAAGAGGCTTTGCTTCTCTCCAATATGCTCTGCACAATCCTTCCTCCAGTTCTCCATGACCATGGAATGAATTCACCCTACAAATATCATAGTGTAGTTGCTATGCTCTGTGCTGGATTCTCATCTGCTTATGTAATATGTTTCATGTGTTCTCAACAAGATGCTTTGATGGAAATGTTTTTACCATACTCAAATTTGGGGGATGAAGTTTAAACTGCAGACTGAATCCTGGCTAAAAACAGATGCACTGATGGGCAGAAATGTGAATGTTAGGATACTTCTTGTGTACTACAATTAAACATCCCCTCTAGCTATCACACCTTGTGTGTTCTCTATTTTTCTATTCGACATCCAATATTACGTGAGCCTTGTTATTTTATAAAAAGAACCCACATACCTCTAGGCAAATATGACTGAGTATGTGCATTTATCTCTTTCCTCCTGAAACTCCACTAAAATGACAGTAAAGGAATTGAAAACTTATAAACCCAGAAAGAAATCGAGAATGGAAGAGAGGATAACAATGGACAAGATATGTCATCCGATTTTTGAAAGAGGAAAGGCAGATGGAAGAGTTATACCTCATTAAGGGAAGCTAAAGAAGCTAAAACCTAAGTGTTAGAGGGAGATACAGATGAGCAGCAAGTATATTTGCAGAATGCTGGAGGGCATAGAACTCGGAGGTAACAGCTAGTGTGGAGCACCAAGCTGAAGCAGTCAGGTGAATATCCCAATCACAAAACTTTCGGATGCTAGAGGCTTTTCTGTAGAGAAAACAAACATCAGAGAATCTAGATTCTTGGAGAATGGGAGAGGTATGTAACCTAAAAGTGGGAGTGCCTGCAAGATTAAATATTGAGAATGACAGCTGCCTCTACTAGTGCCTCAACATACTGCTCAAATACCCTCAGACAGGAAATTAGAGTTTTCTTTTCTGGAGAAACTGAATATCCATAGAGAAAATGCTTACGGATAAGGAAAACACAGTTCTCCACCTAATTACTCTAGAACTATGTCCCGTAGGCCAAATCTGGCCTGTAGACTGTTTTCCTATGTAAACTTTTATTGGAAATCAGCCATGCTCATTCATTCGCAATTACTTATGGCTGTTCTCACACTACAACAAAAGGGTGGAGTGGCTGTAACAGAGAGCATGTGGCCCATGAGGCCTAAAATATTACTCTCTGGCCCTTTTCAGGAAAAGCTTGTCTACTGCTCTAGGAGAAACCTCTATCAACAATTTCCATGTTTATTGAGATAACAATTGATTTTTTTAGTGCCTTATATGTAGAGAGATCAACAAGGATCACCATATATTGGAGTCAATTTTCTAACACGGAAGAAATAGATTAAAAACAAATTACTCAGGGTGGCCCCCATGGCCAAGTGGTTAAGTTCACGTGCTCGGCTTCAGCAGTCCAGGGTTTTGCCAGTTCATATCCTGGGCATGGACATGGCACCACTAGTCAGGCCACGCTTAGGTGGCATCCCACATAGCACAACCAGAGGCACTCACAACTAGAATATACAACTGTGTACTGGGGGGCTTTGGGAAGAAAAAGAAGACAGGCAGCAGATGTTAGCCCAGGTGCCAATCTTTACAAAAAAAAATTACCCAATGTGAAAAAGGAAAAACTGGGCTGGCCCAGTGGTGCAGCAGTTAAGTGCACACATTCCGCTTCAGCAGCCTAGGGTTCGCTGGTTCGGATCCCGGGCACGGACATGGCACTGCTTGGCAGGCCATGCTGTAGTAGGCGTCCCACATATAAAGTAGAGGAAGGTGGGCACGGATGTTAGCTCAGGGCCAGTCTTGCTCAGCAAAAAGAGGAGGATTGGCAGCAGATGTTAGCTCAGGGCTAATCTTCCTCAGAAAAAGAAAAGAAAAGAAAAACTTGTTGCAGAAAGAAAATATGTAAGAGACGTAATATGAAAAAAATGAAAATAAAAATTCTATCAGTATAACAAGATGCTAAAATAAGCAGCAGCATTTCATGGGTTAAATAAGAACAGGAAGTTGGGGAAAAGGAATATCAGAAAACGAGAAAGAGCTAGAAGAAATTTCAAATCTGATAGCTAAAAATAAGACACTAGAACTTGTGGTAAAAACTATATTCTCTCTCCAAAGTCTCTTTTTCCTGTTTTTTCTGTTTTTCTATTTAGGCTGGGATACAGGCATTACCTCCATAGAAGAAAACTCCTTTGTTATCATTCTCTTGCCCTTCCTCCCTACCTTTCTGTCTACCTTCTTCCTTTTTCCTGTCTACAACATAGATAAAAATCCTTAAGGATTGTACCCAAAAAGATGAAAAAAGCCTCTATACATGATGATATCATTGAGCTTGTTTCAGTTTTGGACTACCTTGACCCAGACTTCTTGCATCATGAGAAGCAAAATGAAAAAGAAAGAAAAAGAATTTTTATTTAAGCTACTGTACTCTTGTTATTTGCAAGAGAATGGAAGAATGGATTCCTAAATGATAGAAACAGTGTAAAAGCTAACATCAAGTAATCTCCCAAAAAGCGAAAGAAAAAATATCATGAGATGGAAGAGAGGAGGGGAAAAAAGATAAGAAAATTAGAGGATCAATATAGGCAGTCCAATACCTGTTGAACAGGTATACCACAGAGAAAGAAATGGGAAAAATGGGAGAGAAATTATTAAAGAAACAAACCAGGGAATGTTCCTAACTGAAGGATATGGTCTTTCAAATGAAAGCACTCTTTGAGTGGCCAGCACAATAAGTGAAAAATTTTCATAATATCAAGAAAAAGAGAAAATTCTAAGAGTAGAAAAACAGGAATGGTAATCAGACTGAAACCAGGCTTCTCAACATCACCACCTAATAAAGAAATGTCACCAAAAGTTTGAAAAAACTTGTTTTCAACCATGAATTTTATACAAATCCACACGTTCATTCATTTTTACATTAATTTAACAAATAGATAGTAAGTACCTAGTTACTTAAGATAAAGCAGTAAATAAATTGGTTTTTTTTCAAAGTCCTCTCACAAGGATTACATTTTAGTGGGTAGACTACAGACAGTAAACAAAATACATAAGTAAATTATAGAGAATACCATAGGATGGTAAGTAATAGGGAGGGAAATCAATCAAGGAATTGAGATTGGGTGTTTTGAGGAGCAGTTTGCAGGTTTTCAGGTTGTAAATTTGTTGTTCAGGAAAGATGTTCTGAGAAGCTTACATTTAAGCCAGGATTTGAGGGAGGTGATAGTGGAGTGAACCCTGAGATGGGAGCATGTTGGGAGTGTTCCACTAAGTTCAAGGAGGCCAGTATTCCTTAAGAAGAGAAAGCAAGAGGGAGAGTTGTAGGAGATGAGACAAGGAGCAGATCACGTATGGCACTGTAGGTGGTGGGTGGGATTCTGGCTTTTACTGTGAGTGAGATGGGAAGCCACTGAAGACTTTTGAACAGAAGGGCATATTTGACTTAGATTTTTAAAGGACTATCTGGCTGCCTTTTCGAGAACTGACTGAAACAGAAGAAGGGAAAAAACAAGTGGAAGGTGATTAGAATAATTAAGGTGAGAGATGATGGTGGCTTGCACCAGAGCACTAACCAGTGGAGATGGTACGAACTGGTCAGATTCTAGATCTCTTTTGAAGGCCAACGGGATTTGTTTATGGAAGGATTACATGTGGAGCATTAAGAGAGAAAGAAGTCCAGCATGTCTGAGCAATTCGAAGGATGGAATGGTCATTTAATGAAGGAGGAGGGATCAGGTTTGGAGAGGGCAGATGAACGATACAGCCAGACAGGCAATGATTAACACATAGTCCTCCTATGCACACTTTCTAAAGAAGTCCCTGGAAGACGTGCTTTAGCAAAAGGGAAGGAGTAAAGGGAGAAAAAGGAAAAGAAGCAATCAGGAAAGAGGAGGTTCAAGACAATGGTGAAATAACGTCCCAGAATGACAAGGAACACAAGCCTTTGAGAGCAATAGCTGAACCTGAAGAGAAAGGATGGATAGCAGGGGGAGGAAGAAATCCGGGTAATAGAGCATTGCGAATTATGTTTGATCACTTGGGCAAAATACAGCAACAGCTTTGTGAGAGATCTGTTGGAGCATTTGGAGAAAAATACTGATAGATATTCAGGAAAAGAAGCAAATGTAATAACAAGCCCATTATGAATGTCAGGAAAAACGAAAAGGGAAATGAGAAAGGAAGTATATCAAAATACACTTCTTGATTAAGTAGAAAGTATTTTGATGAATTATATTGAGAAATTGCGAAGAGGAAAAGCTTCCCATTCCCCTCCCGCTGTGTCCTGCCTCTTGTTCTCATATCACCCATAGTCCTTCATCGTGTACCTCCCTTACTACAACGGAAGTGTCATGAGAAGACATCGTTTTAGTCTTCTGTGTTCCCAGAGCCTAGAAAACACTCAGCACACAGTAGGTGCCCAGAAAATATCTGTTGAAAAAAGATGAGTAAAGGAAAAGATGTTAGGAAGGTTTAAATGTTAATAAAGCAACATTGGAAATGTCTAAATGTGATAAATTAAGAAACAGCAGTTCAAGCACATTTGTTAGAAATATGGAGGTAAATTCCAGGGCAAATATGGAAAGGGATTGGATGTGTTGCATCTGGGGAGTGTGACTGGAATGGAGGTGCATAAGGAAGTGAGGGTGTGAGAAAAGTGAGAATGCAGTTTTCATTAAAAACATATTTGATTCTAATGATATGCATGCATTACCTAGGTAAAAATAAAAATGAATTTGGAATTTTTTAAATTTAAAATTTACAAGGTTCTAAGGAAGTACTTAGATCTATAATTATCTATGATCTTCCAATATGGAAATTCAATTAAAATAATGTTAGTAGAATACTCAGAAAAAGTTTGTGACAAATAGTATCAAGGAAACTTCTTTTAAATTTAGTAAAGGATGTAATACATACCATTGATATACGAGGAAACTGAGTCTCTGAAGTTGTATTTTGGGAGCTGGCCCAGTGGTGTAGTGGTTAAGGTCACGTGCTCCACTTTGGTGGCCCCCAGTTACAGATTCAGATCCTGGGTGTGGACCTACATACCACTCATCAAGCCATGCTGTGGTGGCATCCCACATAAAATAGAGGAATATTGGCACAGATGTTAGTTCAGGGACAATCTTCCTCAAGCAAAAAGAGGAAGATTGGTAACAGATGTTAACTCAGGGCCAATCTTCCTCTCAATAAAAAGTGGGGAGAAAAGAAGTTGTATATTATCCATTCCAATAACTTCCCATGGCTAAAGAAAAGCCAAGGTGTTTTTTCACTCTTCGTAAACTGTTCTTGTTGTTACAAACCTCTTAGAGAAATTATAGTTTACTAGAAAAAAAGATAGTTTTGAGACTCACAAGAGGTCCAAACTCTTGCCGTGTGGGCTGGATTTGGTCCACAGAACTCCTTTATTTGGTTTCTTAGTATGTTTGTGTAATTTTGAAGACTGTTGGATGGGGCCTATTAGTCTCACATTTACCACAGTCCCATGATTCCCTATTATCTACCTAAATGCTGACTTGACTCTTATCATCTGTGTGGCTCTGAGAGCATTTAAACTCACTGTTTACACATTACCCCCCATCAAAGCAACAGTCCTCTCTCATTCCCCCAACTGACTCCAATGTCAGTGCTTTTTTTTTTTTTTTTTAAAGATCGGCACCTAACAATTGTTGCCAATCTTTTTTTTTTTTTTCCTATTCTGCTTTATCTCCCCAAATCCCCCCTGGTACATAGTTGTATATCTTAGTTGCAGGTCCTTCTAGTTGTGGCATGTGGGACACCGCCTCAATGTGGCCTGATGAGTGGTGCCATGTCCTCGCCCAGGATCCAAACCAGCGAAACCCTGGGCCGCTGCAGTGGAGCGCACGAACTTAACCACTCAGCCATGGGGCCGGCCCCCTCAGTGCTTTTTTATGCCTATTTCATGGGATGTTGTCAGAAAGGTATATTGCTCCCATTTCTCTTGTACCCAAAACTGCTGGAAATATTTAAGATAAGGGCCAGGAATTTTCATCACATAGATAAATTAATAATTTGAATTCTACCCAAGTGAAATTAAGCCTGAGGTAACCCTTCTTCCAAAACACTATCAAAATCCTGACCTCGTATTATTTCAGTTACCTCAGAGTAGCGGAGCTTGTGAAGTGCTGTCTATCGTTCTTTCCTCACCACTGTAGCACATCTGCCTTTTATCAGCAAATTATCTGCGAATGTTTGTCTTAGTTGTGTGGGGGCATGGCTCTAATATTCATGATACTAACAGTTAACATTTATCAAGAATTCATTAGAGTGCTAAGCATGTTACATAGGTCCTCTGATTTAATCTTCTCAATGATCTTGAGAGGCATGTGCTGTTATCAGCCCCATTTTAAAGATTTTATTTTTCCTTTTTCTCCCCAAAGCTCCCTGGTACATAGTTGTATATTTTAGTTGTGGGTCCTTCTAGTTGTGCCATGTGGGACACCACCTCAGCATGGCCTGATGAGTGGTGCCACATCCGCGCCCAGGATCCGAACTGGTGAAACCCTGGGCCACCAAAGCAGAGCATGAACTAAACCTCTCGGCCATGGGGCCAGCCCCTATCAGCCCCATTTTAGAGATGAGAAAACTGATGCTTATAAAGGCTAGAAGGCTTGCACACAGTCATACAGTTGACAAAAGTTCCAGTCATTTGAATTCCGAGCCTGTATTTTAACTGCAGTCCTAATCTGAAATATAATTGATATTGTTCGGAGATGTCTATTGTTTATATTTTCTGTACGTCTAATTTGATATTTTACTCATTTCAGTTTTGAAATGACTAAAGGTTACTCTATGAAAAATGCATCTAGAGAAAATAATATTCTGTGTTACTGAGCTGAAGGATTATCGGCTATCAAAAGCTATTGAGGATCAGGGTTACCACGACATTGTTGACTTGCCACAAGGTAACAGAACCAAAACAACAAATAACTAGGCCTAAAAGGCAATGGAGCACTTAAAATCATTATACGTGAAACAAAACTGTATCCTACTGTTGCACACAGTCCTGTTGCTCTTGGAATATTTCTTGCTGTTATGCCCAAATAGTGGAACTGAAAATGCTTTCAAGTTCCCCAGGCCTTTCTGAATAAAAAGCCTAAAGACAATTGTATTGTTGGTTTTGAAAAAAATAAATTAACTTTTTATGTTTAATGTCTACCCAGAAAAAATATACTCATTACAGGATAAAAAAAGATCATCAGGAAAATATTCCCTCTCTAATTAGCAAAACACACCCATAAGAGTTTCTTTTAGTGTTTTGGTCAGATGTGCAAACTTTACTTTAATAAGAAAGTCAGAAACCCACATTTTGATCATAATACTGCCGCTAAACAGCTGCAGGATGGCAGGCATCTCTGGGAATTCCGAGACCTCAGTGTTCTCCCTTTTAAAAATAAGTTGATCTTGATACCTCTTGGATTCTGTCCATCTCTAAAGGTCAACGATTCTAGCTCCTATAAGAGAGCCACTGAAATGATCTAGAAGATAAAATAGTTTTCACTTGAGATTAGAATCAGCTGCTTAAGACTCTGGAAAGCTGAGGAGAATATCATTAAAGATTTATTTTAATCATTAACAGTACGAATAAAGTATAAAAGACACTCTCAGTTGCCCCACCAAATCCCTTCCACCAATGTGGAGATCCCCTGCGACTTTGGTTGACAGTTCCTGTCCATGTTTAGGGCTTCCTGCCTCAAGCACTTGAGTCTCTCTGACCAAGGGCTTTTTCTGGCCACTGGAGCATGCCAGCCTGAGGTGATGGAGAGTTAATGCCATCAGAGATACAGAGATGAAGGATAAATATCCCAATATCTTCATTCATTGGTGGGACAATTCTGAAATGTGTTCTATACAGGTGCTTAGAGGGTCCCCAGGGAATTTAAGCACTACTTTCCCACAAGAGTACACCACTCATTAATACATCCTTCACTGGATTTCCTCCTTTACTTTTCTCCTTTCTCCACTCCGCCTCTGCATTTCCTGGGATCACATCCCAAATGAATTATTTCTACCCACATCTTTCTCAGGATCTACAGCGGGGGCAACCTCATCAAAGACACATGGTCTGAAGGGCAGCCCTTAATTCCTTAAAAGCTTGGACAATGTGGGAAAAAAGCAATGTTTCAGATCCAAGGCACGAATCATCAACGGCTACTAAAACTAGTGTGTGAAAGTTTGATGAGTAACAAGATATTTACATAGTCTCAAACTATCTCACACAATACAATTATCAAGTGCAAAGGGGAAAATCGTAAGTTTACAGTGAAGAAACATGGCAAACACCGCCTTCCTGATGGTAGGCATAAGAATACCTCTCCCAAGAATGTCCATGTCCTCCTCCCCAGAACCTGTGTCTGTTCCTTACATGACAAAAGGGATTTTGCAGATATGAATAAGGTTAAGGACCTAGTGATGGGAAATTATATTGACTTACCCAGGTATACCCAATCTAATCATATGACTCCTTAAAAGTGGAGAATCTTTCCCAGCTGTGGTCAGAGGGAGACATGACTACAGAAAAAGGTCAGAGGGATGCAATGTTGCTGGCTTTGAAGATGGAGGAAGGGACCGTGAGCCAAGGAATGTGTGTGGCCTCTAGAAACAGGACAAGGCAAGGAAACGATTCTCCCCTAGAGCCTCCAGAAGGAACACAACCCCGCCAACACCTTGATTTTAGCCCAGTGAGACCCACGTCTAACTTCTGACATGCAGAGCCGTAATATGATAAATTTGTGTTGTTTTGAGCCACAGAGTTGGTGGTAATGTGTTACAGCAGCAATAGGAAACTAATACATAAACTAAACGACCAAAGTTAACGAAAGTAGTTGTGGGGAAAATCAACATCCTATGAATCCTAATGTGATGATATCACGACTATGGTATTTCTGTCATAAAATGCATAATCTGAATCTAATCACAAGAAAACATCAGACAAACCCAAATTGAGGTACTTTTTATAAAATAGCTGATCTGTACTCATCGAAAAAAAGTCAAGGTCATAAAAGATAAGACTGAAATTTTTCCAGATTAAAGGAGATAAAGAGACTTTTAAAAAGATTGGCACTTGAGCTAACATCTGTTGCCAATCCTTTTTTTCCCCTTCTTCCTCTTCTTCTCCCCAAAGCCCCCAATGTATTGTATATTGTATATTCTAGTTGTAGGTCCTTCTGGTTGTGCTATGTGGGATGCCGCCTCAGCATGGCTTGATGAGTGGTGCCATGTCTACGCCCAGGATCCGAATTGGCAAAACCCTGGGCCTCCAATGTGGAGCGCATGAACTTAACCACTTGGCCACAGGGCCAGCCCTGAAGGACTTTATAACTTTGTATTAACACATGATTCGGGGGTTTATTTTTCTATATGGGATAATTGGTGAAATTTGAATAAGGTCTTCAGATGAACTCATATTATATCAATGGTAACTTCCTTTTTTGAAAATTACACTGTGGTTATGATTGTCCTTTACTCCTAAATATTTCAGTATTTATATGTATTATATGAATGCAAGAAGACTGCATGCCAATATTTGGGGAATCTGATTGAAGGGTATACAGAAATTCTTTGTACTATTCTTGGATTTGTATGTCTGAATCTATATCAAAATGTTTTTTAAAATAAAGTTTTAGATATATTGATTATAAAAATACATGAGATAACATAACATGGCAATTTAGGGACAATCAAGATGTATTCTAACCTTAAATTTAAAAACATGATCATTCTCTTCAGGTCCTTCAACAAATATTTATTTAGTACCTACCATGTTCCACATCCACTTCTGTGTTAGAAATATAACTGTGAAAAAAAATTAAAAATTCAAGCCTTTATAAAACTTACATGAGCTTAGATCTCATGGTATCAGTGAACTGGGCAAGCCATTTATCTGAGTGAATCATTTCTCAGGTTCTTAATCACATTTTTAGTAGTTTGAAATATTCTTTCAAAGAAAATAACTCAAACCATTGCTTTGGCCTGAATATTGTCCCTCAACTCAATTCCCACAGTTATGATCTATATTTGAATCATTCAAAAGATTTTCAGAAGTCTAAATTTTGATCATTTTTTTTACAGATTGATTAAAGTAAGAGTATAGTTGTATCTTGGTGTTTTCTGCCTTGCATCAGATTGCTAACCCCCAAATGCATTTGTTTCTAATTCTACAATGTATTTTCTTTATCTATCCAGGATTTCTAAAATTATAATGTTATTATTAGTTTAGTATTATTGTTATTTTTATTATTATTTCTCTCTTTCATTGTGAAAAAATTCTGTCACCCATCATGTACACTTTAAATATTTTCCACTTGGCTCAGAAAACAAACAAACAATGCAAATGTAATTTTTAAAAATATCTTTTGGGGAAAAAGTCATTGCTAGGTATGGGGGAAGGGGCCACAACAGAGACAAGTGGTAAAGATGGCTCAGAAAGGAAAGTATGAAACTATCTAAGGAAATGATAAGAATGGATTTTTAAAAGGCTACACATTCCACAGAAGAGTCTGCTGGGTGAAGCACAAAGTAATCATGGACAGAATAAAGGAACATGGGCTCCACGGAAACAAGAAATGCTTATGCCATCCCTGTCAGGTTACTGCTCAGAGCTTTGGTGCCTACTATGGACTATAGATGGAGGAGCTGAAGCTATTGCACTTAAATCCTAGACACCAAGTACCTAATATCTCCACTGACAGAGTGCTTGGTTGTGAATGTATATTTTGGGGTCATTGTGGTGAGGTACTGATTAAGCTCTAGAAAGAAATGTGCAACTTTCCACTGTTGACACATATGTGTACACCATTTCTCTGTTCACATCAATGTCTACAACAGGAAGAAACCTATCTAAATCCTCTGAGTGACAGAGGAATCACCATCACCACAGACATCACCATCGTTACTAATCTTTTGGGGAGATATATGTGACAGTCACTAAAGCTGAGAAGAACACCATCTTCAGATTTAAAAAGTGGAATCCGAGTTTCAGAGAAGTTAAGTAACTTACCCAGGGTCAAATACCTACTGAGTGTCAGATTCAGGATCCAAATGCAAACACCTAAAAGGTATAAATAAATAGAACCTTCTCTCATACACTACACTTCAACATCAGTCTATTCTGAGGGTGTTACAGGATACGAGCCAAGAGAATCTCTGAGCCATTGATCTTGAGCCCTAGCTGCCAAGCCTTGAGTCTGCCCTACCTACAAGCTTCACGTTGTGTGAGATAATAAATCCGCTTATTGTCTCCCTTTCTTTGTATTTGATGATAGGTTTTCATCACTTGTAGCTGAAGAAAATTACTTTTCCCAGATTTCCTCTGTCTACTTCCTCGCCTTCCCTCATCTTCTCCTTCTTTGAAGAGCTGAAAATATAGATGTGGTTGGGACATCTAGTCAGGTCAGGGTTGCTGAGAATAATTTTGGTTCTTTCTTTTCATATATAAACTCCCTGGTGTATTAATAGTATATATTAATATTTTGTGGCAGTGGAGAGTGTTATTCACTTACTATGGACAACCCCTACTCCTATTCCCGTCTTCAGTCTGCTCTCTACTCTCTGTAACATCATGTGCACGGTTCGTTTTCAACACTATCATTCTTCCTCTCATTTTATTCTCTGCAACAGTATAAGATTTTACAATGTTTTATCATTCTACCACCAAATCTTGAAAAATGAGAAATTCCTTCGGGTAAGAGCATATAAAGTTTTAATGCTTTTAAAATTTTTATTTTATTTTGATTTCTTGGCTGACATTATCTTACTGGGTTTTATTATAGACTTTAGTCTTATTCAGTGATGATACACATTTCAGTGTAGAAACTGTTCACTGCAAAATCCCAGTTAGCAACACAAACTCACCATAAATTTCATCGAAGGATAACAAAAATTTGCATACTTCATATGGGTCACTAACTTCTTCACGTTTCCTCATAAACATATGAAACATTTACAGACAGATCTTTCAAAGAAGAATTTTGGTTGCAGGGGAGAATTTTTTTCCCTAAATTTTCATAGCATCTTATAAACACATAATTTTCTACATTTGGCAAACAAAGATATGTGGCTTATTATGCAAATAGTAGTGTCATGCCAGATGATGGTACAACTTTTAAAGCAAAATCACACCACCTACCTCCTACTAACACCTTATAAGTAAATAAAAGTAACACTTTTTCATACTAAGCACTTAAAAAACACTTAAAATTAATGTCAAGTTATTTATGAAAAAAAGTATGCATTGATAACTTAAACCCTGAGTAATTAGATGGCAGTTCTGAAAAAAGCAAACTTCAAACTATTTTCTGCTTCTGAAACTTCATTTTGACAAAGATAATAATTGGCCTAATTCTCCTCTTCTAAAGTGAATTCTAATTACAGTGAGGTTCTGTCAGCTGTTTGGAAAGATCCAAATACTATTTAAGATTTGCCCTGAGCTAACATCCACTGCCAATCTTCCTCTTTCTTTTGCTTGAGGAAGATTAGCCCTGAGCTAACATCTGTGCCAATCTTCCTCCACTTTATATGTGGGATGCCTCCACAGCACTGCTGACCAGCAGTGTACTTCCATGACCAGGATCCAAACACACAAACCAGGCCAACAAAGCAGAGTGTGTGGAAATTAACCACTACACCACAGGGCCAGCCCTCCTGCCCAGTCTTTTTGCACCATCCTCTCACCTTCTGGTACTATATCAGACAGTGCTCTGCTGCCGTGCATAGGGTTTTCATGGCTAAATTTTTTGGAAGTGGGTGGCCATGTCCTTTTTCCTCATCTGTCTTAGCCTGGAAGCTCTGCTAAAAACTGTCCCCCATGGATGACCCTGCTGGAATTTGAAATACCCGTGGCATAGCTTTCAGCATCGCAGCAACATGCAGCCACCGCAGATGACAACCAACAGATGGGTGGTGTGGTTCTCAAATTGGGACACATATCATAGCATCTTATAAACATACAATTTTATGTCTTGTTGCGGTGGTGAGAGCACTCAGTCTTAACCACTAGACCGCAGGGCTATCTAGTATGCTAAAACCAAAGGGTATTTACAACTTCTTGCCTGATTTTTAAATGACTGTAGCCTTTTGGATCTCTCTGTGGGAGTTAAAAACATTTAGAAGAATGAGAGATGAAGAGTCGGGGGTCCTCAGTACTTCCCAGCATAGTATGATCTAAGCTTGTGGTTTTCAAAGTGTGGTCCCCAGACAACATCATCAGCATTTCCTGGAACCTTGATAGAAATGGAAATTCTCTGGTCCCATCTCAGACCTACTGAATTAGAAACTCTGGAAGACGGAGCCCAGCAACGTGTACTTTAACAAGCCCTCCAGGGGATTATGCTGTGCCTTCAAGTTTGAGAACCTCTGATATTAGACAACTTAATTAGTTGTAGCCTGCTGTCTTGACTTTCAAATCTATTGAACTCTGAAAAGCTGTTACAAATCTGCAGTCTACATTCAACTTGAGGTTTTGCTGACTAGTTAGATTTCCATTATAGTTTATTGAGTTTTAGAGTTTTTTAGTAGATGCCATCCCTAGCCTTAATTACTGGTATTGTTTAATTGCTTTTTATAACTGCCAGCAAGAATCAGTCTCAAACTTTCCTTCCAGAACCTTTTAATTATCCATATGTTACACATTCACTTGTGTTTCTAAATAAATGGAATATGCACACAGTAAATATGGTTTTTCTTTTGTCTATTTATTAAAAGCAAGTGTATTTGCCATTATTCTACAAGAAATAGCTCAGAACTGCATTGCGTTACAGAAGTTACTTTTATCTTGCTTCTCACCATATCCCTAATAGCCCAAGAGTACAAGGTTTAGAGTGATGCTAGCACATTCTGAACTTCTGCCAGGCTGCCCACTTGAGCTCTGAGCGGTAAATTCTGTTTCTCAGGTTTTGCTTCTTGATTTTAGTCTATAACGTGCTACATCCTGAGAGCCCCTCATGTTTTCATTGAATTACCAGCTTTAACATTATACAGGCATTGATTTTACTTTTCCCGGAATGATTTGATCATAGTAACAATTTATGAGTGTGAAATTGAGGACAAATAGCCTCTCAAAGCAGCAAATTAATAGTCATACCTATTAAATTTAGGCATGTTTAGTTTTTAAGAGAGCTCAAAATCAAGTATGTATGGATTCGCTTGGTGAATGCACTTCCCATTGCAGACTTCCACTTCTGTAAACAGTCAATACAAGTAAGGAGTGCCATGTGTTTTAGAACAAGAGTCTATGTATTTTCTTTCATCTTTACATCCTTAATAAAAGAGGCTTCAAAAGAATGCTGGACTTGGATTTCAAATATCTGATTGTCTTTTCTTTCTATAACACACACACACACACTCCCTGGTGGCCATTGCTGTCACCATTCTACAAATGAGGAAAACAAGGGCTCAGAGAGAATAAATGATAGCCCAAGGTCACAGCTAATATTGGATTAAAAAATGTGATGATTTTTTTTCTCAAAATTATCTCTCAAAAACATGGATTAGTCTTGTATTCTAGATCAGGGATCAGTGAATTTTTTCTATGAAGGACTAGATAGTAAATATTTTAGGCTCTGTGGCCCTTATGGTCTCTGTCACTACTATTCACCTCTACCATTGTGGTGCGAAAGCAGCCATAGACAACATGGAAGTTAATGGACATGGCTGTGTACCAATAAAACTTTATTTGAAAAAACAGATGGCAGGCTAAATTTGACCTGTGAGCCAGTAGTTTGCATACTCCTGTTTCATACCTCTTGCTTCTCAATATTTAATGTGCATACAAATCTCCTTGGGGATCTTACCACACATATTCTGATTCAGTAGGTCTGGGTTGAAATCCTAAAATCTGCTCCCTAAAATCTGTAGAATGCTGGACATTGCTAGTTCATAAGACCATTATTTGAGCAGTAAAGCTAGACTTTAGAAAGCCTTTCATATAGTTGAGCATTCTCTCAATTACTTCCTTTTAAATAACATAGTCATGATGGAGGAAGACAAATTAGCCTGAAATTATTTTGGTAACATCTCCTTTGGGATGTTAAAGATTTTAAACAAATTTAGGAATTAGTAGATTATAACCACACAAAGGCAGTTTTTGGATATCTTCGTAAATAAACGTTTTATAACTCACTTTTAAAAGTTCTACAGTAAGTGCTTGTGTTGTGAAGATCACGAGCATAGACTTACAACATAAATAAATTAAAACTGTCAAATAAAAATGGCAAGCAATAGGATATATTGGAGAATATGAGGAAGCCATTTGATATAAACCTAATTCGGCCTGACCTTGTCTTTTCCAAAAGGGCCTGACTGGGGCCGTTGAGCATGCATTGTATATCTGCTTTAGATTTTCCCTATGGCAAGAACAAAGGCCCTTCAGGTAAAGGTGCAACTTCCCTCTTCTCCCAACGTTGGCATTCCCTTAAGGATTAAGGATTAAGTATCTTTCCTTAGGCTAGAAGCTGATTGCTGAGCTCACCTGTGACCGCCCAGCTGGAGACAATAGACTTGCCTCCTGCTACGCCCACCGAGATAGGAGACCCACTACCTGCTGTGTCCATCAAGTGCTGTGCCGACAGGGCAATCTTGTGACTATTGTGGGAGGGACATTTCAATCATATGTGAAACACCCTCTTTGAGGGTATATAACCGCCCTATGTACCCCCACTTCTTTGGAGTGCTCTGTTCCTTTGTGGAAAGACTCTCCTGGGTTATAATCCTCAGATTTCAGCTCAGAATAAACTCACCCAAATTTTCATTTACAGATTGGTTATGGATTATTTTCGTCGACAAAACTCTACTAATGTTGTGGGAATGGGTACTTAGGACATGGAACAAAAATGTTGGTGACAATATAAAACTCAGATTCAAAGTCTTAAAGTAAGCAAAGATGATATGAAATGGAAAACTGTTAGATGACTCAAAAAGTGGTTGCAGTAAAGTTGTAGATACCATTTCAGTTACTTATTAACAACAAACCATCTCAAAATTGAGCAGGTTGAATCACAACCTTTTATGTGCTCAGGATTCTGCAATTTGGGCTAGGTTTGTTGAGGGTGGTTTGTCTCTGCTCCATGTGGCATTGCCTGGAGTTGCCAAGCATCTGGAAGTTTGGCTGGCCTCTTACATTTAAGATAGTCTCGCCTTTATCATTCAGTAGTCTAGCGCAAGCTTCATTACAGCATGGCATCTGGCTTCAAGGAGTGAGCAGTCCAATAGGATAAGCCTGAATATTCAAGCACTTATCAAGTCTTCGCTTGCATCACACTTGCTAAAGCTCCATTAGCTAAAGCAAGTTACAAAGCCAAGCCCGGAGGGAAAGGAGACTCCAGAAAAGCAGGTGGCATGGTATATCGGGGGTCACAAATGTAACAATCTACCTCTGATAATGATGTCAAAGATGAATATAAATAGTTGAGACAAACTTCTTTCATGTAGCGTGAATAAGAATAAAATCCCAGTATATCTAAATCAATAATATTCATACAAGTATTTAAATATATATTTAAATATGTCAAATAGACAATTTCATCAAGTTTCATATGTCAAACTTGACAATTTCATCTACAAACTAGTGTATTCAAGTTTTTCCAAACTTCTAAAACATCTCATTGGAAAAAGTGGGAGACTGACTTATATTCAAGGTTCCTTTATAGACTTAGCTGTGTCATCTAACACAAGCTACTGAGCTTCCATTACCTCATTTATAAAACAGAGGTTATATTGGCTTTGAGATGGTGGTGGGCATTAGGGAAAAGCATGTAGAGGAACTAATTTAGGAAGGAGATGAAGATAATAGAGAAGCAGTTCTGCGTAGCAGAAAAAAAGTACTGATTTTTTTCTTTGTGTTTCCATGTCTGCATGCTACAAATTGGTAGATTAAGGTAAATTCTTTTAGTCTGGCTGATTGTGATAATAAATGGGATAATATTTGTAAATGGCATGTACTATTGCAAAAGGATATGTAAAAGTAAAGCATTATTATGTAATTTGGGGAAAAGGCTCAGACCACCTTTCTTTTAGCCTTGAGCACAATAATACTCTGCTCTTGCAGGGCAGGGATGGCTGCATCCATCTACTCCTTAATCAAAGCACCCCCCAGAGCATGTAGGCAATATATATTTATTTGCTAGTCTGAAAGTAGATATCATGATAAACTACTATAAATTTATTTTCCTATCACTAGAAAACAAGAAGCACTGATGACTTTTGGGCTCTCCTTGAAGAGTAATTTAGAACTACACGCATACAAACTCACACAAAGAAAATTTTGAAAAATATTTCTATATTGGGATTTCCTTTAAGTGTCTAGCCACTTATAATGACTCATTGCTTATAGAAGAATTTAATTAACCAAGTTAATAAATAAACATTAGTATTGACAAGAGAATCATGAGGACGTTGATACAATCTGTAAGGATATGTTTTCTAGATTTACCTTCAAGGTTCTCACGCATTTCTTAATCAAATAAGGTGAAGGGATGCAGTGAAATCAACTTGTTAGGAGTCGTTCAGTTAACTTACCCTTAACTCAGTTATACCTGCATTATTAGGAATACTAAATGACCTCTCTTACTGTTTGTAATAAAAGAGGGCAAGCCTTCAATTTGAAATATAATGGAGTTGACTTTTCAAGAGCAGGTAAGTATAAAATAAAACATTTATATTGTGTATTAAATTTTGTAAAGTGACATGCACACATGAATAGCATATTTCATATCAAACACCTGAAATTTAGGAGCCAAGTGTCCTTTTATATTTTTCAGTTTGTTTTCCAGCACTTTTTACACTCTCCAAACATATTCATCTTTACACATTAATTTATCACTTACATAATTCTCGTGCAACATTTATTATTGATCCTTAAAACTTGCACATGAAATTCATTTAACAATTCATGTGCAAGTTTTAACTAGGCATCATTATGTAAAAGTAGAATAAAAACAGGAAAAAATATCAGTAGAGGAAGATTAAACCAGTGAAAATAGTCAAGAACAATTATTAAACTAATGACCTATTCGTATTAACATGATGGTATTTCTTTTCTATTTTTATTTTTAAATTAAATCCAATATATTTTATTTTAAAGGCAAAGTAAATTGAATACAAAACAAAAGAAAATCTGTTTCACATCAAATAAATTATTCTTTTTTATAGGAGTTATCATATCCTAAAAGAGCCCTCTAAACTTAATAAATAGATTATGGAAAACAGTTAACAGGTTAGAGTTATTACATATTTTTTAACATTTTAATTAAGGCAATATCAATCAACTCCCTGCTATGAAAGATGAAAACATTCGTGCTCATTTTCTCACACACATCCCTGATCTCTATATTATTTTTACATTATCAAGATTTATAAATTTTACATTCTATTCTGTAACTACAATTCCTACAATTGTTTAGTATTTATTCTATTACAAAGTGATTTAATCATTTAATTATTTTATCCATTCCTTTCCGGGATCTTCATTTTAATTTTTTCAAA
This sequence comes from Equus przewalskii, assembly GCF_037783145.1. Lineage (NCBI taxonomy): Eukaryota > Metazoa > Chordata > Mammalia > Perissodactyla > Equidae > Equus > Equus przewalskii. The sequence continues at coordinate 22,475,024 of NC_091863.1, forward strand.
CATCTGCATTTCAGTAACCTAATGAGATATAAATTAATCCCCCTCAAACACAAAACAAAATAGAAAGTTCTTATGGGTTTTCTACTCAGTTTTTTTATGATGGAAATGGCTGCTTGATATTGCAATGGTCCCTTATCTGGCAATACATTTTTTGGTTAAATTTTCTTTCAGAAATGTGTGGCCTTTGGTCTGGATTTTTCTTCTTCAAAGTGATTCAACTTTTCTGCCTGGATGACTAAAGAATTATTTTTTTATGATTCCGTTTCAGTAATTTAACCAGAATATGTCTCAGTGTTTCCTGGAACATGGTGCTTTTTCCAACTTTGGATTGCTCTTTCATTTCAGGGAAATTTTTTTGGATGTTTAAATCCTTGTTAATTTGGATTCTCTGCTTCAGTACACAAACTATTGTTGTTTTGAATCATAGTTGTCTACCTTCTACATCTATTAGTTTTTCTCTAATTGTTTTAATCCCTTTGTTTTTAGTTTTATCTGCATTGACTCTGATCATATCAGCCATCCCTCCATGTTAGTAAATCCATTTTCAGTCATTTTGATTCTCTCCCCTTTAGGATATTCATTCTTAATTTATTTGTTCTGAATGGTATTTGTTTGGTCCACAATATATTATTTCTTATGATCTGCAACCTCCTTTTTAATTTCATGATACTATTTAATCATCTCATCTCTGAGCTCTTGTTTTACTGAATATATACTATTTTTACGGTGCGAAGCACATGTGGGGAGTTATCGTCTCTTCCCTGGGTTATGTTTTAAGTTGGTAATTTATCTTTTTGCATCACCCCCCTTCTTCCTGCCTCTCCCCCTTTTCTTTCCTTCTTTTTTCCATAGTTACTATGCTGTTGCTTTTTGTCCTGTTGGTGCTTAGGAACCTCTCTCAAGATCTGTTTTCTCTGATATCATGTAGACGACTTTTTAACTTCTTTCTCACCATACCAGGGACCTGTTTGTTTTGCTCTGAGCGGCAGCTCGAAGACGGGTTACATACTGCCTTCCCACTGCACCCCACCTCTCACCCAGTCCCGCTCCCATAACTTGAGATCAGAGAAGGGGAGGAAAAGCTCAGTTCAGGCAGTGATTTGTCTTTGTTCAAATTTCTTAGACTCAGCTCACTCTGTGAGAGTTTATTAAATGTCTTGTTAGGGTTCACTCCTCCTAGTTGGAAAGTAATGTATACCACTGACATAAAGGAATAAACCTGTCAAAGATAAACAAAGCTGGACATTCTTTAAAGCAGTAAAAACCTATTTTATTTAGTAACTACTGACGGTAGGGGAAAGAGCTGAGCTCAATTCTGATTTGTGCAGAGGTGACTGGGTGTTTCAGGGGAAGAATGGCGGGGAAGGGGAGCAAACAGGGCAGGCATGTTGGGGGTGGCTCAAGTAGAGTCAGGGAAGTGAAAAATTACAATGGGTTGGTCACTGTAGATGTGATTAGGCCACCTTGTCTGCTAACTGGCATTTATCAAAGTTAGGATTCTACCCTCCCACAGAGACTGGGAGACAGAGGCTCTATCCTTCCTGATGGTTATATTTCAAAGGAATGGATTTCAGGTCCTTGAGAAAGACACTTCTGAGACACATATACATCTCAAAGGGATAGAGGAAGGATTCACAGTCACAAGCCCTTTTTAGTAAATGCACTAAGAGAAGTAGGTCGGTGCCTATCTTTAGGTGTTGGCTAGAACAAACAGTAAATTCTTTCGACAGTGCTGAGCTTTCCCAAACAGGAATTCAAAAGTGGGTTGGGTCATCCCAGGGACCGCCTTAGGCTGCTAGAAGCCATGGCAGGGTTGGTCAAGTCTCTTAGTGCAGGGATTTAGATGGAACGTATGTGCTCAGAGTTTTCGCAGTTCTCAAACTTCAGAATTCAAATTGCTCTCAATTTGGTGAGTTCTGGAAATTTCCTTTTCATTAAAAAGGGTCAGCTTTGTGTTTCCCTTTCTTCTCCCTAGTGAGCTTTTTTCCTAAGTCCACAGCCAGAAAATGGAAAAGATAAGAATATGCACTTTCCCTATTTCCAATCTGTGAGATGGATGAGAATTTCTATAATATTTTTCAATTTACCAGTATATATAGTTCTTTAGGGGTTAGAGGGTGGCGTGTGTGGAGTAAAAGTTGTGCCCCTCAGAGCCGACGCAGAATTCTTTGGCCACCACTCTTGGATTATGCCCCCACAATACTGAACTCTGATCCCTGTGCTCCCAGAAACGATGATTAAGAACCCCCCACCCTTTTGTGATCCCAAAAATGACTAACTGCAAAGGACCAACCTGCCCTTGCACATTCCAAGGGAAGACCCAGTGCCACCTTTCCCCAATTACTCCCTTGTTTTATGAAACCCAGGCTTTCTCCCACTTTGTTGAGAAATTCCTCTCTAATAAATATTCTCCCTCCTGCAACAGCCTGAATACAACCGTCTCCTCAGTGCATTCTGTCTTTCACATCCCTTACTTTGTATGTGATACTCTGTATGACTTTTTGTTTTTGAGCTTGTGTTTGTTGGTTTGGTTTCCTTAGATACTGGGAGAGAGATGATGTGATGAGGTATCCTTCTACCAGCTTAAACCAGAAATCCAAGCGTAGCATTTAAGTCTTTGTGTTGTACATTGGCACACAACATTTGAGGATGCAGTGCCAACCAGCTAGGCAACCCAAACTATTAGCCTGAACCATGTGCTACTAATATGTACTTAAATCTTGTGAATGGTGAGCCATTCAGGACATCAATTGTTAGGGATAAAAAAAAATTGCAATGATTTAATACAGTGCGTCTCAAACATGGAGGGGCACGAGGACTTGAGGAGAAAGCAACTATTATCACCAAAGAAGATCTTTTTTCATGTAATAGGAAAAACGTGATTTACATTGATCTTCTCTCCTCTCTGCCAGCTTATCTCGCTCCTCTACAATGGCTTGCTTGTGGCAAATTTCACAAGCACGTTCCTCCCTCAGAGACTTTGTACTCACTGTTCCCACTCCTGGAATGCTCTTCCTCTGGACATCTACATAGCTTGCTCTCTCAATTTCTATGTTCAAACTTTACCACTTTAGAAAAATATTTCCTTCCACCATATATACAACAGTGACATTTCCTCACCATCAAAATATCCCTTTCTCATTTACCCTGCCTTTTTATCTAATACGTAGTAGACACTAAATAAATGTTTGGTGAATGAATGAATACATCTTTTGCACTTACCATCTGTCTTTTCAGCTCTAATAAATCTTCTGTGAGTCAAATAAAGGATACTGAGTTGATTATGCATTTAAATTGGAGTAGTATTTCCTTATCCCATAAATTCAATTAAAAGTAAAACTCTAGAAACTAAAAATGATATGTAGTGAGGATCTATCCTTAATGATGATTTAAATCTTACAGCCAAAATCTAATTTTAACCATATACAACTTTTATAGAATGACAGAAAATCTGTTTGTAGGAGAGTATTCAGATAGCCAAGAATGTATAGAGGATTCTATTCAGTCTGGCTTTCTCTGTTCAACATGTTCATTTTTCCTTTTGAAATTATTGATATTTTAAAATCACCAAACCATGAACAAAATGAAAAGGTGACCTAATGAATGGGAGAAAATATTTGCAAATCATATACCTGATAAGGAGTTAATATCCAAAATATAAAGAACTCATATAACTCAATAGCAAAAAGACAAAATCCAATTAAAAAATGGGAAGAGGATCTGAATAGACATTTTTCCAAAGAAGACATACAGATGGCCAAGAGGCACATGAAAAGATACTCGACATCACTAATCATCAGGGAAATGCAAATCAAAATCACAATGAGCTATCACCTCACACCTATTAGAATAGTTATTATGAAAATGATAAAAAATAACAAGTATTGGTGAGGATATAGAGAAAAGACAATCCTCATGCACTGTTGGTGGGAATGTAAATTGGTGGAACCACTAAGCAGTATAGGGTTCCTCAAACGATTAAAATTAGAATGACCATATGACCCAGCAATTCCACTTCTGGGTGTCTATCCAAAGAAAACAAAAACACTACCTCAAAAGATATCTGCACTCCATGTTCATAGTAGCATTATTTCCAATAGTCAGGATGTGGAGACACCCTTAGTGTACATCGATGGATGGATGTGGTATATACTCACATTGAAAGATAATGTGGTATACATACACAATTCAGCCATAAAAAAGAATGAAATCTTGCCATATGCGACAACATGGATGGACCTTGAGGGCATTATGCTAAGTGAAATAAGTCAGACAGAGAAAGATATATATTGTACGATCTCACGTACATAGAATTTAAGAAAAACAAAAACAAACCAAGCTTGGTGGTTGCCAGAGGTGGGGGACAGGGAGTGAGAAAAATGGGTGGAGGAGGTCGAAAGGTACAAACTACCAGTTATAAAATAAATAAGTCATGGGGATATAATGTGCAGCATAGTGACTACAGTTAATACCATATTGCATATTTTAAAGTTGCTAAGAGAGTAAATCTTGAAAGTTCTCATCACAAAAAAAATGTTTTTGTAACTATGTAAGGTGACAAATGTTAATTAGACTTACTGTTGTGATCATTTTGCAATGTATACAAATATTAAATCACTATGCTACACACTTGAAACTAAGCTAATACTATATGCCAATTTTACCTCAATTTAAAAATAAATAAAGGACAGAGAAGAAAAATATTTTGAGAAGTAGGGTTGTTCAATTTTCATGACATTTTAGCTTTCAAATAACATTTTGCAATATCTCATTAGTCATAGACACCTTTGATTGACTCATTAGTAGGCAATGTCAAAGATGCAGCACCCCATCATCATTAAAAGGGATGAAGTGAGCTGTATTCATTTACACAGTCAACATTTACAGAGAACCTACTGTGGTAGGTAGGAACAGTGGCAGGGGCAAAAACGACTGGGATTCGGTATGATCTCTGAGGTGGGACTGATGGAATAGAGTAGCGCAATTAATGGCGCAACCAGACTCTAGGAGAGGCCCAGATAAAGGTCTATAAGTGTTCAGAGGAAGGAGGGAAAAAAGATACATAGTGAGGATCTATCCTTAATGATGATTTAAAGCTTCCAACCAAAATCTAATTTTAACCATATACGACTTTTAGAAAATGACAGAAAACCTGTGTTTGTAGGAGAGTATCCAGATAGCCAAGAATGTGAGGGAGGGTTCTATTCAGTTTGTCTTTCTCTATTCAACATATTTGTTTTTCCTTCTGATATTAATGATATTTTAAGATAATTTTTTCTAAATCTGGAAAAAATAAAAGGTAATGAAAACTTTTTTTGGAGAGAAGAAAAAGTAGGTGACTTTTTTTTCTTCAAAGATACAAAGGACACGGTTATGCATGTTAAGTGTAATGCATTTCTAGTTACACCTTCCTTGAAGTAGAATACTTTTCATCTGCATATTTGAAGTTTACTTTTCATTTCATAGTAAATTTTACATATTTTATGAGTAGTATAAAGCCATCATAAAAAAAGGTTTACTAATATAACACTTGCCAAGCTAAAATTGTCAAGTAATTCCTTGTAATTTTGATGTTGATATTAGTATTAATCAACTCCTGAAAATCTAAGAAGCAAGCAAGATTTTGAAATAACAGTGAGTCTGTTTTTGAGGACATACTTTATTTTTCTAGGAACAAGCCTGTTGTAGGAATTAATAAGGACATTTGTAATGCAATTTGTTCTTCCTCAGAGAAGGTATTATTTCTTAAAGGAGCAGGAATAAGATGTAACTCTATTCATTAGTTCTAATTCTCACAAAAGTTGTGAGAACTCTCCAGACAAAGGCTTACAGAAAGAACATTAAATGGATAAAAGATTTTATATCCCAATGTGATTGAGAATATAATATGGGCTATGATTATCATCCCTTAATAGGACTTGCCATTCAGGAATATAAATTCTATACAAATATGAAGTAACCAAAACCTTGTAACTACTCTTACAAAATCCTCAAGTGCTTTGGCCTTTGTTTAATGCTACACAAACTAACGATCTTAAGGTAACAGAAAAATCCATGGCCACTTAATATACAGCTGCCCCAAATGGTCTCTATTATGTTTTAATAGTTTTAAGGAGGTACTACTTACATACTATACAATTCACTCATTTTATGTGTATGATTCAATGATTTTAGTAAATTAACTATGCTGTATAACCATCTCCACAATACAATGTTAGAAATTTCTACCACTCCAAAAGTTTCCCTCATTCCCACTTGAAGTTAATCCCCACTCCCACTCCCAGGTAACCATTGATCTATTTTCTGTCTCCAAATTTGTTTTTTTAACCATTTTATGTAAATGGAAGTACACAATATGTCGCCTTTTCATCTGTGTTCTTTTACTTAGTGTGATGTGTTTGAGGCTCATTCACGTAACAGGCATCAGTCGTTTGTTCCTTTTGATTGCTGAGCAGTATCCCATTACATGAATATACTACACTTTCTTTGTCCATTCACCAATTGATGGACATTTGGATTATGTCCAGTTTTTGCTATTATGAATGCTATGGACACCTACTTACATGTCTTTGTGTGGACATATGTTTTCATTTCTCTTGGGAAGATTCTTAGGAATGCAATTGCTGAGATGTATGGTAAGTTTATGCTTAACTTTTTAACAAACTGAATTGCTTTCTAAAAAGTGGAAACCACAAATGCATGAGGGTTCCAGTTTCGTACCTCCTCGTAAACACTTCGTATTTTCTGTCTTTTGCACTATAGACATTGTAGGAGGTGTGAAGTGGTATTTCACTGTGGTTTTAATTTTTATTTCCCTAATGAGTAATGGTGGTAAGAATTTTTCATCAGCCTATTAACTGTTCATATATCTTCTTTGGTGAAATGTCTATACAATTTTTTTTGCCCATTTTTAAAGTGGGTTATGTGTCTTATTATTGAGTTGTAAGAGTAGATATCTAGATATAAATCCTGTATCAGATATATGATTTGCAAATATTCTCTCCTAGCTTGTAGCTTATGAATTTTTTCTTTTATGGATCACGCTTTTGGTCTCATATCTAAGAACTTTGACATTCAAGGTGACAAAATTTTTCTCCTATGTTTTCTTCTAGAAGTTTAATAATTTTAGCTCTAAAATTTAGAACTATGTTTCACCTTGAATGGATTTTTATGCATGGTGTGAAGTAAGGTCTAAGTTCATTTTTTGCATGTGGATATTCAGTTACAACAGCCCCATTTGTTGAAGGTATTATTCTTTCCCCAGTGAATTGTCTTGATATCTTTGTCAAAAATCAATTTGCCATAAATGTGAGGGTTTATTTCTAGATTCTCAATTATAATCCAATGGTCCACATATCTATCATTATGCCTATACCACACAGTGTTGATTCCTGTAGCTTTGTAGTAGGTTTTGAAATAGAGGAATATGAGCTTTGTTCTTCTTTTTCGATATTGCTTTGGCTTATTCAGGGTCCCTTGCATTTGTAAATGAATTTAGGATCAGCTTGTCAGTTTCTACAGTGATGCCTGCTGGGATAGTGATAAGGATTCCATTGAATTTATAGATCAATTTGTGGAGAATTGTCATGTTTACAATAGTGAGTATTCTCATCCTTGCACTTGACCTTTCAATTTATTGAAACTTTCATTAATTCTCTCAACAATGTTTTATAGTTTTCAGTGTACAAGTCTTTTACTTATTTTGCTAAAGTTTATTGCTTTGTATTTTATTCATTGATGATACTTTGAATGGAATCATTTTCTTAATTTCATTTTTGGATTGTTTGTTGCTAGTATATAGAAATAAAATTGATATTTTTATTTAATCTTATATCCTGCCATATGACCATTCTCACTTCTTAGTTCTAGAAGTTTTTTGTTGATTCCTTTGGGTTCTCTAGAGAGCAAATATTTTCGACATAGACAATTATGTTTTCTGTGAATAAACACAGCTTTACAACTTTACTTCCTTTCAAATCTAGATTTTGTGTGTGTGTTGTTTTGTTTTACCTTATTGCACTAGCTAGAACCTCCAGTCAATGTTGAATAGAAGTGATGAAAGCGAACATCCTTTGTCTTGTATCTGATCTTAAGAAGAGGGTATTCTATCTTTCACAATTAAGTATGATGTTAGCTGTGGGGTTTTCATAGATGCCCTTTATCTCCATTATTATTTGAAGCTGCCATAACACATCAAATATATATTCTTGTCTGGACTCACTTTTCTCTCTTGTCCTTAAAATCATTTGTCAATGCCAGCTCAGGCAGCCATCGTGGAATTTTTTAAAAGATGGGTAGAAATTTGATGAGAGGGGAAAAGGATGCTGCTACAATGCCAGTGGAACAATATTACTAAAGCCCAAATGTTTCTTATATATTTGGGTATATATCACTGTAACAACTTACTCTACGGCAAAATTTGAGTGACTTTATAAGGAACTTAAGACTTTTTAGAACACTACCCATAACATTAGATTTAGTCATGAGCCCTAACTAACTCTTCACTGAACATCACATAAACTAGATTTATTTAGTCTTTTCAAAATTTATAGTTATAAATATTATTTAAAATATATAAAATCATTTGTTATTTTTTAAAACTGTAAAACAAGTTGGATATGTAGACAATCAAATATGACCATTTGCTTTTGTAAAACTAGGACTTTAATACACACACATACATAAACACCTATACATATAGAATATCTATAGTAATTTTTCATGTTATTGTTTATACCTAGGCTTAAAATGTATAATGTATTTTAATAGCTTTAAAAGACTTGACATACTTTAGAAAAAATCAAACATTATATAAATACATTCTGTGAAAAAGAAGTAGATAGCCAATGCTAGTTGTTTATAAAACGTTCACTCTCATGCTTTTCTTATGAAGACAAACTCTTTTATTCAGTAGGCCCATGTGCACTTTAAGAATGCATACTTCTCCAGGCTCCTTTGCAGCTAAATATGGCCTTGTGATTTAACTCTCACAAACAAGACAAAAACAGAAGTTACTGGGTGGTTTCTAGGAGATTACTTTCCCCATAAAAAAGGAAGAGTCTCAGGTAGCAGGGAAGTTTGTCCTACAACTCTCATTTTCTTGCTGCCTGGAATTTCGACTGAATTCTTAAGGGTAGAGCAGCCATCTTTGTAACAAAGACTAAACCTGCACATCAAGAGATGCAGAGCAGAAAGGAAAAAGCATCTCAGTTCCTCGAGCAGGATGCTTGCTTGCCCATTCATTGATCCTATGTTTTGTGAAACAATCAACCAACCAACCAAACTTACTGTAGATTTGGTTAAGTCACCAAGACCCCAGAATTTGAGAATATCAAAGAACTCAACCTCTGCACTCAACTTTTCCTTGATAAATGAATGGAGTAACAGACCAAGAAGCCCCGCCTACCACCACCACTGAAAAAAAATAGCAGCTAAAAGGCTACAATGCCAAGCAGATATCTAAGCAATCTCACAGTGCTGGAGAGACAAATATTGGAGCCCAGGGCCTACCAAGGTGGAGGCCTCTGAAGGGCTATGCCCAAGAATAAGGCAAACAAATATAAATCAAATTTTCCAAAGCTTAAAACAGCCTTGAGTCATATCAATACATGATGAGATTGAGATGACCTGTTTTGATTCTAATTATATGTCAGAAGAAAATTAAATTCATTTAGTGGCTGGCATGTCACTCAAAATTTCAGGAAATAAGACAAAAATGACCAAAAGCCAAGAGAAAAAAATTGTATACAAGTGAAACAGATAAAACCAGTACTGGTTTTAGCAGACACAGATTTTAAAATAAGTATGATTAACATATTCAATAAGATAAAGGAAAATGTGGAGAATTTCACTAGAGAGATGGAATATATAAAAAAAGGAATCAAATAGCAATTCTAGAACTGAAATATACCATAACTAAAATTAAGAAATTAATAGATGGGTTTAACTGTAGAAAAACAATCCAGAAGAAAACGCAAGTGAAGCAAAAGATAAATCATATTTCAGATGGAAGCACAGTGAAGAAAAATTAGGTAAATATGGAAAAGAACAGGCATAAGGGGCATGGTTTTTTAAAATCTAATATTCATGCAATTCGAGGAAAAAAGAGATAGAATGGGGCAGTTACTATAGAGAAGATGCTGATTTTCTTACCCTATTTTATAAACTAACAAATGAAGCTCAAAGAGATTAAGCAATTATTCCAAAGTTACATAAGATTAGCATCTGCAAGAGTCTAGTTTCAAAAGTAGGTCTTACTGCAAAGTCTTACTCTTTTCTGTAAGCCCTAATACTGTGATAGATTTTAAAGCCATGTTTGCAGTGTTTTTGAGCTCTACCAGACTTTCCTGATGTGTAATGCTTTTGAATAATTTGTACATAAAGAGATGCTCTAGGAATAAAAAAGCATACACACATAAAGCATACCCTCCCAAAAAGTGTTCCATGGCCTATTAGGAGGGGTCTGCCCCTGTCTTGGTGCTTCCTTATGTAGTTAACCCTGACAAACCCTGTTGTTATGGAATCTCTTCAATTCACTTTAACCTAGTGTTTCCCAATCTTGTCTGAACTCAGATTCAACCCATCCCCATATCCACACTTCTTTGGGGGAACAAATCCAATAAGTAAATACTATATCATGAAAATTCTAGGTTTATTTTTTCTTTTAAGATATCTGGAGACCTTTAACCACAACCTTTTCCTAGTATAACTCTGTCACTTTACTTCAGAGAAAGAATCTCCAAACTTGTCCAGTGAAGAAATCTTTATTTTTCCAAATAGTATGACATGTTGGGGTATAGCAGAATGATGGAGAGGAGGGAAGAGAACAATACTGATTGTAAAAGCTGCTTAGGCAGGGGATGGTGGCTTTATGACCCTCTCCACTGAGAGTCTTAATAGCTAGTGAGGAAAGACAGTGGAGATATGAAAAATCCAGCATCAAATTAGACAAACGGATTGTAGTTAACTTGATGGTCATGTGTTTGTCAGTCTTCAAACTGCCTGTTATAATTCCTCTGCCTATATCTCTGTCCCCCACTCAATCTTCCATTGTGATTTTGCACAATCTTTAATTCTTCTGGAAAAATACACCTGAATAATAGAGATGATCTGAAGATGTTTCTGTATTCATACTACCTCTCTACACAAATACACACCCGGCCTTGGGCCCCTCCTCCTATATTTAACTGATTTGTTTCACAGAGGAATAAATTATTGCAAAATCTTGATCATGTGTCAGAAATTTTTAAATTCAAAAAAATTTTAAAGTATTTTTTACATAATTAAAGTTATTGTTTACAAGAAAGCTTACATTTTTAAATCCAAACAAAACAATCCAAAGCTTCAAATAAGAGTCATAAAAGAGAAAACATGGTATTGCCGAAATGAGTCTACAATAGATATAAATGCAGACTAAAAGGTATACGTGAAAACCTTTCTAGATAAGAGAAAAAGTTCATATCCAAAGTCAGAAAAGGCAGTCTTCCCTCAAACACAGTTTTAAAAATGTATCAGTCAGAAAAAAGTCAAATCCAGAAAATAGCTTCAAATGCATTGCAATCCACAGAAAAATCATGAGCAGAATCATTCAGATTGACTCCTACCTTTCAACTCGGAAGACAAAATAATTATTAGTGATGAATAGTCTGAGTCATCTGTTCTCCTAAATTAAACACAGTGGCCTACTTAACGTGCATGTGCATATATATATATATGTGTGTGTGTGTATATATATGTGTATACATACACACACACACAGACTTACATATACACATACACACACACAATAGCAGACAGCTTTGAAATTTTGATCTACCATTGATAGCACTAGTGAGGAGAATAATATATGATTGACTGTTTTGGAAATTCAATGAACCATGTCATGATTTTTGATAATGAAACCCCTCTGCAATTCTTTCTTTCAATTTAATTATGTGTACTTTCTCAATAAAAGCTAATTTATGCATCTCTAGGAAACAAGGATTTCTAAAATTACAGGAATTCTATACTGAACTTCTTTTGCATTTCTATTAAATCAAACCCATTCGATAATATTTAGAAACAGCTATGTTTCAAGCCCTATGCTATCTGTGAGGGGATACAAAGAAAAACAAGGTATGGGTGCTGCCAGCAAGGACTCACAATCTACTGAAATCGAGTGAGTTCATCTTAATTGGAATTGAGGTCACACCGTGCTAGAAAATCTTTCAAAAGGATTTTAAAGTATAAAAGGAAACCTTCACTTTTGGAAACCTTTTGGGTTTCATGAACATTGTGTCACAATTTTTTTTAACAAAGGTATTCATGGGCTTTCAAAGTATGAGTTGGTGCAAGTATTTAGTATATTTTGTAATCTGAATTGCAGAGGAATACTTGATTCTTACTTTTTTTCAATCTATCATGGTAAAAGGCATTTGAAGGTGAATGACTTACATCATGAATAAACTCAATTGTTCAGCAGACAGCTCTTTAATTATAAATCTTCAAATGTTTGGGAGGACTGCATTTTACTTGAGTTCCTTTCACACAATGACAAATTGTGAAAATACAACTTTTGTATTCTATAATTAGGAGAAGATATTGCTAAAGAAGGCCAAATGGCAAATTCTTTCTTTTAAAGTGTACATAATAGCACATGTTTATGTGTTGTCCTTTCCATAACATTTAAAATCATATTTATGCAGTGAAGACAGCGAAGTGTCTGGCTATTAAAAAATATATTCTTTCAGCAATACAGAACAGTTTAACAAAGTAATGCTGGATATGTTTCAAGTCAGTAACTCTAATGGCATTCTTCAATTTCTCATATTACCAGGCCCTCAGAACAAAAGTGCCACTATCAATAGGGTGCAGATTTTCTTACTAACTCATTTTGATTTCCATTGAAACCTTTTCTCCGTACTTACATGGACTCTCTAAAAAGTCTTCAAGCTTTTTAAATATTGGATGTGAAGACTGAAGCCAGAAGCTATTTATTTGGGAAATGAATTATCCTAATCTCTCGCAGCCATTTCCACACTATAAAAATGTAGAGAAGAAATGAAGAACAGCGGGAGGGACAAACGAGCGGTGAGAAAACTGAAGCCCAGTTTGAAGGAGATAGTTTTAGATGTCCAAATAAGGATTTAATGGTAAAATTCAGGAGTGTTCAGAACTAGGTATCTAGTGTATAGTTGTTAAAATGAAATGGACTTCCCTTGTAAAATTGGCTTAAGAATGTATAATATCAAAGTCTTCACAATTCAAACCTATATAGAGAACACACATTTTTCTAATCAAAGTAGCAAATGCATTCCTCACATCCCTCAATATATACTGATAGCCTCAGTAATGTGTTAGGTCAGTGGTTCTCAAACTTCTGCTTGCATCAGAACCCCATGGAGGACTTGTTACAACACAGACCACTGAGCTTCCACTCCAGAGCTGCTGGTCTGGAGTGGAGCCCAAGAATTTGCATTTCTAACAAGTTCCCGGGTATATTAGTCTACTTGGGCCGCCATAACAAAATACTATTGACTGGGTGGCTTAAACAACAGAAATTTATTTCTCACAGTTCTGGAGGTTGGGAAGTCCAAATCAAGGTGCCAGCAAGGCAGGTTTCACTCTGAGGCTTCTTCTCTTGGCTTGGAGGCGGCCACTAGCTCATTGTGTGGTCACGTGACTACCTCTTTGTGCACTTGTGGAGAGAGAGTGATCTCTCCTGTCTGTTCCTTTTCTTATAAGGACACCAGTCTATTGGATTAGGGCCCTACCCTTATGTCCTTATCTAATCTTAACTACCACTTTAAAGGCCCTGTCTCCAAATACAGTCACACTGGGGGCTGGGCTTCAAGATATGAGTTTGGGGGGGAGCACAGCTTGGTCCATAACACCAGGTGATGCTGCTGTCATGGTTTCAGAAACCACACTTTGAGAACCAGTATGTTAGGCACTGTAATGAATGTAAAAGTACGTTTAGAAAGCCTACTGCCCTCAATTAGTTTCCACTATTTTCGGGAGACAGGTCTAACAAACTTAAAATATTTAGAGGGAAAAATAAGACCATATAAAATAAATACTTAATTGTGCATATGTGTCAAAATATAAAGTATATATATGAAAAAAATCAGGCTGTGAGGTTCTTGAGAACACATAACAGAGTTAGTAAAATATTAGATAGCACTACTAGAATTGGTAAGATTTTTAGAAGTGAATGTGGAAAATTATGTCCTGGGTATAAGGAATTAGGAAAGAAAAGACGTAGAGTTTATCTGGGTAGGAGGGGGAAAAAAATGGCGATTTTTGTCTGAAGAAATTTGTGTGGAATCTGGTGGGAGATAAGGTTGGTAAATTGGACCCGATTATGGAAAGTAAGTTACAGGCTCTGAAAGTTCCAAAGAAAAGGAAAACATATTTAAATCATAAGAAACAGTGAATGCTGAACAAAAACATATAGATGGCTCGGGGAATGTCTAAATCTTACATACCCTCCACTTACTCTTTCTTTGAGGTGTTTCAGGATTTTTTTAGAGCAGTTTTAGAATCACAGCAAAACTGAGGGGAAAGATACAGCTATTTCTCATTTACCCCCTGTCCCCACACATACATAGCCTCCCTCATTATCAACATCCACCACCAGAGTGATACATTTGTTACAACTGAAGAACCTACATTGACACATCATTATCATCCACAGTCTATAGTTTATCTTAGGGTTCACTCTTGGTGCTGTACATTCCATGGGTTTGGACGAAGGTATAATAACATATATCATAGCATCATACAGAGAATTTTCACTGCCCTAAAAATCCTCCTTGCTCTGCCTATTCACCTCTTCACCCTGCCGTACCTGGCAACCGCTGATCTTTTTACTGTCTCCATAGTTTTGCCTTTTCTAGAATGTCATATAGTTGGAATCATACAATATGTAGCCTTTTCAGATTGGCTTCTTTTACTTAGTAATATGCACTTAAGTTTCCTCCATGTCTTTTCATGGCTTGATAGCTCATTTCTTTTTAGCATTGAATAATATTTCCTTGTCTGGATGTACCACAGTTTATCCATTCACCTACTGAAGAACATCTTGGTCGCTTCCAAGTTTTAGCAATTATGAATAATGCTGCTATAAACATCTGCATGCAAGGGATTTTTTTAAGATTTTATTTTTCGTTTTTCTCCCCCTGGTACATAGTTGTGTATTTTTTTCGTTGTGGGTCCTTCTAGTTGTGGCATGTGGGATGCCGCCTCAGCATGGCTCAACGACGAGCAGTGCCATGTCTGCGCCCAGGATTCGAACCAGTAAAACCCTGGGCTGCCAAAGCAGAGCACATGAACTTAACCACTCAGCCATGGGGCCAGTCCCAATGCATGCAAGTTTTTTTTATGGACATTAGTATTTAACTTCTTTGGGTAAATATGGAGCTCAATTGCTGAATCACATGGTAAGAGTATGTTTAGTTTTGTAAGAAACTGCCAAACTATCTTCCAAAATGGTTGTACCATTTTACATTTCTATCAGCAATTAATATAAGTTCCTCTTGCTCCAGATCCTCACCAGCATTTGGTGTTGTCAACATTCTGGATTTTGGCCATTCTAATAAGTATGTAGTAATATTTCATTGCGTTTTTAAGTTGCATTGCCCTGATGACATATGATGTGGAGCATCTTCTCATATGCTTATTTGCCGTCTGTATATCTTCTTTGGTGAGGGGTCTATTAAGGTCTTTGGCCCATTTTTTAATTGAGTTTTTGTTTTCTTGTTGAGTTTTAAAAGTTCTTTGTATATTTTGGATAACAGTCCTTTATCAGATGTGTCTTTTGCAAATATTTTCTCCCAGTCTGTGGCTTGTCTTCTCATTCTCTTGACGTTATCTTTTGCAGAGCAGAAATTTTTAATTTTAAAGAAGTGCAGGTTATCAATTCTTTTTTTCATGCATCATGCCTTTGATGTTGTATCTAAACAGTCATCACTGTACTCAAGGTCATCTAGGTTTCTCCTATGTTATATCTAGCTGTTTCATAGTTTCATGCTTTACATTTAGGTCTGTGATTCACTTTAATTTTTGTGAAAAGTGTAAGATGTGTGTTTAGATTATGTTTTTTACATGTGGATGTCCAGTTATTTGAGCACTATTTGTTGAAAAGACTATCTTTGTTCCATTGTATTGCCTTTGCTCCTTTGCCAATGATCAGTTTATTATATTTATGTGGGTCTATTTCTGAGCTGTCTGTTCCTTCACCAGTACCACACTATCTTGATTACTTTAACTTTATAGGAAGTCTTGAAGTTGGATGGTGTCAGTCTTCCAACTTTGTTCTTCCCCTTCAATATTGTGATAGCTATTCTCAGTCTGTTACCTCTCCATATGAACTCTAGAATCAGTTTGTGAATATCCATAAAACAGCTTGTTGGGATCTTGATTGAGATTGCATTGAATCTATAGATCAAATTAAGAACTGATATATTGACGATAATGAGTCTTCCTCTCCGTGAACATGGAATCTCTCTCCATTTATTTAGTTCTTCTTTGATTTTGTTTATCAGAGTTTTGTATTTTCCTCATATAGATCTTGTACATATTTTGTTAGATTTATATTTATATATTTCACTTTTTGGTGCTAATGTAAATGGTATTGTGTTTTTAATTTCAAATTCCACTTGTTCACTGCTGTTTTGGGGGATTTTTTAAGTTGTAAAATATTGGCGACCACTGACATTAATTTATTCCTTAGAACCTTTAATTCTTGGCTTACAAGAAAGAATCTGCAATCATCTTCCATATTACAAATTATATAATGCCACATAGCAAAGCTCAAACTAATTATGAATAGGATTTTGTTTATTTCTTCCTTGTATTCTGTGCATTTATTCAATATCATCAAGAAATCATTTGTCAGAATTTGGCAGACAATTTAGAAATGTATATAATTTAATTTGTATAACAGAGTTTAACTGTGCTACTTCTAGGTTATATAACTATGCTCTGAGGATATTTCATTTCCTCTTTGTCTATTCTTAGTAGAACAAATATTATTTTCTGTATGGTATTGTTTTTAATAGAATATTTATGATCTTGTTATGCCATATATGTTACGCCATATATATTTTGAATCATTTTTAGGTAAGCCTGGAGAGTAAAAATAAATATATTAATATACCTCAAGGATTATTTCATTAAACTTTATTTTTGCAGCCTTTGTTCATTTAGATCAATTAAAAGTAGATAGGCCTTAATTATTCCTCTATAAATAAAAAAGAAAAATCTAGCCCCCAAATGAAACTCAAGACTTTTATGGAGGGAAAGAGAAAATATCTCACTGTTAATCTGTGTGATCAGGAAAAAAAACCCCTCATTTTAATGGAGACAATTTGACAATGCACGAAGAAAGCCATCGCTCCTTGGAACTCCTTGTAATATGTTTCTTAAGGTAGTTAACTTCTACGAACAGAAGTTTCTAGTAAAGATGCTGTCGTAAACATAATGTTTGTGAAGGGAGCCACAAAAATATGAAAATATATAGATGTTAATTCAACATGGGAAAATTATTGCTAGGAAAAAGCGTAGGGACTAACATGTTTGCCACCAGTACTGACTCAACTTGTTCACTGGGAAGGCACATCATCATGATGTGGCAGTAGGTCTATGAAACAAACTAGAAAGTGTCTCTTCTTGCTTTCTGCTGTGAGACTGTCAGAATATCACTGGAAGTATCTGTTTCTTAAAGGCCAGGGAGAACTTACCCATGGATATTCCTTCAGGCCCTTTTCTCTGAGGGTAATTCTTAGATATCTCACTGAATTTCTTCTGTAATACGGAATTCTGGATTCTGGGGTCTTCTTTAGTCAGTTTTGTTAATTTACGTTTTCCTAGAAAAACTTCATTGCTGGGAAGAGGAATTCCCATTTATTGCCATACAATTGTTTTTTATATTTACAAGCTCCTTTGCATATGTGGTTATATATTTTTCTCGTGCATAATCTCATGCACATCTTTAGTTCTTTATTCTATGTCAGCACTGGCAGAGTTTTGTATAATTTGTTGTTCTTTTAAAGTTCTAAGTTCTATTAATTTTCTCTTTTCCAATTTATTTTAACTATCATATCTTCTGCTCTTTTTAAAAATTTTACTGATCTTTTTAGTAGTAGATATTAATGTATTTTTTAAAATTTTGGAATGGTTTTTTACATGGGTCAAAAATTAGAATTTATATATAGAAAAAGTTGTATAGTGAAAAATCTTCCTCCATCTGGTTCACAAGCCACTTCCTCCCTGAGTAGCCACTATTAATAATTCTTGAGTATCCATCAAAGATTTAAAAGCAAATACTAACAAATATGAAAATATATTACTCCCCCTTTTCTGACAAAACCACTTTAATACACTGTTTCTCAGTTTGCTTTTATTTGTTATTTCTTGGAGATCTTTCTATATCAATATATAAATAGATTCTTTATTCTTTTATCCAGCTTTATTTATGGATTTACCAGCATTAATTTAACCAGTGTTCTGTTGACAGATATTCAGGACTTTGAGTATTTACTAGAAACAAGTGATGAATAAAACCTTTTCACTTAGTGAATATATCTGTATGACAAATTCTAGAAAGTGAAATTGCTGGAATAGAGGGTATAATTCTGATAGATATTGCCAAATTGCCCTCCAGAGAGTTGTATAAATTATAATTCCCAACAGAAATGAATGAGAGTATTTTCCTATAGCCTTGCCAACACTGTGCATTGTCAACTTTTCTTTTTATTTTTCCAAACCAGTAGGTGAAAAATATCTCAGTGCATTTTAATTTGCATCTCCTTTTAGTAATAAAAAAATATGTTTCTATATATTTAAGATCCATTCTTGCTACCTTTTCTGTGAATTGTTTGTTTATGTCCATTAACCATTTTCAGGAGGCGGTTAGCATTCAGATATTAGGGGGAATATCTTTTTACTTGGGATATGAGTTGCAAATATTCTTTTCATAGTCTGTTGTCTTTTGGCTTTGCTTATGGTATTTTTTGCTATGCAGATTTTTTAATGGTATATAGTTGAATGAATAGTCCTTCATATGTGGCTTCTAAATTTTGGCCAAAGTAGAAAGTTCTTCTCCAGTTTCTGGTTGTAAAAGAATTCTCCCAAGTGTTTGTCAAGTTAGTTATTGGTTACATTGTGTATATTTGAATCTTTTTTCTTTTGGAAATCGGTGTGTGGTATGACCTAGAGAGTTATTTCTTCACCCACAAAATTACACAGTTATCAAACAT
Organism: Equus przewalskii; assembly: GCF_037783145.1. Taxonomy (NCBI): domain Eukaryota; kingdom Metazoa; phylum Chordata; class Mammalia; order Perissodactyla; family Equidae; genus Equus; species Equus przewalskii. The sequence goes on from NC_091863.1 coordinate 22,494,262, forward strand.
TATTTTCCTCTCTTTTATCTTATACCAAAGCCCTCCCGGCATTTTTGCCCTCTTCCCTCATTTCCAGGCTGTATCTGGCTCCTCTAGTAACAAGCGGGGAGGGGCAAGAGTAGTAAGAGGTCCAGAAGGACTTCACTTGACTGACACCCATGTGTCATTGATTGCCTCTGCCTGTGGCAAGTACTTAAGTCTGACTCTATCCTAAGAGGTATTTTTTGTAGTTCTCTTCTAAGGGAATTACTTATCAACAATGCCCTTGAAGCTGGTGAATGCTTCTCCACACTTGTCAACTTAATCCCCTTCCCATCCTCCTACACCATATTTCTCCTGAGGTTTTTCTTGCCTGTCCAGAAGACTCTTTAAAGTAAATTCAGAAGTTCTCTTCCCCTTATGTTGCCCATATCTGTTCCTCTGATAAAGCACATTAGTTCAAGAGCAGAACATCAACAATTGTCTTTCTGAAAAAGTCCTCTCAGGTATTCAAATCTTCCTTTTACTTTCTACATGTGGATGAGAGGCTACAAGTAATAGAATTCATTATTTTTTTTAAGTTTCTTCTTTCTAAACCCTGTATGCTTATTTTGTAACTTGCCTTGGGCATAATTGGCATTGAGATTGAATAGTTCCATTTAACATCCTGTTGTATCGACTATTTATCATATTATTTCCTGTATTTCCTCATTATGTGACCTTTCAAAACTTATTGCTATGTTTTAAATACTCCACCATACCCGTAGTTTTCGCCATTTTATCTTCTATTTCTGTACTAGTTTCCTATTGCTCCTTTAGCAAATCACCACAAACTTAGTGGCTTAAACAATACAATTTTATTATCTTAAGTAAGGGCTCAATAAACTCTAGCTATTATCATTTATCTTTCCCTATTTCCCTTTCCATTTGAAGTTCAGTTCTTTGTTTTGCTCATGAAACTTTTTTCACTTTTTGCTTTCCTTTGGTTTGCTTTGTTCTCTCTTTAAAGAATTCTTATTATACATATTGGATTTCCTGGATCTGTCCTCCAGGTCTCTTATCTTTTCGCTCATCACCTTCATTTCATTAACCTTTTCCTCTGACTTCTGAGAAAATGTCTCAGGTCAATCTTTTAAATTAATTATATGGACTTCTGCAGGATTGAGTTTGTGGTTTACTGTCTATTGAATTTTTAAATTTGATCAGCATGTCTACTGATTTGTAAAGGCTGAAAGAGGTATGCTAAAATCTCTCACTGTGATTGTGGCTTTGTCAATTGCTTTGAAAATAATCATTTTGGATTTCTGATTGATTCCTTTACACAGTCAAAATAATAACATGGTTCATTTTAAGGCTAAACATTAGAGATTTTTTTAAATGTTTCTTCTACTTTTTCATAGGAGAATATTTACTTGAGTCACCAACATGAAATGTTTATACTTTTATTTTTCTCCTTGTTCCTTTCTTCTTTTTCTCTTTGCTAATCCTTTAGAGATCAACTTTACAAGAAATCTTAAGTGTCTATACTCAAATTTTGTAGTACTAGACAAAGAAAAACGTTCATATTTTGCTGAAGTATGACTTTGAAAGCAGTCTAATGCAGATAGTTTTACTATTTTGCTGTGCAGTTAGTTCTCAGCATTTCACATGTAGGCACCATTGGATAAAATTCCCTAAACCTTCTTGAGATCAAGATTTCCTCTTTGCCAACTGTTCCATGCAAAACTTTGCCTCTCAGCTTAACCAGTCTGTCCTGGGGAGCCCTATATTTGGCCAGAGCTCCAATATCCTTTAGAAATATAGTGGTAGCTACCACATAGGGGCAGTATCTTTTACTTTTCTCCTGTGCACACGTGTGTGTGTGTGTGTGTGTTTAGGTTTGCTGTGGAAGCCTGACATTAACGTTGTCTGGGTTGCTACAAGGGCTCTATGAATGACATGACCATCATCTTTGGGAGGGAAGCAAACAATGGCATTCTCTGTGTCACGTAAACTTGAGAATACTACCCATTCTTTTCGTCTGGTACCCTCAAGTCATTCCTAAGGTCCTTCCTTTGTCCAAATTAATTGTTGGAAGCAAGTTCCTGTTGCTCTATTAACTCCATTATGGAATCTCATCCACTCTATTATATTTGAAACTCTTTGCTTGTGTTGAAACTTTAACTGGTTGATAACCCAGTATCATCAAATCTTCAGAAATTACTCAAAATTTCTGACCTTTAAATGGCACCATTTGCTGCTTTCATATTTCTTTGATAATTGAAATGAAATTTGAGGAGGGAGGGGAAGTAAACACAGGCTCAAATTGTATCTTGAAACCTAAACTAACTTGTTTTATTCATTTATAAGTATATTACAAGTGTCTTTTCATGTCAACAAATATTTATCTATTCTAATATTTTAATGGCTTAAAGAGAATCTAATCCATCATTTTAAAAAAAAATCCAGACTAATGAGTTGATCATTATTTTTACAAATTTCCAACAAGCTGAGAAGGACTTGGATAGTTATAAACAACATATCACCTCTCCACATTAGTGTCAGCAGAATAAAAAAAGTGATCCACACTAATTGTTTCCTTCCACAACAAATTTTATTCTCTTCCTAAACAGCTGTATTCTTGACTAAAACTGTAGGAAAGAATAAAGATTTTATTGGCTCATTTTTTAAATGCTTTTAAATTGGAGAAATTGTAAATCATCATCAACAGCAACAAGCAATTGTTGCCCCGGCTATCATGAATGTACCACTAAGGTCAACAGAATGGATTTGGATGAATTTTCTTGCTAGAAGTAAATGTATTGACAGTATAAAGCATTTATCCAAACTTTCTATGACAGCTTAAAAAAAAGATATATGCCAAGTGAATCATCTCCCTAAAGCCTTCTAAATTTTGAAAAAGTATAGCAAAAGAGGTATTTGAAATAAACAATGCACACTGGGATTACAGCAATGTGACTGTTTGGGAAAGAGGAGATTTCAGATTGAATAGAACAGTGGGGCTGAGGAAAGTGATCTGTATGCAGATACTGGCTCATTATGAAGAGCTGAAATTGTGTTCACGCTATAAAGGGGCAAGTACAGGAAAGCTTGGAAAACTAATGTGTATATATGTTGCACATGTGTATATGCATACTGATAAACAAATGGCAAGCAATAGGATATATTGGAGTATATGAAGAAGCCATTTGGTTTAAAACTAATTTGGCCTAACCTCATTTTTTCCCAAAAGGGCCTGATGTGGCCATTGAGCATGCACTGTATATCTGCTTTAAGCACTTACTATGTCCCAAAGACAAGAACAAATGCCCTTAAGATAAAGATGCAACTTCCCCCACCTTGGCATTTCCTTAAGGATAAGCATCTCTCCCTAGGCTAGGAACTGATTGTCGTGCTTACCCTGTGACCACCCAGCTCAAGACAACAGACCTGCTACCCTGCTGTGTCCACCAAGATAGCAGACCTGTTACCTGTGATGTCCATCAGTCACTGTGCCAAGAGGGCAATCTCATGACTATTGTAAAAGGGACATTTCAATCATATGTGATACATGCTCTTTGACTGAATATAGCCACTCTGTACACTCCCACTTCTTTGGAGTGCTCCATTCCTTTGCAGAAGGACTCTCCTGGGCTATATGGTCCTCAAATGTGGCTCATAATAAATTCAACCCAATTTTGATTTATAGATTGGTTATGGATTATTTCCATCGACAATACTATATCAGACACCAGGCCCTGTGTTTAAAAAAAAAGGAAGATGAGGAACAGAAAGAGAAGAAAAGGAATGGAAAGGAGAGGAGAGGGAGGGAACACATGCCCCTTTCTTGCATTAAAAAGCATATTTTACTATTTCAAATGATTAACTATATTTGTAATGTGTTTCTGACATTACTGGAAAATTCTATTTTTTTATTATACTTAAACTTTAAACAAGAAACAACTTTCCAATCAAAACAGAGCTTGCATTGGAGAATTTGAAATAGATATTTCTTGAAGTAGTTGCTTGATCCATCTTCCAATGGCTTCCCTTTCTCTAAAAACTGCCTGATTGCTGGGAACCTTACCGATATTTTGTGACCCCAGCTCTTTAGTTATACCTGAATGATCCTGAGGTGAAATTAGGACCAAAATGAAGCCAATCAGACACTCTTTCCCTGGTAATTCCAAGAGAGAAAGAAGGTAGGAATTACTTGAGTTATGCTAATTGAAGTGCTCATATTGATTAGGTCCCTGAACTCTTTCAGCAGAGGTCCACTGGGCTCCTTGTTTTGCTCTAAGCTTTTCCTGCATCTTGCTAATTAATTATCTCTTATTGGTGATGCTAGCCAGAGTTATTTCCTGTTACTTTCAACCAAAAGATTCAGAATTTGATTCACTTTATAACACTGATGCTAAGAAGATTTTGTGGCAAAACTGTGGACTGTGTATAATTTCAAATTATAAAATAACAGAGATACCAAATGAGAGGTTTGGTTCAAAGAAATGAATAAACTCTAGCACCAAACAATAAACTGAGCATTTCCAAAAATATAAAATGTTTTGCTTGGTTCTCTTTCAGACTTCAACATCTACATGTAAGAGAAATCAATGATTGCTGGGGAGCCAGTCAAAATTTATTTCAAATATAATTGAATTTTTTTAGAAGAAAAATCCATCTATTTTGTAATATTAGGATATCAGAATACATTTTTATATTACTTCATATTTTCAAAACCCTTAACCATAACTTATAAGTTAATCCTGACCATGCTGGTTAATACAGTCTCAAACAAGTAATTTCATACAAGGAAACTCAAGCACAGAGAAGTATCCTTAACTTGGGTTTTTAATCAAGATTGTTGCTGAGCCAAGAGAACTCCCCAGCATGCAACTTCTAGGCCTGTGAAATTGGATCTAAATTATAACAGCTTCCTTAGAACTTGACAAATACCCTCAGTTAAAATTCAAGGGCATGTAATTCCACGGGAGTTACTTGTTCAAATGTATTTTAACATGACCCAACACGCAAGTTGCTCTTTGAAGAACATGGGGGTTGTGAGTCAAGAGCAGACGCAGTGCTTAAGAATTGTAGGCACTGCTGTGTCTCCAGCACTGACTTGTTCTCACGTTGAGAAAGATACTAACAGACTCTTGTCTATGTATATCCACCACTATGTTGGAGGAGTTACCATAGGGCTCTCTAAAGGAGTTTGCTTCCTTTGTGATTTGGTTTTATGAGCATTGAAACCAGATAAATAATTGATTGATTGATAGATAGATGTATTGAGATCTAGATATTTTATTAAATATTTGGACATAGCCAAATAACAAGGTTATTGTCCTATCTTTTACCATATATTAATACTTTCACTTTTCTCAGCTTGTGAGGAAAACATCACTATGTGACAAGTCCAAGTTCTAACTCTAACCATCTTATGTAATTATTAGCTTGACTGTGCGAATTCCAGAATCATCCTTAGACTGACACCTCTTACTCATTATATTCTGTAAAAGCTTTTGCTATGATAATTCTGTCTAATATTCAATTCCAAAATCTCACTGGTTCACAAGACATGTTATTTCCTGATTGTGGATCTGTAGCTTAGATGCAATGACTCAGTTCCAGGTAGTGTTCAGGTTCAAGTGATTTCTCCTTCTGGGATCCAGGGTATAGGGACATCTCCTAACTATAATGAGGTGTTTTCATACAGAGGTAGGAGTATAACAGGGATGACAGAAACTTACGATGCCTCTTAAAGCTTCCCTTCAGGACTGCCTCTCTTTAAAACTAGTACATTGTCAGGGCCAGCCCAGTGGCGTAGTGGTTAAGTTTCCGCAATCCGCTTTGGCAGCCTGGGGTTTGCGGGTTTGGATCCCCGGCATGGAACTACACACTGCTCATCAAGCCATGCTGTAGCAGCATCCCACATACAAAATAGAGGCAGATGTTAACTGTTAATTATATTATGATGTTAATTGTCACAGATGTTAACTCAGGGACAATCTTCCTCAACAAAAAAAAAATTAGTACATTGTCACTCCCCCTACTCCACATTCCTTTGGTCCATTGGTCAAAGTAAATGACAGGGTGAGCCCATCATCAATGGGGTGTGGAAGTATACTCCTCCTATGGAGGGGTGAAGGAGAAGAGTGAAGATTTTCTAAACAATAATGCAATCACTTACATATTTTCTGCCCAAAACACTCCAGAAACATAATATCCTGCTGGATTTTCAGGTGAGTACCGGAACCACAGACAATTGGCAGATTTGAAATGACACTTTTCAACAAAGGCAAATGATAAGAGGATTTGGGAAGCTGTGTGAGCTTTGGTGAGGTTATGAGATGCTAAAAGTTGAAGTGATCAGTATACACGTAAATGACTAAAACCTAGTTTTAGTCTTTTATCTTGATCTGTTATCTCCACTCAATTTAATGTTTATTTTCTTCAGCACATATCAATCGTATGTATTTAACATAGCCTAAGGAACAACTCAAACATAATATTTTTAAACTTGAAGTTTAAATAAAAGTCACATGTGTCCAGTACTTCATCATGCTTCCTCTTTGAATAAAATTAAGAATTGGAATTCATTTCCTCAAAAGGTGATGCTCTTGTCCCAGGCACCCTTCTCAGAAGTGTGTCAGCTGATAGGACGTGCATGCAGAGCTGAAGTTTAGTACGCCATTTATTGCCATTTTTATTTTTCCTTGCTTTAATTAAAGCTTTCATTGATGGTGAAATTATTGGTCCTGGAATGATCCTTGACAATGTCTGAAAGGATTGCTTAAGCTCATTGTTATATGGGGCTTTTGAACGAGCAAGCAAGAAAAGAATAGCTATTACATTGCACACGACAGCTAAATTTTTATTTAGTAACTGCCTCAAGGAATTTAACTCAGAAGATACTAAAACGTCTGTAGAGTCCTAGTTTACTGACAATTTATCTTTTGCTTTTTTTTTTTAACGCAGACTACTACATCTATCACTTCATTGTATTTTTTACATATAGAAGGAAAACAATACTGCACATTATCTCGATTTTGTTAGTAGAATTTTAAGAGTTATTTTTACGTAAACAACAAGGTAGTGTTATTAATTTTTACTTTTTGTTATCATGTAGTGCTTTCATTTTCAATAACAGGTGTTTTTGTTTATTAGTTTGACTGGTGTTTTTTTTTTTTATTTGGTGTTGTTACTGTCACTCCATGTCAGGTTGCTAATTTCTCCTTTGGTGAGCTTAAAAGGTATTTCCTGGCTCAGATTTAAATTTAAAATTCTATCCACCTTCCAATTCCAAGTATTATTATTAAATATTTCAGTGAATTTCTCTGAACTCTACATATTGTCTCTTGAGAATGGAACATTCAAAGCAAAGTTAGAGTTTGCTATTGGATTTGTAGTAAAGCAAAGCAGAATGACTATGGTTTAAAAAGATACATGGAATGCCACCAAATTAAAAGTGTGAAGCTGCCAACCTCCTGCTCTCCTTTTCAGAAACATGTGCGGCAGGATTAGATAAGCTACCATCACCTGAGTGGTTTCTTCTAATTAAGGCAGAAGCCCCACAAGGCCACAAATGGCCACTTCTGTTAGAAAAACAGTAACTGAAAAGCTCCATTGTATCTTCAGAACACCGACTTCCTTTGTGTTCTACTAAATTTATTTGGAACCCCAGTTTTGGAGCTCGGCACGACCAGATAGCTTGCCTGACAAACCTACCCCTTTCTCAGACTGGCTTGGCTGGTTTTCCTAAGATATCTTTAGTCAAAAAGAAAGGCAAGAACACAAAGTATAAAGTAAAGGGTTCGGGCTGAGATTCTGACATTTCCGCTTTACATATCCCTTTTTAGCAAACAAGTTGGGGCATGGCTCACAGCTGCAGAATCCAAATGTCTGCCTCAAACGGCTGTTTAACGTATGGGGTATAGAAAACAGATTCTAAGTTTGACTCTTAACTCTGCCAATGTGCGATCTTTATCATATAACTTATCTGTGCCTCAGAGTCCATGTTAATAGAAGCAATGTATTAATAGTATCCACTTTATAGAGCTGAGATGAGGATTCAACGAAATGATATATAGAGAAAGCATTTCCCATAGCGTTCAAGTCATAGAAGCAGTCAATAGATGATAACCTAGACAGATTAAGTGAAATTAAGACCCAACTAGGAAGGAAAAAACACAATAAACAACAAAAGTGCTTATCTCCAAGTTATATATTTCACTTAATGAGAATCAAGTTGGTCGGGGTAAAGGGAGACAAACAAATTACATTCCTGGTTGACCATTCTTTCTCCTTTTACTATGCTGCTCGTAACATGAGTAAACTATTTGGAAGGGGTTGCAGCTTGTAGGTGCTTCTATTCTGAAAACAATCACAGGACTAGAGCATACTGTTCAATAGAAATATTGTGTGAGCTGCAGAGGCTCACATTATATTTTAAATATTTTAGTAGCCACATTAAAAAAGTAAAAAGGGGGGGCTGGCCCCGTGGCCAAGCAGTTAAGTTCGCGCACTCCGCTGCGGGCGGCCCAGTGTTTCGTTGGTTCGAATCCTGGGCACGGACATGGCACTGCTCATCAAACCACACTGAGGCAGCGTCCCACATACCACAACCAGAAGAACCCACAACGAAGAATATACAACTATGTACCGGGGGGCTTTGGGGAGAAAAAGGAAAAAATAAAATCTTTAAAAAAAAAAAAAGTAAAAAGGGACAGTGAAGTTGATTTTAATATTTTATTCAATCTAATATATCACCATTGCAAGTGCTGAATAGCCATATATGGCTAATGGCTACTATATCGGATGGTGCAGGAGAGGAGAATGGAGAAGATGAGGAAGAGTTGGGCTGAGAAATAGGATATGAGCCTGGCCAGTGACATTCATATAAATTTTGTAACCAAATACTTTGTAGGCTGACTGATATCAGAGAATCATTTTTAAGGGTGTCATAAGCCACATTAACCAAGGATGCAGGTGTGTTTACTAAGACTTGATTATCTTACTAAGACATTGATCAGTTGTAAGGCAGCATTGAGAATGTCTTTTGTTGCCTACTTAATAAAATTGTAAGAGGTATTACAGCTTGAAAATGCTCACTTTTACCATGAAGGATCTAATAAAAAGGGAAGACAGTTCCTTCAATACGCTTTATTAAAACTCTATTGTACTCTCTCCTAACCTTATCTCAGCATGCTATTCAAAACCTACCACTGCGGGTGGCTCTGTAACTGAGCCTGCGTACAGCGTGCTGCATATAGGAATATTGATCAGTTTTATCTTGGTCTCTTAAGAATTGCACATTTTATTGTACTAATGCTTCTTACAGTAACTATAGCATTAAATCAGAGGTTTAACATTATGATTCATAAATAGCATGAAACTTGGCACCCATAAATCACAGCACTAAATTGGAAGTTTAAAGTTAAGATTTATAAACTAACATACTAAATCACAACTTTAAAATTTAGGATTCATTAATAGGAACTTTTATATGCATGATGCATAAATCAAAGCACTGTACCTGATTCTTGGAAGTTAATGCATGTAAATCAGAATTCTGAAAGTTAATATTAATAAATCAAGGAAATGCATTTTACTTGGTAAATTTCTTTTTTAATGGAATAGTTCCTACATTACATAATGGACACTATCTTCTGAAAAATACGAATCTCAAAACTTCCTTTGATAGCCACTTCCAGAACATCTTTCTTGTTTTATTTAAGCCCATTCCTCTTATGTGAGCATGGAAATATCTGATATGCGCCTTATTCATAAAAACTCTCATATTCTTGAAAACAGCAATTAAGTCACACTACAGGTTTTCCATTTCTAGGCTAAAAATACGCACGAAACTTAGCCTTCCTCTGTAGGAGTTATTTTCTGCACCTTTGATCATTTTTAACAAGTGTCTCCAAGTCCTTTTGAAGGTGATGTGAGCAAACCTGGACGAAGTGTTCTTACACGAGTCCTATTAATGCAGGGCGTGGTGGCTGAATTACTCCTGCACCCTCATATGTCATGCCTGTTTATAACAGCCCGTTTATACCTCACAGACAAAACAACAGGAGCAGCTTTGAGTCCCCCATAGTAATGTTGTTGTTGTGAGCTCAGAGGGAGAACTGCCTCACTCTCTTCACGCTTAGAAACCCTGGACTTCGGAGTAGCCCAAAGCAAACTGGATCCTGTCTTTTCCACTCCATTAAAATAGCTCTTATTAAAGTTACTAAAGACCGCCATGCTGCTGAAGACCAAAAACCATGTTGAGTTCTTGTCTTACATGAATATTCATCAGTGGTTGGCACTGTTCCCTATATCATCAGTATCTGTGACACCTCTTTTCTCTTAACCTCTCCAGTAGCTCCTTCTAGTCTCCTTTACAGCCTCTCCTATCCTAAGACCTCTTAACTTAAGTGTTAGTGTTTCACTTGGTTCTCTCCTTAAGCATTTTATTTTCTCACTCTATACATCTTCTCATCTTTTCCCCCAGGACCCACCACCACTTAAATGTTGATTATTTACAGAGCTCTTTTATAATATCTAGAAATATTTAGTAGGTATTTCTTCCTTGATGTACTGCTAGCCCCTCTAAATCTACACACTCAAAATGGGATTCCTTATTTCTTTTGCAAAGTGACATCTCCTTTTTCAAACCTACCACCAACCCCAAAGTCTAACCAGCTAAGTCTTTCCTCAGATTCTTCCACCCATTCCATTCCTACAGCCACTGTTTTAGTTAAGGCCCCATTAATACTTCCTTGGACTGTTCTATAGTTTCCTAACTGCTACTGAGCATTCCAGAATGGAAATCTGATCCTGTGACTCCTGTGTTTAGACATTTCCACTTCCATGCCGCACTTCTTATATGGATGACCCTGGTGAGCTATCTGCTTCTACCTTCTCAATTCTATCTCAGCCTCCCATCATATTCTATACTTTAAATGAGTGGTTCTCAATCTGGGGAATTTTGCTCTCAGGGAACATTCAGCAATGTCTGAAGACATTTTTGGTTGTCACGACTAGAGGTGGTGGTGCTACTGGCATCTAGTGAATAGAGGCCATGGATGTGGCTAAACATCCTTCAATGTACAGGACAGGCCCCCACAACAAATAATTATCCAGCCCCAAATTTCAATAATGCAGAGGTTCAGAAACCCTGCTTTAGACAAACTAAGTATGCATATTTCACCAACAGATGGAACTGCTGTGTGGATCTGAACCTTTAAATATGCCATATATGTGTGGCGTCCTTTGCCTGAAATGCACTTGCCTCATTTACACTCAGGCCCAGTAATCTTCATCCTGCAAGGCCCAGTTCAATGTATCCTCCTCTCTGAAGGGGTTTGTTCACGCTTCCAAGCATCAGTGACCTACCAACATGATATTGTGGAAATAACATTCATGAAATTCAGAGGCAGAATGACATTGGTTTGAAATAGGACTCCACCTTACTAGCGGTGTGTACTTGGGCAAATTAACCTCTTTGAATCCCAGCTCCTTCTGAGAATTCTAAATAGAAAATACCAAACCAATAAGTTTATCCTCATCAGATATTGATGCAAGGGAAATAGCTCCACATTGGTCACCCTGCTGACCACTAATATTAACTTGGTTGGTTTTACAGGTTATCAGTAAGTGAAAAGTCACACTTTATCACAGTAAGTGAAAAGGAAGGATCATATCACATAAAGGATGCACATTCTTCAATAAAGGGGATACAAATAACTGGGCTCTCCAACTAGACCCTCCTAAGATGCTTTCAAGGTCTGTCTGCAGGTAAATATAAAGCAAGGGAACTAATAGCAAAATGTTTCTAATATCTGTCATAAGCTGCACTTAGATAATTGGGTTGTTCCAGCAAATGAACTGTATGGATACATTTACTTTTGGAAATATGCTAGTTTATGCAGGTTACATAATGAAACATGAGAATTTGCAGTTTAGTTGGAAACACAGGACTAGAATTCTAAAATAAGGAGAAAATAGAACATTATAGCTTATAATCAACTAGTAAAATGATAGCACAGAAAAGTACTCTATACTTTTCTATACGATTTTTTTAAGTAGTGAAAAGGTAGTACTTGCAACTAGCGTATGAAATGGAATATAGTGTAGCCGTCATTTTGTATGCAGTGTGTGTGTGTGTGTGTGTGTGTGTGTGTGTGTATTTCCATTTTTTTCTTTCCTCTCCAAAAGACTTTTTGTTCAGCTAATTTTGTAGCATGGCAAATGCAATATGCACACTCTAGAGCATTCTTGTTTACCAGGGTTACAAATATAAATTGATCAGAGTGATGTAGAACTATAAGGAAGACATGTACAAATGTATTTGAAATAATTCTCAACAATGTGATCGTGATTAATTTTTCCACTGAAGTTCCCACAACAAATGTTTACTTGAGAGTTTTTTGAAGCTGTTTTTTAAAAACTTGTGATGAATTCAACATTACAGTAAGCAGAGCCATCCTGTCTGCTGTAATGCTCTTGCATCATCCAAGCTATTCCCAGAGGAAATAATGGGTGAAAGGAAAACCAAGTAAAAAATAACTTTATCAGATCTACTGTAAAAGGCTTTTCTGACATCAAGGACTTATGCAGATTTCCTTGATAGCCTGACTCCATGTGATTTAGTTTAGTAATTTTCTTATTTCCCATCACTTATTTTATCTAAGTAACTTGATATCTGAATGTATACTTTTATACAAAAAATTACACATATTGTGAGGGAATACAGCATTGACACTATTTTGAACATATCACAAGGCAAGACTCTTGAGAGTTTAACAACGTATTTGTGATTCTGAGAGAATCATTTGTTATAAAATTTGAAGAAGGATTCTCATATATAGCTACTTTTTACTTTATATCAATTAAGTAATGAAACTTTAAAACGTGTAGTGTTATGTGAGACTGTCTGAAGCTGATTTTTATCTTTAAACGGCATTTATTATTACCAAATGTGAAAAAAATTAAAACAATTTTTCTCCTGGATATTTATGTCACTTAATAGAATCATCTAGTCTAGAAAGGATCTCAAAATATAAAGTTATATGCTTCAATATAAATTTATAAAAAGCCCGTATGGAATAAACATTTAAAAATGAAGGGTGAATTATAATCTAGGAGAAGAAATTAAACATTAGGACAAATGAAGCGTTACTAGTTTAATATATAAATGTTCTCACAAACACAAATAGGAAAAATTACATTTGTAGGAATATTGTAAGGGGATATGAATAGGTAATTCAGAAAGAAACAAACTAGAGCATGGTTAACAATGTGAAAACAGTCTTGTTTACCAGTTATTAAATAAATTGCAATTGAAGCAATGAAATCATTTATTTACCTTCTGTATGGCTCATTTTTTTAATGCAATGTTACTATCCAATATTGATGAGCATGTAAATAAAAGGGAATGGTAATTTTATATGCATGTGGTAAGCATATAAATTAGTATAACTTTCCAGGGAGAAATTTGTCTTTAAAATGGTCGTATCTTTTGACATAGAAAGTTCCTAGGAATTTATTTTAAGGAAATAGCTATGACCACAAGATGCTCATTGCAGCATTATTTAGTATCCACAATCAGAAACAACCTAAATATCCAAGAAAATGGGATGATTTGAATAAATTAAGATATACACATGATAAGAACTACTATGCAGCCATGAAAAAGATATTCTAGAAATATATTTACTGACATAAAATGTGTATAACTCATGTTTGTACCCAAAAAAACCCCAAACCCACAGCTTCCAAAAACACACACCAGGATCCTGTGTTAGAATCTTTTAGCCATAAGCATCGCTTAAATTTACATAGGAAGTAAAATTTTATTATAATGTGTACCCAGCAAAATGAGGAGCCACAGAAAACCCTTCTCAACAGCTTCCTATTTGGGACTCATGAATAAACAAGACAATAGTCCTTCGCGACTCACGACAGGAAAGCAGATCTGAGAAATCAGTTATTGCATCATCCCTCCAGAAGTAAGCACCTATTGTTCTCTTCTCTAATGATTCTGCCTTTCTTGCCTTCCCTTTCCCTCTCTCTTATTTCTATGTCTTATTCATTATTTGTTTCTTTTTCTACGTCCTCCTCTTCTAATGTTATTACTACTTTTGTTTGTGTGTCCCCAAGTGCATATATTTATGTGTCACAAACAAAGCTCCCTAAGCAAGAGGATCCTATTGAGCCTGGAAGTTAGCATCCAGTATGGCGTGCCCACACTAGGTAGAGTTCTTATGGTAGGCTATCTATTTAGCTCCTGGTCCAGTCTTTGGCTGGTTATCTTTGGTTTCAACATTGATTCACTATCCAATCAGTTTTGTCCAGGATACTAGAGTCACATGACACAAAGCTTGGTGACATGCTGAAGAAACTACTCTTTCTTTCTTTCCTTAAAAGGGGGTTATAGACCTGGAGGACACATAGAGTTACCTTTCTGTGAAGAAATTACAGAATCTATAATATAGAATCTATAGATTATTTTATTTTCTTATTAATGGTTCATTTTTATATAAAACATTTTCACTATCTGACTATAAAGAAAAAACATCAGTAAAAGTAAGTTTTGTTTTATATTTTAAATCACTTTACCTAGTCTCCAGCCTAAGGGCTATTATATTCCTGCCAGGGACTATTTGTAAACATATGCTTCTTCAAAAACATCCACTCTACCCCATGCATCATTCCATCAGCTCTTCTCGCTCCCCTTCCCATCCTGATTCCTGTAAGAATCTTGTAATTAATGTTTGGTAATGTCAGCGACTTCTAAATCCTAAAACATTCTCTTTATCCACTTACATCATGTTTCATTTCACTTTTATCTAGAAGAGTATGTGGATATTACAGCTAAGTAATTACTTAGATGGTATGCAGAATCTTGTAGAACTCAGTTTTGAGACCATATAAGCCAAGAGTACTTTGCCTTTTCAAAATTTGGTAGTGCTTTTCTATCTTAACTGCTTCTTCATTCTCAGAACCTTGGGCTTTATAGCTTGCTTAATTCCTGGCCTCAGAATCCTCTAAAAATTTCCTTATCTGTAGGATATTATTTAATGTCTTACTTAATGTCACCTTAGTCTATGTTCATTTCTTAAGCGTGCTGTTATGGTTCATTTTCTTCCTGCTATAGCACACAATGAGTAGTGTGGTTTTTTTACTTGACCTTTTTATTCTATCATCAATTTGATCCTGTTCTTTATAGACTTTCCATAATTCAAGTCACGTATATTAGTATCCACTCTATGCAAGACTTTGCACTAGAAACTCTGAGGCATACAGGTCCCAGTCCCTGCCCATTAGTGGAGCAAAGGAATGTGTATAATTATTATATGGGGAAAGGGGACAAAGAAGAGAATGCATAGCTAAGGGCTATTCTAGAAATATCAAGAGCAAGTGGAAGAATTAGTGAGGGAGGCAGTGTAGGAAGAATCTGAGGAGTACAAAAATCATTGATAAGGGGTATTATATTTTTTTCTTTATAGCTCATGAACTTAATAAGATAGGTACTAAATAAATCTTTTCAAATTGAAGTTCATTGAACAAGAAAAAATTCAATATCAGGATGTCAGTAGGTGGAGAGAGTCTAGAAAATTTTTCAGGACAGAGTGAGTCATGGTCAAATGCAGCAGAATGAAGACTAGTAAGGAAAGCTCCCAAGAGAAGCCATTAATTAAGAAGAAACTCTGGAATGCTCATTCAGTAGAATGCAGATATACAAATGCCATGTTGCAAGCCAAATGTTGGAAGGATTGTTACTCAAGCATCTGAGCATTTTGGTAGTGAAAAGAGACATGAAAACAGAGGAGGGAGTAGATAAATGGCATGAGAATGCTTTAAGAATAAAAATGATGAGTAGCAGGATGACCAGCACCTCTAAGAATTGTGCTGGACAGCTCAAAGTATGAACTGAGATTTTTTAAAAAAATACTATCAACACCAAAACTTACGCAATATTCAAAATATGTATATAAACAAAAAGTTAAGAATAGAAAGAGAGGGCTGTTTCAAGAACCCTCAAGTTTATTGTGAAGTAAAGTAAAAAACTTCATCATGGGGAAAGGACAGTCTTTTAAACACATGCTGTTGAGAAAACTGGATACCCACATGCAAACGAATGAAGCTGGATCTTGCACCGTACAAAATTAACTAGAAATGGACTAAAGACTTAAATGGAAGAGCTAAAACTATAAATGTCTTAGAAGAAAACATAGGAGAAAAGCTTCATGACTGTGGGTTTGGCAATGATTTCTTGGATACTACACCAAAAGCACAGGCAACAAGAGAAAATATAGATAAATAGAACTATATAAAAATTAAAAAATTTTGTGGAGAAATTGAAATTCTTGGGCACTGTGAGTGGGAATGGTGCAGCCATTATGGAAAATAGTATGGCAGTTCTTAAAACAATTAAACATAGAATTACCATTTGACCCAGTAATTCCACTTCTGGGTACATACCAAAAATAATTACAAATAGGGTCTCAAAGAGATATTTCTACTTCCATGTTCATAATAGTATTATTCACCAATAACCAGGATGTGGAAGCAACCCAAGTGTCCATCCACTGACAAATGGATAAAGAAGATGTGGTATATACATACAATGGAATATTAGTCAGCCTTAAAAAGGAAGGAAATTCTGACACATCTTACAACATGGGTGAACCTTGAGGACATTATGCTAATTGAAATGTCAGTCACAAAAGGACAAATACTGTATGATTCCACTTTTATGAGGTACTTAGAGAGTCAAATTCATAGAGACAGAATGTAAAATGATGGTTGCTAGGGCCTCGGTAGAGGGGAAGCGGGGAGTTGTTTTTAATGGTTAGCGTTTTAGATGGAGAAGATGAAAAAGTTCTGGAGATCGGTTGTAGAACATGGTGTATGTATTTAACACTACTGAACTGTACACCCCAAAATAGTTAAGATAGTAAATGTTATATGTATTTTACCAGAATTAAAAATTTTAAAAGAAATTTAAAAAATGATTAAGATGGTAAATTTCATGTTACATATATTTTATCATATTAAATAAACAAACATAACTCATCATATCTTGGAAAGCCTTCCCACCCTTCCTTAGCCATTGACATTTTTACAATCCCATGAAGGTTGTAGGGTCTTTCTTGTCTCTAGTCTTTGCTCTTGTTCTCTTGGCCTGCAACCCTTTTCCCATCAGTTCATCCTCTGGCTATCTTCAAAGCTTTCAGGTCATGTTACTTTCTCAGAAAAAAAAATCTTTTGACCATCCAAATCAAGATTAGGCTCCCGTATTTTGATGTTTTCTCTTAACTCCTACACTTCCCTACAATAGTTTTAAATATACGTTTTCGGATGATCATTTTTTATAGCCTATCTTCCCTGATAGACTGTAAATTCCTTGAGGACAGGGACCATAGTCTGCTCAACACGCAGCTGTATAATCAGTAGCTGGCAACTTGCCTGGCACAGAGTTAGTTTTCAGTAAATGTGTTTAATGAGTAAAGGAAACTAGTTGTTAATAAAACATATTTAATATTTAGGGTTAATGTAGTTAAATAATTTATTGTCAGGGTTGATGGCATCCTAGAAAACTGTTAGTAACATTTGAAGAATAAAAGTGAGAACAATAGAGTTAATTGGTAGTTGTCATTTATTCCCATTCCCTTCTATATACCTTCATAGACTACAATGTAGAAAGCTAAAATTCCATTTTCATATTCTCTGCAAGCTAGGTCTCTGAATGGTAATTAGGTTCTACCAGTGAGACCCACCCCGAGGATCAAATGGCTTGGAGGCCATCTCCCTGCTGTAACTGCTGTCACTGCTTGCAAGGCATTCATAAAGATATGTCTGTGACCTGACTCAGGGTCCTGGTGACAAGTCATTAACTCGTGGGTATGAGAGGCAGATGTGACATGGCAAGTATAGTGCCAAAAGCATCTTCTTCATCTTTGGATCTCAGCAATAGTGAGTCCAGTGGCAGGCTACCAACTTTCATCCCTCCATTTTTAAGCACCTAAGTCCCTATATTAAATCCCTTTCTGCTTAAAATACTTAGAATGGTCAGTTCTCTGCACTGAACCTAGAAAGATACACATAAAGTTTTGAAAAGACTAGAACTGGAAAAATGGTATGTTTTCATATTACTGACATATAGCTTTAAACTCAAGCCATGGCAAAATTCTGGAACAATAACTAAATGAAGAAGTTGTGATCATTTTAAATGGAACAAAAGTGGTCATGCAAAGCTAGTGTAGAATCATTAAATGAATGTTGTGGCAAGCTAACATTGTTTCTTGACAGAGACTTTACACTAGAAAATCAGTACAATCCCATACTCATACTGTAGTTGGATCTCAGTAAGCGTTTAACAAAATTCCCTCATGTAACCTCCTCTGAAAATCCTTTTTTGGATCACTCAAGTGTACTTGATAACTGTCCTCTATGCTCCTATATCATTTTTTTATTCTTATATGATAATTATTATCACATTAGTTTGCAGTTACATTTTCACCTATCTGTCTCTCATCCCCCTACATTTGGAGCTTCTGAATGTCAATAAGTGTATATTATTTTTCCATATAACTCTAAGACCTAGTACAGTGCTTCTCATAGTGTAGGTGTGTTCAATAAAATTGAATATTTGGTGTTGACTTATGATATAACTAGGTAAACTCATAAATGATTGAAAAACATTAACTTCAAATGCACTGATTAATGGATCTATGTGAACTGGAGAGAGGTCTCAATTAGAATCACCCCAGGCTTTTTCACTCTAATTGAGTAATTTTTTAATCCTAGAAAGAAGTGTTGCCTTATCTTGTGCCAGTGTGTCATAATGTATTAAACTGGTACAGTATCATTTTTTAGTCTGCTTTGCAATTGAACTCATCATTTTGTTTGGATGGTGTTCAGCCTCATCAACTAGATTTATAAATTTCTTAAAGATTCAGGCTTTATCTACCTCTTTCCCTCTGCCCACATCATTAACTTCAGTGCTGTGCCCACAATGGGTGTGCAGTGGGCCCTTTTTATAAGACCACTTTCTTGTAACTGGTTCCCTCCCTCTTAGTTGATTCCTCTGCTGGCCACCAAGCCTCCATGGCAGCTCTTCTTTCAATTTAAGAATTAATAGGGGATCAACAGAGGCTATTGTGTGTTGCCTCTCATTTCATTATTTAGAATAAACTGAATCTTTTTTTTTTTTTGGACAACACTCATGTACTTAAGACACCCACATATTTGGAGTAAATCACTGTAAATAGGCGATCAGCAGAAAACAACAGCCTGTGGAATGCATTACCAAGGAGCAGCAGGCAGCCAAGTTTATCGTAACTGGGCTACTAGCCACCAATTTAAAGCTGAACACACTTTCACCACACACGAGTCTGTTTTTCTGCACAACATAAATGGAAGGGGACAAAACACTGCTGCTCTGAGTTATATTAAATTGATATTTTTAAACACAATACTGGCTTTGAGTTGGTAAACATGCCTTCGAAAATGCATATCCCAAAAAAATGAAGGATGCTAAAAATAAAAGAATGTATGTAAACAAATATGAAAAGGGGTCTTTTTGTAAATTACTTCCACCACCACCATCACCCCCTACCTTTTAGCATAAGGTTAAATTGCAACGAATTGGCTCTGGAGGTGTTAGAATCAGTCCTTAGATAATGCCACTGAATGTTTTCTCTGCTGTTTAGTCTCTAATAACACTATCTGACAAAGGGAAGGCAAACAACTACATTCTACTTCAATTGAATGCTGGAGAGCCTTTTTAAATTTTGATATTTTCAGTTCCAAACTGAAATTAAGCATTTCCCAAGAAAAAAACTATTTTGGAGGTGAATTATTGAGAGTGTTCTATTCTACTAATGATATTCTACCACAGAGCAATGAATGTGAGCTTATAATCATAAAAATACTTGATGATGCCTTTTTATCCAAATATCCCAGAGCATTAAAGGAAATTAAAACTCCATCCATTTGCATACTGCTTTTGATAGAGAATAAAACAAATAGGCAGAAAATTGTTTAAAGAGTTTCTGTGCAATTCATATTATCAAAATCATCAACAAAAATGTTTCTGATTCCCTTCCACCAAGTATAACCAAACATGCTATTTTCCACTGAAAACTTACATGCAACCTAAAACCTATATTCTGACTTTAGTCATCAACCCACAATGTCCATTTTGCTACTTAAGAAAAATTCTTTGTAAATACCGCTTCCTTCTTATCCCTTTTTTCCATCCCTCTACTCCCAGAATTTCAAAACCTTCTCCTAAGATGTACTTTCACTGGGCTTTACACAAAAAACCTGCTTCAGAGAAGCAGTTCCATGCTCTCCCCATGCACAAATAAAATCTTTTAAAATTAATGGAAAGATCTACTTTGTTGGAGAGAAGAAAGACTGACATCATAAATGGCAATTTATTAGCACAAAAGAAGGTCAATGCTGTGGTCTGGGAGCCAAGTGGCCCTGGCCCTGATCCTAGGAGACTCGCATTTTTGTTTTGTTTTGTTTCCAACCCCTCAATCCACAGGCAAGACATAGGAAACCTTCTCCCAGACAGGATTCATTCCTGGAGTTCTACTTGCCTACGGTGCCTAGAGCTGGAGATTTGCAAAACACCAAGGTCCAAGATAACACCTAAGTGTTACTTCACCTTAAAAACAGCTCTGAAGATTTGAGAGCTAATCACGAAGCTCTTTCTGTCTCCTCATTGAGACCAGCCGCTCCTTTCAGCTCTATCCTCAGCCCTTGCTGCTTAAAGTGTTGTCCAGCAGCCTTGGCATCACCTGGGAGCTTGTTAGAACTGGCCCGACCTCTGACCTCTAAATCAGAAACTGCATTTTAACAAGATCCCCAGGTGGTTCAAATGCATATTAAAGTCAGAGCAGCGCTGGTCTCCAAGTGTGCTCAGCTTCTGACTACAAGATTTGGCAAAAGACCAGAAGAAGATATTTGAAGAACTTTTTAGCTCTGAGAGATTTTGGCTCTATACATTCAAGCCTTAAATTGTGGCAAAGCTCTACAATGCTTAAAAAGTTTTTGGCTTCTCAATTCTAGACATAGAGATTTTCATTTTCATTTTCCTTTTTCTTTTTTCCTTTGATTTTGACAAAATGTCACCTTTATTACCGGTAAAGTCTTTGGCCAATGAGGCTGAGGTGTGAGGGCCAAATGGGCTTGTTAAGTCTCCTGTCCCTGCTTCTAACTCCAGTGAGGAAGATTGGCCCTGAGCTAACGTCTGTGCCAATCTTCCTCTATTTTGTATGTGGGAAACCACCACAGCATGGCTTGATGAGCGGTGTGTAGGTCTGCACCTGGGATCTGAACCCAGGAACCCTGGGCTGCCAAAGCAGAATGCATGAACTTAACCACTACACCACCGGGCTGGCCCCTGGACAATAGTTTTAAGGAAAAAAATCAGAGCAGACACACCAAGGAACACAGCCTCACATGAGAGAAGGAAAGAAGACAGGGTCCTTACGGTCTAATCAATTACCTCAATGAATTTAAAAAACATAGAGTGGGGCTGGCTCCATGGCCGAGTGGTTAAGTTCGCGCGCTCCGCTGCAGGCGGCCCAGTGTTTCGTTGGTTCGAATCCTGGGTGCGGACATGGCACTGCTCATCAAACCACGCTGAGGCAGCGTCCCACATGCCACAACTAGAAGGACCCACAACGAAGAATATACAACTATGTACTGGTGGGCTTTGGGGAGAAAAAGAAAAAAAAAAACATGGAGTGAAAGTGCAATCTTCCACCGGTGGGGAGAAGTGGGTATGGGGCATGAGGCTGGAAATGTTACCCTGGGAAAGCCCTTCCAAGCGAGGTTCCTAATGTCTTTTAGCATCTGTTCCTCATTCTTTTTTTAACCATTTGTCAACCTACACATTTGAATGTACAAAAATCTAATTTCTACTAGACATTATTAAGAATCATATAATCATTTTTGCTTAGAAATGTGTTAGGAACATACACACACACATGCACACATACACGTATGCCTAAGTTTCATGGAGTTTAAAACATCTCTTGCCCATATCAGAAAAACTGACCTTTCCCAACATGAAGAAAAGGATTACAATGGGGAATTTCTTGCCTACATAAGGGACACACCGCAGACGATTTATCCCTAGTGGCTAAACCCACACCATTCCAATGTATAAGAAGAAGGATGACCTGCAGATTCGGGACCTTAACAGTGGAGATATTTTTAGACATAATTAACTGTTTGAATTAAACATAAAACATAGCTGGCTATATAGAAGGTTTGAAAGCTTAGCATTTATACGCAAGTAAGGAAATTGCAGCATTCTATACCAGGATCAAATTCTGAACACTTTTCACCTAGATATCCTTCTGCAATTCAGCTTAAATTGTAGAAAATTAAACGTTACATCTTCCCAAATAAAGGTGGACACATAAGAAGGCAAGAATGTCAAAGAGATTATCAGAAATCCATGATGACCAGTAGGTTAAATTATACCAAAATTTTTACTTCTCAATAAAACATAGCTTTGGATAAACAAATATTTATGTCGCGCTAAACATGTATGCACTCTTAGAAAGTGAAGAGTTTGTTTACAAGAAAACCTTCTGAAATGGCATTATATGTTTTGATCTTTGCAGGATAAAAAATAAAAAATAAAAATGTTGCCTTAAGGCCCTAAAGACAGCCATATGCTTTTGCATACATTTTCGCAATTCAGCAGCTGCTCACTGAACCTCTTCCATTTCAAGTTTTCCTGTTGACCACTCTCTTCTGCAAGGCTTCTGTGACTGCCGGATGGAAATATTTATGAAAACACTGGGGCAGCCAGGATCGTCCAAGTGTTTTCAAAATGTTTGCTTGGCAAAGAGTTGCTGGCAGGCAAAATGTGCTCCTACAAGGGTTTCAGTACGTGTTTATGCCTCCTCAGTGCATTCCATTTGTAAATGTGGGCAGAGACCTAAACTGTCATCTCTAGAAGCTGTAAATGAAGAAGCTGAAATTCACTTTGCCTTAGAGAGGCTTCACACCTGCCAATCCTACCCCTTCCAAATAATTTTAATAGATTCGTGGGCAAGCTCCTTTTTAACCACCTCTATAATCACAGACGCAAACTGAGAAACTTGAGGCTCCCCCTGATCTCCCTGAAAGAAATCAGTGAATTCGTTTCAGAAGAGTTGTTTCTTGAATGCTTGACTTAGAACTTTAAGTGCTAAGAAGGACAATGACGTGGATGGGCAGATGCAGGAGTTTTCAGACGAGAGGGAAAGATAGAAGAACTGGAGAGGATGATGCATTCAAGGAACTGTAGTAATATGGTGATGACTATCAGAACACTGGTCATCAGATGGATGAGGCAGGGGATTAGGCTGGAAAAGTAGGCAAGACCCACATCATAAAGAACTTTCTAAATCATATGCAGGAAGTTACAGAATCGTAGAAGTGATTTAAGCAGCTCTTGGGTATGATTTGATTATTATTTTTAAAAGACCATTTGCTTCAAACGGGTCTGAAGCTACATTGGAAACTGGAGCAACACTGAACTTGAACCAAATAGGAAGGTATTAGAAAGTTCGAGCAAAGGGTGATAATGTTACATAAATGGAATCACACAACATGCAAACTCCTGAGACTGGCCTCCTCTACTCAGCATGATTGTGAGATTCATCCAATTTGTTGCTTGTATCTGTAGTTCCATCCTTTCTTTTACAGAGTATTATTTCATTGTATGAATGAACCACAATTTGTTTATCCATTTACCTATCGAAGGGAATTTGGGTTGCTTCCAGTTTTCGGAGATTATGAATAGAGCTGCTTTAAACATTCATGCACAAATAGAACTGTTTTGTTTTCTGATTATGGTGGTGGTTACATAAACCTGTATATGGGTTAAAATTTATAGAACTATAGACCATAAATGTTAACTTTACTGTATGTCAAATTTAAAAATAAAATCTTAATGAGTGATAACGAACTGAATTAAGAAAGTGGCAATGAGACTAGAGAAGAAAGATGTTAGATAGTTCCAAGGTTGATTCAACAGATTGTTTTACTAGGAGTCAGAAATTTCAAGGGAGTAGATTTCAGCAATTGCAGCGACAATAGCGAACTTCATCCACTCATTCACATTAATTTTCTGAAATTGATGAGATCTTGAGAAGAAGAACAATAAAAAATAAATAAAAACTAACCCAGATGGCTCTTAGGGAGTTGATGTTGCTGTTGTCGAGGCTTCCTGGGAGAAATACCTTTGCAGTTAATCAGTTCACAGCTGCAACTCCAACCAATCTGGACTCTGAAACTTTCATGACACAAAACCAATAACTTCTTTTACTCTAATAGGCATCCATATATGTGCCTACACCATTGTTTCTTTTTAAAAAATAGCATCTGGATAAAGAAACCGGAAAGATCTGATGTAGAAAAAGCAGCATGCAGCCTATGGTCTTTTGTGTCCTTAGCTAAGCTGTGTTAGAAAGAGTTCAGGAAAGTCTTGAGATCACACTCCATTAGTAATTCCACATGGATGATACTTGCTAAACCTGGACTCACATGTTGAAAAAGCAATTTAGCAAAAATTTTTAGACACATTGCCATTAAAAGGTCAATATAAGCATGGGGAGGAGGGCAAATTTCACTAGGTAAACAGCTATGAATGCCTTCAAGTGAATTAGTTGATCAGGTCTTTTCAAAACTAATAGCCAACAGTAGGTTATCAGAAGCTCATCAGTATATGGTTATTACAGAGAAAGAGGAAATTATGAGATGGTTGCTGGGATGGCCAGATGCAAGAGCTGGGAAATGAAGTGAAAACCAAGATAAATGCTTCTCCAAGACTGGCTATGTGGTACGTTGATTGGAAAAATATCTCAAATTATTTGCCTCTCTCTATACCCAGACCCTTTACAATATGGCTTTGCAGCTTTTCCCATTAAGAAGTGACATCTATTTCACTAACCACTAAAACCTAGAAATCCTTTACTACAAAGCTATAGTAATCAAAACAGCATGGTGCTGGCACAAAAACAGACACACAGATCAGTGGAACAGAATCGAGAGCCCAGAAATAAACCCACACATCTATGAACAGCTTATTTTCAACAGGGGAGCCAAGAACATAAAATGGAGAAAAGAAAGTCTCTTTAGTAAATGATGTTGGGAAAACTGGACAGCCACATGCAAAAGAGTGAAAGTAGACCATTATCTTACACTATACACAAAAATTAACTCAAATGGATTAAAGACTTGAATGTAAGACCTGAAACCATAAAACTTCTAGAAGAAAACATAAGCTATATGATCTTTGACATCTGTCTTAGCAGCATATTTTCAAATAACATGTCTGACCTGGCAAGGGAAACAAAAGAAAAAATAAAGAAATGGGACTACATCGGACTAAAAAGCTTCTGCACAGCAGAGGAAACCATTAACAAAATGAAAAGACAACCTAATAACTGGGAGAAGATATTTGCAAATCGTGTATCTGATAAGGGGTTAATATCCAAAATATATAAAGAAATCATACATCTCAACAACAAACAAAAACTCCAATTAAAAAATGGGCAAAAGATCTGAACAGACATTTTTCCAAAGAAGATAAACAAATGTCCAACAGGCACATTAAAAGATGTTCAACATCACTAATTACTAGGGAAATGCAAATAAAAACTACAATGAGCTATCATCTCATGCCTGTCAGAATGGCTATAATTCACAAGACAATAAATAACAAGTCTTGGAGAGGATGTAGAGAAAAGGGAACTCTCATACACTGCTGGTGGGAGTACAAACTGGTGTAGCCACTATGGAAAACAGTTTGGAGATTCCTCAAAAAGTTAAGAATAGAACTACCATATGATCCAGCCATTCCACTTCTGGGTATTTATCCAAAGAACACGAAAACATGAATGCATATATATACACCCCTATGTTCATTGTAGCATTATTCATAATAGCCAAGACATGGAAGCAACCTAAGTGCCCATCAATGGATGAATGGATGAAGAAGTTGTAGTATATATACACAATGGAATATTACTCAGCTATAAAAAAAAAAGATGAAATCTTGCCATTTGCAGCAAAATGGATGGATTCTGAGAGTATCATGTTAAGTGAAATAAGTCAGAAGGAGAAAGTCAAATACCATATGATCTCACTCATAAATAGAAGATGAAAACAACAACAACAACAAAAAACAAACACATAGATACAGAGATTAGATTGGTGCTTACCAGAGGGGAAGTGAGAAGGGAGGAGGGCAAAAGGGGTGGCTGCGCACATGTATATGGTGATGGATTGTAACTAGTCTTTGGGTGGTGAACACGATGTGGTCCCCACAGAAATAAAAATTTAATGATGTACACCTGAAATTTATATAATATTATAAACCAATGTTACCTCAAAAAAAAAAAAAACAACCTGGAAAGCCTTGTGACGTGTTTTGGCCAATAGAATGTGGCGCACGTGATGCTGTGTCAATTCTCAGCCTAAGCCTCAAGAGGTCAAGCATCCTCCTTGTTCTCTCTCTTGGAAATCTGTCCACACACCATGTGAGCAAGCTTGGGCTAGCTCTTCTGGGGTGCATGTGGAGCAAAAACGAATCCTCCCTCTCCAGCTAAGGCCTCCCTAGACCAGCCAGCACACAGCAGATCTGGCAATGTGACCTGAGTTGCATGAGTAAGCCCATCTGAGATCAGCCAATCCCGGACTGGATCAGCAGAACCCTACAGCTGATCCAAAGACTTGTGAGCTAAATAAATGCTTGTTATTTTAATTCACCATGATTTGGGGTGGTTTATTACGTAATGCTAGCTAACAGATACAGACCTCAAATGACTTCGTCTCTGCCTGTATTAGTTTCTTGTTGCCGCTGTAACAAAAGACCACAAACTTAGTGGTTTAAAACAACACAGATTTATCATCTTACAGTTCTGTAGGGCAGAAGTCTGAAATCGGTGTCACTGAGCTAAACTCAAGGTGTCAGCAGGGCTCGTCCCTTCTATAGGCTCTAGGGGAGAATCTATTTCCTTGCCTTTTTCAGCTTCTGGTGGCCACCTATATCCATTGGCTTGTGGCCTCTTCCTCCATCTTCAAAGCACATCACTCTGATCTCTGCTTCCATCATCACATCACCTTGTCCTCTGAATCTGACTCCTCCTGTGTCCTGGTAAGTACTCATGTGAGTATATCAGGCCCATCTGGATACCCCAAGATAATCGCCCCCCATCTCAAAGTCCTTAACTTAATCAGATCTACAAAGTCCCTTTTGCCATATAAGGTAACATATTCAGATTCTGGACATGAGAACATAGACATATTTGAAGATCATTATTCAGGCTCCACACTACCTTTTCCTTAAAGCCACTGAAGCCATAGTCTTTTGCTCTTTTAAATTAGCAGTAGAAAGTTCACATGTGGGGAGAAAAATGAATACTATGTTCATTTATAGCAAGATGGGGGAATGGAAGGATTATAACATCAGATTTAATTGGAAGGAAAATCAACTTAATAACAATAAAGGGCCTGCCCCGTGGTTGAGTTCGTGCACTCTGCATCGGTGGCCCAGGGTTTCGCAGGTTCAGATCCTGGGCACGGACCTAGCACTGCTCATCAAGCCATGCTGGGGCAGCCTCCCACACAGCAGAGCTAGAAGGACTTACAACTAGAACATACAACCATGTACTTGGGGGCTTTGGGTAGAAGAAGAAGAAAAATGATTGGCAACTGATGTTAGCTCAGGGCCAATCCTGAAAAAGAAAAAAAAACAATAACTACTACTTATTTACCTCCTACTACAATCTGAAAACTGTGTGAGGTATTCTACCTTTAATTTTCGTAATTATTAAAGTCTTTCAAAGTAATTTCTTGCCTACCTGAGGCCAGGCTAAGGCTGAGAAATTTAAATAACTTGCCTGCAGCTTCTAAGCTGGGATGTGATCCCAGATCCTTCTGCCTCCAAAGTACTTTATCCACATTGCTTAGTTAAAATCTCTCTTACTCCTTGATACTGGGCCCTTAACTTGCAAATCTAATCTCTACAGGCAAGATTTATACAACAAAAATTTCTCAAGGCAAGGATGAGAAACATTCTCTGGTTCTAGGGTAGTGAGGGTCCTACTATAGCTTAATATAACTAGAAGTCAAATGCTTCTTAAGTCAATTTTTAATGTTTCTGGATTTTAGCCTAATAACCTATCAGTAACTAAAAGCTCTTCTTATGATGTTTTTGAACAAGCTTTCAAATTTTGACCCATGGCAGAACTTGTTTTAATTGTTCTATGAATCATATTTATTATTATTATAAAATTGAACTCAGCTTAATTTATTTTCACTTTGGCCTAATTTTTGTTCAGGCAACAAACTTCCAAGTTTGGGTTACTTTACAATTTCTCTGAAATTTTTACTTTGAGAAGTAAATTTGAAGAGTCTGTTTGTTAATGAGGAAAAACTGCTGCTTTGCTGAAAAACATTTCATTTGTAACTGAAAAGTTAAAAGCTTTTCTGACTGGGTATGTGTCAGTGGCAAGGAACACGAAGTGCAAATGCATGGTTAAATGAAAACAATTTAAATATGTGCATACTAAATGCACCCTTGTTTGAAATATTTATTAATAAAATATTCATGTATGATTGTTATGAGATATTTGACCTCAGTGTATTCTTAAGACTTTAAGCCATTATGGAACTTTGCGAGATCACTGAAAGGGGAGAGGGTACCTTCTGTTACATTGCAAACTAAAGCCCACTGATTCGTTTTGTGGTAGTGTCAAGTTTTTCATATCTCTTGGTGTGGTAGTTTGCTATAGCTACCATAACAAAGAACCACAAACTGGGTGACTTAAACACCAAAAATTTATTGTCTCACAGTTCTGGAGTCTAAAAGTCTAAGATCAAGGTGTTGGCAAGGTTGGTTCCTTCTGAGGCCTGTGAGGGAGAATCTGTTCCATACCTCTCCCGTAGCTTTTGACAGTTCGCCGGCAATCTTCGGCATTCCTTGGCTTCTAGACACATCACCCCAACCTCTGCTTTTATGTTCACATGACATTTTCCCGGTGTGCATGTCTGTATACAAATTTCCCCTTCTTATAAGAACACCTGTCATATTGGAGAAGGGAGCCACCCTACTCCGGTATGACCTCATCTCAACTAATTACATCTGCATCTATCCTGAATCCAAATAAGGTTACATTTTGAGCTACTGGGACTTCAACATATGAATTTGGAGGAGGTAAATTCAACCTATAACATTTGGTGATAAATAAGTTTCAAAGCAGAAGCTTAAGTGTAGCTTTAAAAAAGCAATCAGAAATAAACATGGACCTACCATAATGCTGAGAAAATACCTTGCCACATGGAAAAGGGAAGGGACATTTCAGAAACAAATGGTTTTAATTTGGGCACAGAAAGAATCAAAGAAGTTTGAAGCTAGAATTCCAAAACATTTTTATGATATATCAGGGATGTAAGTTTATAAATTTTGTGGCCCTAGGTTTCACACAGGCTAGATAGTATATCTATCTAAACAAAGATGAGAATTAGTAATAAGGAA
The DNA here is from genome assembly GCF_037783145.1 of Equus przewalskii. Lineage (NCBI taxonomy): Eukaryota > Metazoa > Chordata > Mammalia > Perissodactyla > Equidae > Equus > Equus przewalskii. Next base: position 22,523,762 of record NC_091863.1, read on the forward strand.
CAGCACAGTCACAGAAATAAAGTGATATTAGAATGATTGGCTCATCTATTTATACTCTCTAGCCTTCAACTTCTATTTCCTCAAAAATATATAGCTCCCTGTCTGTTTTAATCACTAACAAATCTCCCACCAATTCACAGTACTAAATGAAATAACAGAAAAGCTTCAGGATGTGGGAGCTTCATAGAAGAAAAGAATCTTTGAAAGAAACATGAAAAGCTATCTAGTTCGAACTTCCTCCACTTGCCAAAATCCCCTTAGAACACCAGTGACAGTGTTAGCCACCTCTGCTAAAGTTCCTCCAAAGCTGATTACTGTCAAAGACAAGCCATTTTATTTGTGACAGTTCTTATTCTACTTAGCAAAAATCTACATTTTTATAAATGTACTCACTGGAACTTCTACTGCACTCCAGAACAAGTTAGAGCAAATTAATTCATGTTCCACACAGCAACTCACAAAACATTTGAAAACAATGGGCATATGCCTACAAGCTTTCTCTTTTGGAGTTAAGCCTCCTCATTCTCCCCTTCCCATAATGTTCCAGTTGATAATGTTCCAAGACCATCTCCCCAATGCACCATATACGGGACTGTCACTACCATTGATTGTTTACTCTTCATTCGTGCACACCAAGATTGAAATAGCTATTGTATACACTAGATCATATTCTTGGCTTAATCTAATATATATTAGAGAAAAGAAATGTCAACTTAAAGAATAGTTACAATTTAAGTTGGGAGCTCTAAAATTGGAAAAATTGCAATTTAGGTGTTCTGGCCTTTGGAAGATTACATTCATAAGACTTTTGGAGAAGATTCATTTGAAAGATGGGAAATATAACAAAGGAACCACTAAATTGCTTGGCATTACCAAGTAGCAGAAATTTGGATCTAGTCCTTTGGCAGTTCAAGAGAGAGATCATTGAGCCTATTGCGGAAAGATAACTAAGATTAAGCAAGAACAAAATCAAAAACAAAACTCTAAAGTCACCTGGAAATGGTGGCTATAACAACAACAAAATTAATGAATTAGTTGATCTCATGAAAAAGAAGGAGTAATCCTCCATCCCATTTGTCAGAAATGAACGGAGAAATGATAATGCTAATCATTTCAGGTGTTATTGCTGCTGCTAGTTTGAGAAAGGGTGAGTGGATGCAAAAAACAAACTCTTTTGTTCTTATGCCATGTAGGAGATGAAATGCAGGACTTGCATGAGACAGGAAGTTGGAAGTGAGGTCCTAGGAAGTATTAAGGACACCAAAAAATCTGCATCCTTGTTTAAAGTGAGTACTGGGGGGGGCGGAACTAACCAGGAAGGAAACTTTTGGCTGTCTACTGGGTGTTACAAAATTATCTCCTCCAAAAAAGTCAAAACCTGTTCCTTGGGCCGATACAGATTTAGAAAAATACAAACAAAATTTAAATATAAAACTTTTTGATATAAAAAATATGGTGAATTAAATGTGCATGTTTGTGTTCAAAAGCAAATTAGACTCAGCTGAAGAAGACAGCAGTAGTAATCTGGACGACAGTGTGAGAAATAATTGCTCAAAATACCGTATAGAGAAATACAGAGATGGAAAATAGAAAAGAAAGTTTAGGCGCAACTGGGGATAAAATGTAAGTCCAATATATTTTTAGTATATGTTTCTGAAGGAGAAAAGAGTAGAGAGAATGTACATTAGATGATATTAGAAAGGAAAATGACAGAGTCTTCCAGTATTGATTGAAGATATTGATACTTAAAAATGAAAAGCATAAGTCCTGTGCAGAATAAATGCAAATCACCCCACAGTTATATGAATAATATGAAATTGCAGCCCACCAATGAAAAATCTATATATCAATACTTTGAGGATGAAGCGAAAAAGCACCTGGAGGCACATTTTAGAAATTTACCACAGAGATTAGAAAAGAAGAAATATCTAAGAAAGAGAGCAAGTCAACAGTTTGAAAAGAGAAAAAGAAAAATGAACAAAAACAGAAATAAGCAAATAAAATAAGCATTCATAGAAGAGAAAACCAATAGAAAAAATTAACAAAAACCAAAGTTGGCTATCTCCACAGACTGAAAACATAAAAAGCTCTGAAAAGTTTGATCAATGTGTGTGTGCGTGTGTGTGCATGAGTGAGAGAGGGATGATACATACACAACATTAAAAGTAAAAAAGAATACGTGATTGTAATAGTTATGACAAAAATTTTTAACATATTAGAGTATACTGTGAACAAAATCAACAGACAAGGCAACCCATGGAATGAGAGAAAATATTTACAAATCATATATCTGATAAGGGGTTAATATGCAGAATATAACAAATAACTCCTATAACTCAACAACAAAAAACAACTCAGTTAAAAAACATGGGCAAAGGACTTGAACAGACATTTCTCCAAAGATGATATACAAATGGCCAATAAGTATATGAGAAGATGCTCGATATCACTAATCATTAGGGACTGCAAACCAAAACCACAATGAGATACCATTTCACACCCATTAGGATGGCTACTATAAAAAAAAACAAATAAAATAAACCCAGAAAATAACGAGTGTTAGTGAGGACATGGAGGAATTGAAATCCTTGTGCACTGTTGGTAGAAATATAAAATGATGCAGCCTCAATAGAAAACCGTATGGTAGTTCCTCAAAAAAAAAAAACAGAATTACCATATGATCCAGCAATTCTACCTCTGGAAGTATGTCCAAAAGAATCAAAAGCAGGATCTCGAAGAGATATGTGCACACTCAGATTCATAGCAGCACTATTCTCAATAACCAAGAGGTGGAAGCAACCCAAGTGTCCTTCAACAGATATATGGGTAAGCAAAATGTGAAATATACAGACAATGGAATATTATTCAGCCTTAAAAAGGAAAGAAATCCTGACACATGCTACAACATGGATGAAGCTTGAGGACATTATTCTAAGTGAAATAAGCTAGTCACAAAAAAACAAATATTGCATGATCCCACCTACATGAGCTATCTAGAGTAGTCAAATTCAGAGACAGAAAGTAGAATGGTGGTTGCCAGGGGCTGGGGGACACAGGGAAATAGGGGATTGTTTCTCAATGATATAGAGTTTTTGGTTTGCGAGATGAAAAAGTTCTGGAGATTTGTTGCACAACAATATGAATATACTTAACACTACTGAACTGTACACTTAAACAATTAGAATGGTATGTTTTATATTGTGCATTTTTTATAATAAAAATGATAAGAAAGAGTATACCATACACATCTTTATATCAACAAAGTCATAATGTAACAAAATGGACAATTTCCTGGAAAAATTTAATGCACTAAAATCAATTCAATAAGAAATTTTTAAAAATCTAAACAGATCTAGAGGCTGGCCCAATGGCCGAGTGGTTAAGTTTGCGTGTTCCGCTTCTATGGACCAGGGTTTCACCGGTT